>NW_027225594.1:667500-1030000 GCF_038994185.2 Dermacentor albipictus
AAATAGCACGGCTCTGATTGCCACTGCCTCAAGGGGCGTTTGCAGATGTAAATGCTTACAGGCGATACCCTTATCAACTATAATAGCAACATCGCCTGACGAGGCGTAGGCGTCACTGCGATCTTTGCGGTAAATGGCGTACTGTTTGAGAAAGTTAGTATGTGAAAGATTGAGGTGTGTCTCTTGCACACACAGCACCCTTGGATTAAACTTGCGAAGGAGTTCCTTAATGTCATCAAGATTATGTATTAGACCTCTCACATTCCAATGCATTACCTGTGTGGCCATATTGGAAGTGTTTTATGGTGTGTGTAAAGAGATATGGATTAGGTTGGCTCAAGGGACCTTTCCAGGCCCCTTGACGCGGGGTATTTCTTTTTTCTTGGCGCGCTCCAGGGAGCAACGCCGTTCCTTCGGCGTGTGAGACGCCGGAGAAGTTTTCGTTACATCCATCGCCTCGTCAGAGGCGCTGGATGACGCCCGCTCAGCGGGCACGCGCGGTGTTTTTTCGGGCCTGTCCGCACGAGCAGTGGCCCTAGGACCGGCAGGCTCGGAAGTCTGCTGGCCCTTCGTGGTAGGGGGCGGAGGAGCAGTGGCTGCTTCCGCCAGGGGGGCTGATGGCGTAACCGCCGTCACACTCCGTGTGACTTGCGCGGCCGCCAGAGGATGTGGCGCTGCCCCCCGGCGCGTCACATCACTGTAGGACGGATTCGGTTGGTTATGTACAGAAAAACGCTTGCGCGCTTCCGGAAAAGAAATGTTTAGTTTGACCTTCAGTTCGATTATTTGTTTTTCTTTTTTCCATGACGGGCACGATCGCGAATAGGCGGGGTGGTCTCCGTCACAGTTAGCGCAGTGGGTTGTAGAAGAACAGGTGTCCGATGTGTGGTCTTTAGATGCACATTTTGCACAAGTAGCACGCCCTCGGCAGCTCTGAGACCCATGCCCAAAACGCTGACACTTGAAGCATCGGCGCGGATTGGGGATGTACGGTCGTACGCGTAGTTTGCAATATCCCGTCTCTAATGAATCAGGTAGTTCACTTGTTCCAAATGTTATTATTAGATGTTTTGTTGGAATTTCCTTGTCGTCACGCCTTAACTTAATTCGTTGCACCTTTACTACGTTTTGTTCTTGCCATCCTTCCAACAGTTCGCTCTCACTAAGTTCAAGGAGGTCGTCATCAGAAATGACACCACGTACAGTGTTCATTGACCGGTGGGGGCCCACAGAGACTGGAATGTCACCGAACGCAACAAGTTTGGTCAGTTTGCTGTATTGGAGCTTGTCACGCACTTCGAGAAGAAGCTCGCCGCTTCCCATCTTAGTTACTTTGTAACCAGAGCCGATTTCTTCAGTCAGACATTTTGCGACCACAAATGGGGATATTGTGCGAACTGTTTTGGTTTCATGCTGGCTATGTATTACATGGTATTTGGGGAAAATTTCTTTCGGTTTCAAGAGGAAGTTGAAAGTTTCATCGGTGCGCCCCCTCTTCAGGGAGCGATCAAGGAGTGGGGGGAAATTTGAAGCCATATATAGAATTGCTGTATTCGGCAGGAATGCCCGCCGCCCACCTCGGAGCCCAACCTGGGGACGCCACAGGATTAGAAACATTCTATTCTGCGTACGCCAGCGGTACAATCCCACTATAACCTAATATAAATACCCAAGACTGGATATATTATACAAGGTTAACCCTTGCCGCCAGGAAAATAACGAAGTAATAAGAAGTGAAGAGAAGACAGGAGAGATAGAAAAGTAAGAGATAAAGACGAAGATTCGAGAGGAAGAGATAGGAAGAGGCGACTGCCGATTTCCCCCGGGTGGGTCAGTCCGGGGGTGCCGTCTATGTGAAGCAGAGGCCAAAGGGGTGTGTTGCCTCCGCCGGGGGGCCTTAAAGGTCCAAACACCCAGCATCGGCTCAACCCCCAGGATCCCCTTTTCCCCAGACACGGCTAAGCCGCGCACGGCTACACGCGGGAGGGTCCAACCCTCGTGTGCTCGGGTCCGTGGTGTCGCCACACACCAAACGCCTGCTGACGCAGACGCCCCTGCGGGGCTTCGTCAGAATCAACGAGGCCACATTTATTCTAACGTTAAGACATCACAAATATAATTTTCGATTTTCGTAAGTTGCCACTTCATTTGTTCAGCTTTCCTTTTAAATATATATATATATATATATATAATAAACAGCCTGTACTATTAGCGCTTACAACATATAGTGTGAAAGCAACTTGCTAAAAAATGCGCAGCCATGCTTCTAAAGATATTTGCTGAAAGCACCATAGCTGAAAGGGTGTCAGCGACTTTGTCTATTGTCAGGTGGGAGCAGCTGGTTGAGAGGTATGCGGACATGGTTAGGCCAATTACTACAGCTACTACCGCAATTACTACAGAACGGAGAATTGAGAGAGTTGGAATACCTTCGTGAACTTCATCCTTTATTTTGTTTCTTCTTTGTGTAGTTGTTGCGCTGAATGATGACGAATGAATTGCTATTTGCCTTTCCTGGAAAAGTTCACCCCTCCTTGGACGATGAGCGTGTATGTGACCCACTCTCTCTCTCTCTCTCTGCTGCCGGCATTTCTCCCATTGTTGCTCGAAACAGGTCCAGCGATACGTTAATTTTTCAAACCCACTCTCCAAAAACTTGTGACCAATCACGACCCCGAAGGGAGGCCCCACCTACCAGGCTATAAAAGGCACAGTGTGCATCTCAGTGACACTTGTCGTCTCTCAGCTTGTCCGAGTCAGACCGACGTGACGTTAGCATATCCTCGCTGCGAACAACCTTGACGACCTGTGGCTGGCCCCAGACGAAAGCAGTGAGGCGCCCATCAATGCCCCATCGTCTTGCAAGCTTTAGCTTCATCAAAGGCGCGCTCTTCGAACTCGTTTACCACCAACCACCTAGGGAGCCACAACTACCAGAGAGGAACGGAGAATCTGTCCATCGCCGACCCTGCGACCGGACTAGCGCTCCAGACGACAATGACTCAGACCGGGCAGACAGGCAACCTGGTTCTCCGTCGCAGCCATCAGGGTCTTCCGAGGATCTCTACGATAACACTTCCACCATGGAAGCGACCACGTACACCCTTCGAGGATGATGATGATGATATGTGGTGTTTTATGGCGCAAGGGCCAGGTTTGACCAAAGAGCGCCATGACATGTGGTAATGTTGGCGATGTATTGTGGATGACATGCACAATGAACTCACCATGGTAGATGTGATATGGCTGTAAAAGGGCCTAAAAAACTTACGCTTTAAGTGGAGTAGAATATATAGGTGGTAAAATAATGACGGTGACTAGAATGTGATGTGGGCTATGGCAATGGGCTTTCGTTAAAACAGGATGCAATAAAACATAACACTGACACCAGAGTTTCAAGAGAGCCCTTGAATGCAGGGCTGTTAGTCGTGTGCTTAAAAGTTGCCTGGCCAGATGATTTTTAGGGTGTCCGTTTCGGCTAAAAACTCTAAAACTGTTTCCAGATTAAAAAGAGGTTCATCGCTAAGAAAAAATGCAGGGTGAAGGGGTAAATTCTCGCGATATGCAGCAGGGAAATACTTTTTCCTTTCTGTTTCTATTGCAGGGCACTCAATAAGAGCATGCAGGACAGTGAGATTATTGCCGCACTTAACACAAGTTGGAAGATCGCCCCCAGTCAAGAGATGAGAGTGGGTGCCGTATGTGTGGCCTATCCTTAATCGGCAAAGAATTACTTCCTTGTACCGTGCTGTTTTGCCACTTATCCAATTCCGCAATTTTGGTTTGATAATGTGTAACTTATTCAATGTTTGTGTATCCCACTCTTCTTGCCAATGATTCCTCAATTTACAGCGCAGAAGGGGCTTTAGGTCTGTTGCAGGAATGGGGATATTTCCATCTGTGTTGTTAAAACTCACTGACGTAGCCTTTTCGTCAGCAGCTACGTTGCCTTTTATGCCCTTATGGCCAGGTACCCAGCATAGTATAATCGATTGGTTGCACATGTATGCGGAGCATAACACGCTATACAGCTTATTAAAAACCGAGTTCTTGTGCTTTCGTAAGCTAATTAGGGCTCTCACTACACTTAACGAGTCTGTAAATATAACAGCCTTAGCGATATTTTTGAGCCGTATGTGTTGAATAGCCTTAAGAATGGCGTATGCTTCCGCTGTAAAGATACTGGTGTATGGGTTTAGTGGTCCAGATGTTGAAAGTGAGGGTCCCAGAGCTGCGTAAGCAACACCAGCTGGAGATTTCGAAGCATCTGTGTAAAATTCATCACATGAATATTTCTCCTTGAGTTCCATAAAATGTGAATATATGTGTGCCTCCGGGGCTCGTTTCGATATTTCTAGGAAAGAGATGTCGCATTGGATAGTCTGCCACTCCCAAGGCGGTGGAAGCCGTGTAGGAGCCATTAGGATATTGTGTAAAAGAGGGACACCTATTTTTTCTGATAGTGCTTCCAACCGGAGGGACAGAGGAGGCCTAGTGGCTGGGCGGTTACGAAACAGCCTAGCAGTGGACAAGTCGCATATAGTGGAATGACAAGGATGTTTAACATCTGAGCTAACTTTAAGGGCGTAGGATAAAGTTAAATATGTTCTTTGGTAGTGCAATGACCATTCGTTTGACTCGACGTAGAGGCTTTGCACAGGGCTAGTCTTAAAGGCGCCTGTAGCAAGGCGGATACCTAAGTGGTGAATAGGATCAAGCATTTTCAGAGCACTAGGTCCGGCAGAATTGTAGACTATTGCTCCGTAGTCAAGGCGTGTTAATACTAGACTTTTGTAGAGCTTTAAAAGGCACCGCCTGTCGCTTCCCCAAGATGTACGTGACAAGAGCTTCAGCAAATTCATAGACTTGAGGCACTTTGACTTCAGATACTTCAAGTGTGGTACAAAAGTCAGCTTACTGTCTAAAAGGATTCCTAGAAATTTGTGTTCATGGCTCACAGATAGCCGTTCTCCATTTAGATCTATTGCGGGGTCCGCCATTATGCCTCTCTTGTTAGAAAATAGGACGCATGTACTTTTTTGTGGGTTTAGTTTGAAACCATTTTCGTCCGCCCACTTAGATAATTTATTTATGCAAAGCTGTACTTGTCGCTCGCAGATACTTAAGTTACTTGATTTGAAACCTATCTGGATGTCATCCACATATACGGAATAAAACATAGTATGTGGTATGGCAGTCTGGATCGCGTTCATTTTGACAATAAATAGAGTGCAGCTCAGCACACCACCTTGTGGAACACCAGTCTCTTGCGTAAATGAACGAGACAGAACGTTACCAACTCTAACACGGAACGTCCGATTGGAGAGGTAACTATGAATCACGTTCAGCAAGTTGCCTCGAACTCCCATTTCAGACAGGTCACGGAGGATTCCAAAGCGCCAAGTTGTGTCATATGCCTTCTCCAAATCTAAAAATACGGACAGGAAAAGCTGTTTGTGGACAAAGGCATCGCGGATATTTGTCTCGATGCGGACAAGGTGATCTGTTGTGGATCTACCCTCTCTAAAACCGCACTGAAATGGATCGAGTATTTTGTTGCTTTCAAGAAAATGGATGAGGCGACGGTTAATCATCTTCTCAAATAATTTGCATAGACAACTAGTGAGAGCTATAGGTCTATAACTGTTGGGTGAGGAAGGGTCCTTGCCCTCTTTGAGGATAGGGATTACGATTGCTTCTTTCCAAACAGAAGGAATGTAGCCTGCAGAGAACAAGGAATTAAAGAGTGACAGTAGTGCTTTTTGGGTTTCGGGGTGTAAGTGTCTGATCATCTCATACATTATCCTGTCACTTCCTGGAGCGGACTTGTTGCAACAGCTCAGTGAGGCCTGGAACTCAGCCATTCCAAATGGACGATTGTATACTTCGTTGGATGTGCTTTTCCGATCGAAGTTCATCTGTTCTGCTAGTCGCTGGTATTTTACGAATGTATCTGTGTAGTGAGATGTACTGGAAATGTGCTCGAAATGTGCTCCTAGACAGTCTGCCTGATCCTCCAGGGTGTGTCCTTGTGTATTTAATAAAGGTAAGGGATGAGTTTCGCGGCCTTTTATTTTGTTAACCCTGTTCCAGGCTTTTCGTTCGTCTGTGTATGAATTGATGCTGCTTATGTAGTTTTTCCAACTTTCCCGTTTAGCGCGGCGGCGTGTTCTTCTCCCTTGCGACTTGATCGCCTTGAAATGAATTAGGTTCTCTGTGGTTGGTGAGTTACGAAGGAGATTCCAAGCCTTGTTTTGTTTTTTCCTGGCTTCCCTACACTCCTCATTCCACCATGGAATACGTCGTTTCGAGGGCGACCCTTTTGTTTGGGGGATACATACTGATGCAGCATCAATAATGAACGTTGTTATGTATGCTACTGCGTCGTCTAGGTTAAGTTCACAGATATCATTCCAGGGCAGCTGCGTTAGTTCGCGAAACTTCGTCCAGTCGGCTGAATCAACTTTCCATCGGGGAACATGTGCAGGACACTCACTTTGTTTTTTAAGGTTTAGGACGATGGGGAAGTGATCACTGCCATAAGGGTTATTAATGACATCCCACTGGAGATATGGTACAATTGTACTAGACGCTATGCTTAGATCTATCGAAGAAAATGTATTATGTGTAGAGCTGTAAAATGTTGGCTTTTTCTTGTTAAGCAAGCAGGAACCTGAACTGAATAGGATGTTTTCTATAAGCCGTCCTCGCGCATCACAGCGAGAGTCGCCCCAAAGTGGGCTATGCGCGTTTAGATCACCGACGATTATGTAAGGGTGAGGCAGCTCATCAATAAAGCTTTGAAATGTTGTGCTAGAGAGTTGATAACTTGGGGGGATGTATATGGACGTGATAGTAACTACTTTATTGAATAGTACTGCTTGAATAGCAACTGCCTCAAGGGGTGTTCGAAGTTGCAGTTGCCGACAAGCAACGCCTCTGTCTACTAGTATTGCTACGCCGCCGGACGATGCAACAGCATCATCTCGGTCTTTCCGGAAAATTGCGTATTGCCTAAGAAAGTTTGTTTGTGTAGATTTAAGATGTGTCTCCTGAACACACAGCACCTTTGGATTGTATTTGTGTAAGAGTTCTTTGATATCATCGAGGTTATGGATCAGACCTCTCACGTTCCAGTGTATTATTTGTGTATCCATATTGTTTTTGTTTATGTGCTGTGTGTCAAGAGATATGAATTAGGTTGGCTCAAGGGACCTTTCCAGGCCCCTTGACGCGGGGTATTTCTTTTTTCTTGGCGCGCTCCAGGGAGCAACGCCGTTCCTTCGGCGTCTGAGACGCCGGCGAAGTTTTTGTTACATCCATCGCCTCGTCAGAGGCGCTGGATGACGCCCGCTCAGCGGGCACTCTCGGGAGTTTTTCGGGCCTGTCTGCACGGGCAGTGGCCCTGGGACCGGCAGGCTCGGAGGTCTGCTGGTCCTTCGTGGTAGGGGGCGGAAGAGCAGTGGCTGCTCCCACCAGGGGGGCTGATGGCGTAACCGTCGTCACACTCCGTGTGACTTGGGCGGCCGCCGAAGGATGTAGCGCTGCCCCCCGGCGCGCCACATCGGTGTAGGAAGGACTAGAGTGGTTGTGGAGAGCGAAACGTTTACGTGCCTCTGGAAAAGATAGGTTTAGTTTGACTTTGAGTTCTATGATTTGTTTCTCCTTTTTCCACGAGGGGCACGATCGCGAGTAGGCGGGGTGATCTCCTTTACAGTTGGCACAGTGGTTTGGTGAAGTGCAGATGTCAGAAGCGTGTTCAGAAGAACTACACTTAGCACAAGTAGCACGTCCTCTGCAGGTTTGAGACCCATGCCCAAAACGCTGACACTTGAAGCATCGACGCGGATTTGGGATGTATGGTCGAACACGCAGCTTGCAGTAGCCGGTTTCTATTGTTTCAGGCAGGTCGCTGGTTCCGAAAGTAATGATTATGTGTTTGGTCGGTATTTGTTTGTCATCTCGCCTTAATGTTATTCTTTGGACTCTTACTACGTTCTGGTCTTGCCATCCTTCTAGTAGTTCGCTTTCACTCAGTTCGAGAAGGTCATCTTCTGAGACGACTCCGCGGACTGTATTCATGGATCTGTGTGGGCCCACTGAGACTGGAATTTCTCCAAATGCTACAAGTTTCGAGAGCTTGTCATATTGTGTTTTGTCGCGAAGTTCGAGAAGAAGATCACCACTTCCCATCTTCGTTACTTTATATCCTGGGCCAATTGCTTCCGTGAGGCATTTTGCTACAACAAATGGTGAGATCATTCTGACTGTTTTGCTATCGTGCTGACTGTGTACAACATGGTACTTGGGAAAAGATTGCTTTGTTTGCATGAAAAACGTGAAAGTTTCATCGGTGCGCCCCCTCTTGAGGGAGCGATCAGGTAATGGTGGAAAGTTGCTTGCCATAAAGCATTGGAAATTTCGGCGGCGATGGTGGCCACCCACCACCGAGCCCAACAAGGGGACGCTACAAGGTTAGAAGAATACCTGCAGGCGCCAGCCATGCATCGCCGCTATAACCTTATATATATACCCAAGGTTGCATATACTACACACGGTTAACCCTTGCCACCAAGAAATACGGAAGTAATAAGAAGTGAAGAGGAGACAGGAAAGGTGAAAAAGTGGGAGAGAAAGACGAAGATTAGAGAGGAGGACAGGAAAAGGCAACTGCCGGTTTCCTCCAGGTGGGTCAGTCTGGAGGTGCCGTCTATGCGAAGCAGAGGCCAAAGAGGTGTGTTGCCTCCGCCGGGGGGCCTTAAAGGTCCAAACACCCAGCATCGGCTCAACCTCCAGGATCCCCCTTTCCCCAGACACGGCTAAGCCGCGCACGGCTACACGCGGGAGGGCCCAACCCTCGTGTGCTCGGGTCCGTGGTGTCGCAACACACCAAACGCCTGCTTGCGCAGACGCCCCTGCGGGGACCCTTCGAGGATACGGCTGGCCATTCGTGAACGAGCAACCCATCACCTTCGAGCAGCGGTTGCCGTGGGTGCCCGTCTGCGCGAACTGCAGGGTGGTTGCAGACGATGCGGTGCTGCTTCCCTGCCGTCACACCTTGTGTGGTCGATGCCTCAAAGACGCTTGTGATGGCCACAGCTGCGAACACAGGCACCGTTTCGGCCGGTGTCCCCTCGACGGTGGATACTTCTTGGAGGAAGACGCCGTCGACGTGTACTTCCCTCTGGAGTGTCTTATGGCCCTGCGGGTGCGCTGTTTCCACGCCGGTCTGGGCTGCCCGTTCAACGGAGTACTTGGGGAACTTCAGCATCACCTGCTGGAATGCATCTTCGGAATTGGTAGCATCGCTGGCGCCTAGGCCTGGAGTCACCGGTGGATCTAGCCCTGTGCCGCTTACGACGGGCCGCATAGGCCTCTTCCATTGGGTAGCCTGTGACCACGTGTGCTGAACTTCGAAACCGCGGCCTTTGAAGATATGCCTGTACTGCTCGAGTGCGTAATAAATGTTGTTTGTCCTTTCCCCAATTGTTCCATTATTCGCGTGCCATGCGGTGGTCGGCTGGAAACGGCCTGAACAGCTGCAGCACGTTCATTATGTACATACCAGGTGTTTTTTTCCTTCTTTTTTTCTCATCGTCGCCTTTCTTCCCCGTGGCTGGATTCTTGGATGGGTATATGCTTGTCAGTATATAGTAAAACTATATTATATAGTACAACTAGCAATAAGTGGCCTTATATCGAGCCAGTCTGATGATGTACTAAGTAGTCGCAATGAGCGTATGAGTTTTGCGCGTTGAAATAAGCTGTAGCTAAAAGTACGTATTACACTCCTTCCAATATTTTTGAGGTACGTTACAAGTATTCGTCATTGCCTTTATGAATGCATCTGCGAGGTTTCTCTTTTGCATTCTCCAAGATTCAATTTCAGTTGCTTCGCTAATCAGCAATTTTAAGCGGTACACTTATATTGCCCTCGCGTCAACTTCTTCTATTCTCTGGTGCAGCGTGCCTCTTTCGACGCAGCCCCCTCAGATGTGCATGATCTTCACTGCAATAACAACTGCCGCCAGTGCTATCATCGAAATCCGTATGGTGCCTCTCCGATCCCGCACTATGACAGCGAGTGCTTAATCGCAACATGAGCACAATGATGCAATGACGCTTCTCTACCTATTCACTGAGTGATTGGTGGCCATGCGATCGCTTTGCAGCTCATGACATTCACAAAGATGTGAAAGTCGCAACTGCAATACAGAAATTAACAAAATCCGTAACCAACCAAACCATCGAAGCGCAACTCTACGCCGTATGGCAAGTGCCGCTGATTGTTCTTTCAGTCGCCCGCACTTCTCGTTCGCAAACCGGCGTGAGTGATTCTTGTCGTACTGCTTGCTTTTTCGCTCAAAGCCGTTAGTTCTTGAAACTTCTTCGGGAGACGGCTTTAATGACAGCCCTACGCAAATCACTGATGTAAACATAAACGTTGGTAGCCCAAAATTACGGCGTCGTATAGACCGTTTCATCGGGCGAGGAGGATAGGGCGCCCGGAGAGCCTTTCCTCCTCACTGGCTAGGGCGATCCGGTGAGGCGCTGCTTGAAAGTATTGCTGTCGCGTGCTACGGAATGATTTCGAGATGTTTTAGATGGTACTTTGTGAAATTTACGCCATGTCCGTTCATATAAGGTCGTCAGGGAAGCCTTTCGGTGCATCAGTAACTACAGTAGGCGGAAATATCTCTTGGGGGCGCAAAAATGTGACGCGTTTTATCAGCCGCGGTGTACGCACATTATCAGTCGCAGTGTGTGTGTATGTGTTGTGAGATATTTTGCTTATATCGGTTTTAATTCAACAAAGAAAACTGGTGTATATCTGTATTACCAGCACTAAATGGTAAGTCTGCTCAATATCTGATCGCTTGGTGTAGGGAGTAAAACAAAGCATAAGAGGGAATGCTCGTGCACGGCCAACCTAAGGCAACCACGAAACATCTAAGCGGCAGGCGCTATCAAATATTTGTGATGCACGGGCATCGTCCTCACGCATATCAAGTCTAGTAGGCTTCAAATTACCATATGTCTACGCTAGCCTTCCTGCATGAGGCCGATGGCGCTGCTCAACACAGCTATAACTGCGGTTGGTGAACCAGCACGGTACATATGTAACCTGTGCGCTTCGGCATTGCCTTTTTGGCCTGCATACAGCCACAATATGTGAGACATCGCATAAAAACAATGCGATGCCCATTTTCGAGGACAAAATTTCCGTAATACGTGTGAGTGCGTCGCAGAGAATGGAGCGAACACAACAAAAAAAAATGGTTATCATCCTCTTTCTCGAAATAGCAAGAGAAAACGCGCTAACGCCGCAATGGGGCCTCACATAGTCACGCCGCACAATGTTTATAAATACATAATCGCTGATGCCGTATGCTTGGACCATGTAGTATATAGAACAAATATATATGTAATCCACCACCTACCACTGCCTAGGACGCTCGCGCAGTTCGTAAACAGCCCCTTCTGGACAAGCTTAATTCAGACTGTAAGGTATGCTGCTATTACTTGCGAAAAATATTTTATTCAGGGGTGGAAACCTCATCCATCGAACCAAGTAGTCACCAATGAAACCTGCAGCGAACAGTTCATGAACGCTTGTCAAAGTATAACATCACAGCCCCTATCGTAGCAGAACGGTACCCACGCTCACGCTGTTACGATCGTCGCGTATGTTTCATGGCTCCTAAACCGCAGTTTAGAAATATAGGATAATACTGCAATAAGGTCACATTAGTTATTAGAACATTCAGAAATACACAATTGATGTCCGAGGCTGATTGTAGGCTCAAATATGCACGCACACATCGCGCTGCGTGTTCCGTCCACCTCAACGCCAGCAGAAATTCCGGCCATGACGCCTTAAACCACCTCAGCACGTCTCACAGAAGCATTTATCACGTAGAAGACGCACGTCATACTAAACAGACCACACGACTGCTAAAACAAACGCCAGAACCTACCGCCGAGCGTATACCTGCCATGCAAAAGACCGCTTTCAACCAAGCCCGTATGGCGCTGCTCACAGGCGGCGCCACTGCGCTCACAATATGGCGGCACCTACGAAAAAACGGTCTATAAGACGTGGCTTTGTTTTACGTCTAAAAGCATTTTCGCAGTTGCCAGTCCAATACACACACTGCGACATTGGTGCTGCTAGATTCGTCTGCATCAAGTAGATTATGCTGCATAGACGGGGTTCTGCGCCAATTTGACTGAGAATAAACCTAGAGTAGCTCGCTTTGATCGTAATCAGTTGCTCTTTATGCTCAGTGGGTTACAATAAAGAATTCGTTTCTAGGTACGCGGAAATCTACGAAAATCGTGTGGCAGACATCAGAACAGTTGGCGCTCAGCGGTTAAAGTCCTATCTCGACTCGTACATTAGTAATAAGGTAAGCGCTTCACTTTCTGCAATGATTGTGGAGGGGTCACGGATAATTCCAGCTGTCAACAGGGTGACCCGTAGACGACCAGGTAGCTCGAGAGGTCATTGGCCACATTCGACGCGCTGGGTCCCAAGCAATTCTCGCGTCGCCTTTTCTCTCAGCGTTGTTCATGTCATGTATGCCATGCTATAGCACCAACTCGACGTGGTGGACCAGACAGCACCAGTGGTAAAGTCGAAAGAAGAGGCAATGAAGGCTTCCCGTTGGATCCAGTTCTAAAGCATTCTAGATACTTCTAAGCAATGAATGCCTTCGAGAAGCAGCCAATCTCCATCACGAATGCGTCGGCACAGCAGCTGCGCCATGACCTGTTGCCGTCAGCAACACAGGCAAGACATGGGTGCCACGTGCGATATTGTTATCGGCTGTTACTCGTCGAAATGTCCTCGGTTATTTTCTGCACCCATGGAATTCATTTCATTAACAATCTCGTCCTGTTTCCTCAATTACCTCGTGGTAATAAATACAACTGATGCTCAGGGGAAAGGCAATAGTATAAACAACATTCTCGATATTTTTGCTAGTAACGCCTTTGGAATGAAGTTCACGCAGGAACTGCCGCAAGATGGTCGCATCCAGTACCTCGACTTGTGTCTGAATTTCATGGAGCACGCGTGTGCTGGCAGTACAAGCCACGGTCAAAAAAACAAATTCTGAATTATCAATCGGCCCACTCTAAGCTCGTAAAAAGTGCTATAGCAAAAAACTGCATCCGCTCTGCTCTAGACAAGTCATGCGAACATCAAGTTTATGACAGCGTCGACGCCCAGCTAAGGCGTCTGGAGAAGGCTGGGTTCCACGGAGAAATCGTGGCCTCGGTGGTAGAGAGCCAGATTCGCGAGGCAAAGGCTGGTGGGAGGCGCAGGCAGAAAAAAGACGCACGTCCGCAAAAGCGCCCTGTCGTAGTGCCCTATTGGCACCAGGTGTCTCACCGCCTCAAGAAGGTTGGCGACAGGTGCGGGGTGCGTGTTGTGTTTTCAGCACCGGAAAAGCTGGGACGAATGTGTCGCCTTGTAAACCAATCCCAGAAGAAACCAGCCTGCAAAATAAAGCACACCAAAGCCCTCATTGAATGTGACGTCGGCGTTGTGTACAGTATTCCCCTCGCCTGTGGGAAATGCTCTATTGGCCAAACCGGGCGCTGTCTGAATGAACGCTTGCTAGAGCATCGCAGGAATGCTACATCACTAAGTGGCGCTGGTCATTTAGCCGACCACATACGCCGTTGCTCGCACAAGCCAGCATGCGAGGCTTTTTTCGAACGAACACGCGTGTTGCGCAAATATAGCGACCAGAAACACCGGGAAATATATGAAGCGTGTTGTATCTCCAATGCAAACGAGAACTGTGTCAGTGCTCCTTCTGTTGCACTCGGAACAAAAGAAATTGATTATCTCAGGGCAAACGGGTGTGTCGAATCAGCTAGGCAGGGCGGGAGATCAACAAGATTGCACTCAGTGACGTAAATAGAAGAGAAAGGAAAAAAAGAGGGAAAAGTTTCTCTTTTTATTTTTGTTTTGACACCTGTGATGACCTTTGCCTAGACCAAGGAAATATTTTTGAGTGGTCCTGCGCAGTAGCAGTCCCCCACCCCCTCCCCCTGTGTACATAAAGCCCTGTTTCCAATGAATAAAACTCAGTTGAAGTCCGGCGTTCGTGTTGTCTTTCTCACCTCGTCCTTGTTCAAATGTGCGCTGGAACTATGTTTCACAATGCCAAGAATGGAAGCCGCACCTGCCAGGCTGTAAAAGGAACAGTGTCCATCTCGGCAGCATTCTTCTCAGATCTCAGCGCGTCTGAGTCGGACCTTCAAGACGTCACGCACTTCCTCGCCGCAAACAACCTTGCCGACCTGCGCCTGGCCACAGACGAAGCCCGTGAGACGCCCATCATTCCCTGATCGTCTTGCAAGCATCAGCATCGTGAAAGGCGTGCTGTTCAAACTCGGCCACCACCAGGCAGGCGCCCGGACACCGACAACTACCAGAGATGAACGCAGAAGCTTTCCATCGCCGAACGAGCAATCGGACGACCGCTCGAGAGAGCTACGGCTCAAACTACGGAGACGGGCAACCTGGCTCTCCGTTGCAGCCATCCGGGTCTTCCGAGGGTCGCCCGGATGCCACTTACACCCTGGAAGGCTTCAACTGCCCATTTGTGAACGAGCGACCGATCACCTTCGTGAAGCCGTTGTCCTGGGTGCGCGTCTGCGTGAGATGCACGGCGGTTGCGGCCGATACTGTGCTGCTTCCCTGCGGTCACACCTTGTGTGATAGCTGCCTTGACGACATTTCCGATTGTGGGACAAATGCGGCTCGGCAGGAGGGCGACAGTTTCGAAGACAGGCCCCGTGACGGCTTGTGTCCCCTGGACAGTGAACCCTTTGTGGAGGCCGACCTCGTGGTTCTGCACTTCCCAGTGCGGCATCTTCTGAAACTTCCGGTGCGCTGTTTCCTTGCCGGCTTGGGCTGCCCATTCGTCGGAAAACTTGCAGAACTTCAGGTTCACCTGCGGGAATGCCTCTTCAGAACCGAGACCTTCGTGTTGATGCCTCGGTGTGGGTAGCATCGTCCTCGCCTAGGCCTGGAATCACCACTGGATCAGTCAGCACTGTGCCGCTCACGACAGGCCGCACAGACCGCTGCAATTAAATACCCTGTGATCACGTGCGCTGAACTTCGAAGCAGCTGCCTTTGATGATATGCCTGTACTGCTAAAACTCGTGATAAATATTATTGTTTCTCATTTTCCAAATTGGTCGATTATTTCGTGCCATGCGGCGGTCGGCTGGAAACGGCCTGAACAGCTGCATCACGTTCATTAGGTATAGACGAGGTGTGTCTTTCATTTTTTTTTCTGAATTAGCATTTACAAAAGAATGTGGCTAGGAGATTAGCGAACGCAGGCTTTATGCCACGTCGCTGGGTTCATAGACGGGTATGCACTTGTCAGTGTATAGTAAAACTATCGTATATCGTAAAACTAGCAATAACTGGCTTTACATCGAGCCAGTCTGATGACCTATTAAGTAGTGGCAGGGAGCGAATATGCGCGTTTTCTCCGTGAAAGAAAAGCTCTGGCTAAAGGTACATCCGACACTGTCTCCAACATTTTAGAGGCACGTTAGACGTATTCGGCATTGTCTTTATCGATGCAAGTGTGAGGTGTCGCCTTGATCTTTTCCATGATTCGACTTCAGATTCTTCGCTAATAATCAATATTAAAAATTAGTTAGCCTCGCGTCACCGACTGTACTGTGGTGCAGCAGGCCTGTTTCGTTGCAGCCCGCTTACACGGAGTTGTTCGTCACTGCAGTGACCCCTGCCACGTGTGCTCCCATGGCGTTGAAGCGTACTTGCCAAGGAAAATAACAACGCAATCCATATGGCGCGTCCCCGAACACATACTATGACAACGCCTGCTTATCGCAACTAGAGCGGAATGAAGCAATGAAGTTCCGCTACCTATGGACTAAGTGATTGGTGGAAATCCGAATCCGTTGCAGCATTTGACATTTACAAAGATGTCAAAAATCGAAACTGCATTACAGAAATTAACAAAATGCCCTAACGACCCTAAGCAGACAAGCGCATCTTTTCTCCGTACGGTAAATTCCGCTCAGTGTTGTTCAAGTTCGACTTACGTAAAGAGCACTAGAATTCGCTTCTAGGAATGGCGAAATATGCAAAAATCAAGCGGGAGAAATCGGAGCAGTTCGCACTGTGTATTTTTTATGACAAGCACAGAAGCTATTGGAATTTGGCAGTTTTGTCAACGTTGGGTTAATACATCTGATTGCCAAGCTGGGTACCCAGGCTGCATACGAAATTACTGGATGCTCTGTTTTTTTCGCCGACTTTCTTGGTGTGACGGTTTGCCTTGCGAGACGAAACACTTTTCGACACTTACATTTGAGAAGTCAAGAAGCCATAAAGCAGGTAGGACGCACTGCTACAAGCGCTGGTGCTTCCGGTCATGGTTTGATTAAGTTTCTGCCACCGCTCTTAAGTGCGCTACAGAGAACGCGTAGAAACAGCGCAATAAAGTACGTAGGAACCCAAGGCGCATCAGACTTGGCTGTCGAGCTGCATTGAAGACGTGTCACAAAGACTGCCGAATAAAATGCTGATTGAAAAGAAAAACAATTCAACTGAGGAAAATAAAATTGTCCGACGCACTGTTGGAATCGGTGTAAGCGAAGCTTTCTTTGCTGGTTGCTTTGAGTGACGAATAATTAGCGGTGATGTTGACGGGGAATGCTTAATTTTTTCAACGTTCAGTGCAACACGACAGGGGGGAGAGTATATTGCTACGGGGTCGTATTCCCACTGATGAAGAGCCGCGCAGGAAGAAGACGAAGACGACGATTGGAAGCTAGCGCGGGCTGTTGCCTCTTGGTCAACTGCGGCGTATTGCCTTGTAAATATACTTGTAAATAGCTTTTCGTCGGTGTCTTCCTACGTAACATATTTGGTGGAGGTGGACGTTCCCTGTACCTCGTCACGGAGCTTCGCAGTGGACGGTCCGTCGAGCCTACCTTCATGGCTCCCGGCGACGCCAACCAGACTCCACCGGCTCCGACACCTGCTGCCACTTCGACGACCTACATCACCCTCTCCGCTCCCCGTGATCCTGGCGTATTCTCGTCAAAAGATGGGGAAGACGTCGAGGACTGGATCAGCCTGTACGAACACGTCAGCCGCAATAACCGGTGGGACCCAACTATCATGCTCGCCAACGTCGTCTTTTACCTCGGTGGCACACCTCGAGTTTGGTATCGGACGCACGAAGATGAGCTGACCAGTTGGGATTCGCTTAAGCAAAAGCTTCGAGACTTGTTCGGCAACCCCTACGGTCACCAACTCGCCGCGCAGAAGGCGCTTTCCGGTCGTGTGCAGACGTCAACGGAGCCCTACGTCACGTACATTCAGGACGTCTTGGCTCTATGCCGCAAAGTTGACGCGCACATGACTGAGTCCGACAAGGTCTCCCACATCCTCAAAGGCATTGCCGATGACGCCTTCAACTTGCTCGTGTTTAACAACGTCGCGACGGTGGATGCAGTTATAAAAGAGTGCCGCCGCCTGGAATTCGCTAAAAGCCGACGTATCGACCAATAGTTTGCCCGTCTGCCCAATACCCCAGCGACATCTTCCTGTGCCGACGCTCCTCGTCCCAACAACACTGGCGATGTTACCAGGATTGTCCGGCGTGAGATCGAGGCCGCCTATCCGGCTGCGTTTGACTCCAGCCCCTCCAATGCACCTGCAGTCACTGTTTCCCTGATCCATGCAGTTGTACGCCAGGAGTTCGCCAACATGGGTATTCACACCATCTGCTCGGCCCATCGCCCTGATCTCCATCCGGCATCTTCGATTCCACCCCGTCCCGCACCTTCTTACCCTCCACGTTTCCGCAACCCCTCTGAATGGCGCACTGCAGACGACAAGCCAATTTGTTTTCACTGCCGTCGAATTGGGCACATTTCTCGGCACTGTCGCAGTCGCTGGAGTTCCCTGAACCAGTGTACATATACTGCCTACTCTCGCCCCCCAGGTGGCCTTTCTAGTCCCTATGCTGCCCGCTCAGATAATGCCGCCACCGATTCTCCTGCGCCGAACCGACCCTATTCTCGTTCGCCTTCGCCCCAACGACGACAATCTCGCTCTCCCCAGCCCCGTCGTTCCTATTCGCCGACTCCCTTCGGACGTCGCTCCCAGCCGGAAAACTAGACGATGCAGCACCTCGAGGTGACGCTGCATTGCTCCCTACGCCGCCAAATCCTCTCCTGACGTTGCCCACCCATCTGAACCTTCTTGACGTGCAAGTCGACGGTGTTCCTGTATAAGCTCTCATAGACACTGGGGCGCATTTGTCGGTAATGAGCGCGGATCTTCGTAACCGGCTAAGGAAAATAATCACGCCCGGCACGACGCCTGTTGTCCGTGTCGCCGATGGCGGAACAGCCCCCGTAATCGGTCTGTGTGCCGCCCGCGTCTCCTTCGCCGATCGCTCCACTACCGTGCTATTCACAGTCATCGCTCACTGTCCCCACGACATCATCCTCGGCCTCGACTTCCTCTCCGCACATTCTGCTCTCATCGATTGCTCCGCCAGTACTCTCCGCCTCGACCTGCCTGTTCTGGATCCCGCTGAAGAACACCTTCCTCGCCTCAGTTCCGTCGACTTCGTTCGCTTGCCACCTTCGGCACTGACTTACGTTGACTTCGTGTCATCCCCGCCAGTGCCCGACGGTCACTACATCGCGGCTCCTATGCAAGACGTCCTCCTTACATACGGGATCACACTACCTCATACTATTTTATCTATTACGGCGAATTGCGTCTGCCTGCCAGTGGTCAATTTTGCCTTGACGACACAAGTGCTGCCGCGCGGGATGTCTCTGGCCCAACTTTGCTCATTCGAGGATCACTCTGTAGCATCGATTTCGATAGACGACAATTCAACCGATCCTCCTCTACCATCGCGGTCGGCGACCTGCACCATCGCCAACTTACAGAAAATGATTGCACCCGACATGCCGTCCGAGCACGCTCGTGCGCTCTACCGCGTTCTCATTTCCTACCAAGATATTTTTGACTTCAACGATCGTCCTTTGGCCCAAACAACAGCTGTTAAACATCGCATTAATACCGGAGATGCCCCTCCTATTCATCGCCGCCCGTATCGAGTATCACCGGCTGAGCGTCAAGTGATTCACACCGAAGTTCGCAAAATGCTTGCCAAGAACATTATTGAACCGTCATGTAGTCCATGGGCGTCACCGGTTGTGCTGGTAAAAAAGAAGGATGGCTCATGGCGCTTTTGCGTGGATTATTGGCACCTTAACAGGGTTACCACAAAGGACGTGTATCCCCTACATCGGATTGATGACGCCCTTGACTGCCTCCACGGTGCTCGCTATTTCTCCTCTATTGACCTTCGCTCCGGCTATTGGCAGATTGCCGTGGACGATCTCGACCGCGAGAAGACTGCCTTTGTAACACCCGACGGTCTTTATCAATTCAAGGTGATGCCGTTCGGCCTATGTAACGCTCCTGCCACTTTTGAACGCATGATGGACTCCCTTCTTCACGGTTTCAAATGGTCCACGTGCTTGTGCTACTTGGACTACGTTATCGTATTCTCCCCGACGTTCGCTACGCACCTCGAGCGCCTCTCAGCAGTCCTGGACGTTTTTCGGCGAGCCGGTCTGCAACTGAACGCATCGAAGTGCCAATTCGGCCGCCGCCAGATTACCGTCCTTGGACATCTCGTTGACGCGAACGGAGTGCAACCGGACCCAGGCAAGATCCATGCTGTTACGCACTTCCCTGTTCCGAAGTGTGTCAAGGATGTGCGCAGCTTCATCGGCCTTTGCTCGTACTTCCGCCGTTTCGTCCAAAATTTCGCGGCCATAGCACGACCACTAACCGAGCTTTTGAAAAAAGACGCCCCTTTCCAGTGGGGCGATAACGAGGCCTCTGCATTCTCGCTTCTCATCGATCTTCTCACAACGCCCCCCGTTCTGGCCCACTTCGATCCTTCTGCGCCTACCGAAGTCCGTACTGATGCCAGCGGTCACGGAATTGGCGCAGTACTGGCACAACGCCAGCGTGGCCACGACCGTGTTATCGCTTACGCCAGCAGGCTCCTCTCGCCCGCGGAGCGGAACTATTCCATCACTGAGCGTGAGTGTCTGGCCCTAGTTTGGGCGGTTGCGAAGTTCCGCCCATACTTATATGGCCGACCCTTTTCCGTTATCACAGACCATCACGCGCTGTGTTGGTTATGCTCATTGAAAGACCCTTCAGGAAGACTTGGTCGCTGGGCCTTACGCCTCCAAGAATATTCGTTCTGTCACCTACAAATCTGGCCGCCTACACAAGGACGCTGACTGCCTGTCTCGCTACCCGGTAGACGAGCCTGACGACGCCGACAGTAGTACCGCCGACGGCATTTTCTCTGTGTCTGCCTTCGCTAACATCGCCGATGAGCAGTACCGAGACCTATCACTGCGAGTACTCATCGAGCGTCTGCGCTCTGCACCTACCGCCGCATCCGTTCGCCGATATGTCCTCCAGGGCGGCATTCTGTACCGAAGGAGCTTCCTCCCTGACGGCCCTGATCTTCTTGTCGTGCCACAACATCTACGACAGACTGTGCTCTTTCAGATGCATGACGCACCCACTGCAGGACATCTTGGCGTAACCCGCACGTACGACCGCGTCCTCCGCCGCTTCTATTGGCCTGGTCTTGCTCGCTCCGTCCGACGCTATGTTGCTGCCTGTGATCCCTGCCAGCGTCGGAAAACGCCTCAGGTGCTACCTTCCGGTCATCTCCAGCCGATCGCCGTCCCTGTGGAACCGTTTTTTCGTGTTGGATTAGACCTCCTCGGTCCCTTTCCCACGTCATCCTCTGAGAACAAATGGGTAGCCGTCGCAACTGATTACGCCACCCGATACGCTATCACGCGGGCTCTACCCACCAGTTGCGCCACTGACGTCGCGGACTTTCTCTTGCGTGACATTATCTTAGTGCATGGCGCCCCGCGACAGCTGCTTACTGACCGCGGTCGTAACTTCCTCTCGAAAGTTATCGCCGACATTGTGCGTTCCTGCTCTATTCAACACAAGCTGACTACCTCATACCATCCTCAAACCAATGGCCTGACAGAGCGCTTAAACCGTACCCTTACCGACATGCTGTCCAAGTACGTTTCGAAGGACCACCACGACTGGGACGTTGCCCTTCCTTACGTCACCTTTGCTTACAATTCTTCCCGGCACGACACCGCCGGATTTTCACCATTTTATCTCCTCTACGGTCGCGAACCGACCTTGCCCCTTGACACGGTACTTCCTCCTGCTGCGACCTCAACAACCGAGTATGCGCGCGACGCCATCGCCCTCGCCGATCATGCACGCCAGCTTGCTCGTGCTCGACTGACGGACTCGCAAACCACGCAGCAGCGTCAGTACAACGCCCGCCACCGTGACGTACAGTTTTCGCCTGGTGCACTCGTGCTCCTGTGGTCGCCCTGTCGTCACGTTGGACTTTCCGAAAAGCTCCTTTCGCGATACACAGGGCCCTACCGCGTGCTTCGCCAGGTGACGCCTGTGACTTATGAAATTGCTCCTGTGAACTCCACCTCGTCATCTACTCTGGCGTCCAGTGATGTCGTGCACGTTAGTAGGCTCAAGAGCTACTACACTGCTTCCGAGTCCAGCCTTTAGTCGCTCCGGGACGGCGCTTTTGCCGCCGGGGGTAATGCTACGGGGTCGTATTCCCACTTGTTTCGTTCTCGTGTGCAACGAAAAGACTGGACAGCTGGGTTGTCAAGAAGCGAAATCACCAACGCCTTTATTCTGCATCGTTATTTATAGACGAAGGTGGAAAGGGTTAGTAAAGTGAGGGGCGGGTATATGCACGGGGCAATCGTGCATGTAGATAGCACATGCGCTCTCATCAGATATGATACACCACTGACGAAGAGCCGCGCAGGAAGAAGACGAAAACGACGATTGGAAGCTAGCGCGGGCTGTTGCCTCTTGGTCAACTGCGGCGTATTGCCTTGTAAATATACTTGTAAATAGCTTTTCGTCGGTGTCTTCTTACGTAACAATATTAAAAGTCACGTTGAGTGCACCACTGCTATTTGTGTGCGTACAGAACGCACAGTGAGAGGTGCTTGGTTGAGGCATTGTTGTGCGCCATGTTTCGTAACCTCAGAGGGTATACAGCATTGTCATTGCCTGACATGACACATCACATCGTGGCAGAAGTAATAAATTTGAATTGGATTACGCGGCTGTACGTGTGAAAACCATAATCGGATTATGAGGCACGATTTACTGGCGGCCTGCCGAATAACCTTGACACTGTGGTATGCTTTAACTTGTTCTAAAGTCTAAGTGGAACTGCGTTTTCTATTTCGCTCCTGACGTAATGCGGCTGCCAGCCATCCTTAGGAAATCCGCTACCCCGAGCGATGCCATAGTCGCAAAGCTACTGCGGCGTGTTTGCGTGCGCAGCTGCATTATTCACTGTGTTTATATTCTGATGGTGTATATTATTCGTGCATATTTGTAGTTTTTTCATTGTTAGAACTAATTTAATGCTATTTTGTTGCCATTTCTTGTATTTATCTACGCTTAATTTCTAAGAGGAGGTACCCTTTCAACGATGTGCTATGGCACCTCCCTCCGAATATGTACACCCCAATGCGTGTATTCACTTTCAAATGTCCACATGCCCGAAATTTGGATTCACGACATTAGCGTCCACATTTCATTTCAGTGTCCACATTTCACGACAGAGCTGCACATTTCGAAGTATGTAACTTTTAAGCCGTTCCTTAGGTTCCCCTCACCGACAGAAGCATCTTCAAAAGCGCAGCAACAGCTTTTGAAACAAACAATACATGTACGAAGCAGAGGAGGCCGGTGTGATGGTGGCTTTTCCTGTCGGGGTACTACATAAGAAAACGAGATCGGCAACACTTACGCACACTTAACTTCTGAGCACATGTATGTTGCGTCAAACGAATACTTTTAACGTCGAGCACAGCCGTGACGCATCGAACATATAGATCACGATTTGTATGTTGCGAACACACTTCGTAACAGCAAGAACACAACTCGGACGTCGAGGTGACCACGACGCATCGCAGCTGGCAAGGAGAGGCAAATTCGTAGAGCACCTTCCGAAACCACCGATCGAGTTGTTTCCTTTACCATACGTCTCACGTAGTCCTCCTTTTTTTTTCCGGGTTGCAAAGAAAGCGCGCGAAATATGAAAAAAAAAAACACGTGGCGGAGCGTTTTCGCACGGCTATCGTGTTGCTCTCAAGCGGCATTCAGTGCAAGCCTCAGTTCACTGAGGCTTGGACTGAATGCACGCTTGTATGCACGCTTGAATGCATGCTTGAATGCACGCTTGTTGATGATGATGTTGATATGTGGTGTTTAATGGCGCAAGGGCCAGGTATGGCCAAAGAGCGCCATGACAAGTGGTGAGCACGCTTGCTCTGAGTGCATACTAAATGCACTTTTCTGTGCAAGCTCTCAGTTCGCTGAGGCTTGCACAGAGCTGGTTTACTCATGCAATATGAATATGTTCTCAGAAAATAAAGTGAAATACTCGTGCTTACCAGCTGTCATTAATAAACCAGAACATCTTTGCAGAACTGGAATTCCTGGTGTTGGAACACCACACAGTCGCGGAACACATGTGATTCCTTGTTCAGCCGCCGTCGTCTATAATGCTTGCTTGACCTTTGCTGCGTCTTGCATTCGTTGCACACCTGATCGAGCTTCTCTGTTTTATCTTTCCCATCTTCGTACTTGGAACGACAACCGAAGCAGATGAGCAACCGCGATCCGATTTTCTATACCGCTGAGCGAGGGGCAAGGGTGAGCGAAGGTAAGTTGGCAAAGATGAGCGGAGGTAAGCTTGAAGGACGCACAAAGACAAGCACTTCCTGCGCTTCGCGCGATTTAAAATTCACAGAAAGAGAATTTTAAAAAATAAGTTCGGATGTCCGGATGTCCGGCAACAGCTTGGAGCGTGCATGTCGCTTTAAACCGAGATTGGCACTCTCCTTCCGAGGGTCGGCTACGACAAGTGATCAGATAGTGAGCAGATCCACCTTTTCATGCTGAGACACACCGGTTCTCTTCGTTGAATTAAAACCGATATACGCGAAATAGGTTACCACACATACACACACCGCGGCTGATAATTTGGGTCACATCTGGGCGCCCCCGAGGGAGATTTCCGCGTACTGCAGTTTCCGATGCACCGAAAGGCTTCCCTGACGATCTTATATGAACGGACATTGCGTATATTTCGCAAAGTATGGTCTAAAACATCTCCAAATCGTTACGCAGCACGCGATACCAATACTTTCAAGCAGCGCCGCACATGATCACACAAGTCAGAGAGGAGGAAAGGCTCGCCACGCACCCTTTCCGCCTCGCTCAATGAAAAGGTCTATAGATGCCTCCGTGTAGGGTAGTAAACCAGGATGGCTTCTGCTAGCCTCCTTACATTTATGGAGGTCTTTCAATCTCCTTCAACCGAATACTTGTGCGATCTCATTTCATTTTGGTGTTGTTGATTTTATTTACTTTCTAGCTTTTGCTCCGCAATGCCTTTGGTTGCTTACCTAGGAAATTCGCACGTGAATGGTAAATCCATGGATCAGGTCACTTCAGAACCAATGGTGTTGGTGGCTGGGACGCAGGGATTGAGGCAGGGTATTTCCCCTTCACATACTCCAAAAGGGTAGAAGTATTTTCATTTAACAAACATTTATGCGACCCTTAGGTCCGTAGTTTGTATTTATGAACATAATATTGGAAATGTTTTGCTACTCCGCGAACACCGATTACAGTGGAACCGTTATAGCCAATTAACTGGAATATATATTACCGTTCGAGTTTCATTAGCTGTATTTTTATTGCGCTATCAAAAGGCTTTACTGGATTCCAATATCGCGGCTGTCGTCTTTCACTGCACAAGCAATTTCACGAGATGACCACGATGACTATCGCGAAAGCTCGAAGATATGAGGTTCCGGAAGCATGAAGGTAAACTTGTAGCACAACGAAGCGGCTTCATGCGACATAATATATGCAGAAAAAAACACACACACACATCTCGCACCTGTTCAACAATGTGAGACGTCGTAAAAGAAAGGTACATCATTTTGCTGTGAAGTGGAATCTCGAAGGAGCAGCTTCTAAAGCCGCCATGCAAATAGGTTTTCCAGGTATTGCTATTGCTTCGGGAACGTTTTGAATATGCCTCTCCAAGGTCAAAGCAACACACAGCCAACGTTAACCACGCAATCTTTTTTTTTTTGCTATGGCGTTCATGTTCTTGCAGTTTTCCTCCAGTTCTATATGGCGAGCTCTTGCCTGAGCGAAGGCGCCATACCTTTATTATTATTATTATTATTATTATTATTATTATTATTATTATTATTAATATTTTATTACATGTCAGCATTCTGTATTATCGTGGTCATAGGGGTGCTCATCAGTTGTCGCATATATTGAATACAAAAACATAACAGAACCGTTTATTTGATCAGCAGCTGAAGATGAAAAATAAATATTACACTTTTGGCACGCAAGAACTGGAAGAAAACATGTGGAGGGTCCGTCTGTCTTGCGGTCTTGGGAAAACAATGCGTGCAGTAACTAAGCGATGATAACTACATAAATATGGGAGTATTAAGCATTCTTACTCCTGAAATACACGACTTATAAGAAATAAAGAAATGATTGCGGTAGATATATAACTATTGTTAATGTACAAGGATGCTGTTAGAAAACAATTACAGTCCACAAAAGTAATTTTTTTCTTTATTAAGGGTACAACACAATGTAGCTCGTTCGCACAAAAATAGTGATAGAAGACAATTATATTGCACGCAATAACACATTGCTTGAATAAATGTCCATGACGAGGTAGTGCGAGAAATGCTGTTTTTTGAATTTCTGCACTCATGTTTCACGAAAGCAATATTAAATAAGCAGAAAGAGCAAAGAACGTAAATCAGCATTAGTTTGGAAGTCTATGCTGTACTGATAAATAGTTCGTAGAAGAATATACTTTCATAATATTTTTTTTCTCTGCGTAACCATTCTCTCTGTGTTGCGATGATGTCAGGAGATGGATACTGTAAACGCATCTGTCCATTTGTTATCTCATTCGTTCCTGATATCACCAAGAGTCTGTAACTATACGGCAGCGATTAACCGGACGCTTAGTGCCTCTTTTTTATTATTATTATTTTTACTGCTTATGATCACCAACCGTTTATTGGCCACGAACTCTGCGAAAAAAAGAAAACCTGCAAGCTCACACATAGTTACCACGCTAACAAGACTAACGAAAAAAAAAAGTAGGGACGGAAGAGAGCGCTAGCGTCCTGTCCCTATCCCAACTTTTTTTCTGTCAATCGTGTTAGCGCTAGTAACTATGTCCAACCAAATGTATCAACACCAACTAGCCCAACCTTCTGCATAAGTTACCCGCAAGCAAGGACACATTTCGCATGCGTGCCTAACCTGGCGGTGACTTGTAAACAACCTATTTCGCGCCGAGATATTCGGCCATGTTGGCGCAGAATGCCAGTGCGAGAAGCGTACGAGTAACCTGCGTGGTAATTTATGCAGATGCGTGTCGTGCGCAGAAGCAGGAGTACATCAGCCACGACCCGCCAATCGGGTACGCACGAGATGCGACTTCAGGCTACCCTTTCGCCTCCGAGATGCTCGCTCCCACTGCTATATAATAATAATAATAATAATAATAATAATAATAATAATAATAATAATAATAATAATAATAATAATAATAATAATAATAATAATAATAATAATAATAATAATAATAATAATAATAATAACTTTATTCAGATCAATGTACAAAGACTGGTATGCGACACCGTCTGGATCCTTCGCCACAGGCTAGTTGTGGATCCATGCAATTATACGAAGCAAAATAAAGTATTCATACACAGGCGCAATCGTTCTTTGTTTGTTTTTTGTTTGTTTGTTTTATTTTGTATCTATGATACGCTACCGCAACTCAGTGAGCCATGGATCTCGTTACGAAAGTTTTTACACGTAAGCAGGAGCAACAGACTATATATGCAACAAATTAAACATTTTTGTAGCACGTTGGGGTTGATATTAACATCCTTATATCGGCACTTCTTTTTCTCGACCAGGAAGATAGATTAATATCGGGCAACGGCTCATTCATTGGTCGGATATGGCATTTGTGGCAGAGAAAACCTGCAGAAATGTGTACGACTGCGACGTGGGTCCTGATATAGTGATTGGCGACAAGATGTGAATTCGCTGTTCGCCATCAGTCGAATTCGGTATCCGAAAAAAAAAGACCTGCAGGAAAAGATCTAATTCTACGGCCGTTCCCATCAGAGTGACACAGAAAGCAATATGGGTCGCTTCCGCGTGCCCGAGGCCGTGTATTCAACCCCCAGAGAACAAGATATTTTAAAGAAGACAAGCGCGAATGACATTAAAGATGGCGAATTGTTGCATACATGATCTCAAGTAGTGGCCACACAATTAAGCATTCGCACTGCGGAGAGCTAAGCCTCGCTTTGTGGTAACACAGCGTCGTACACACAGCGGTCTGAGCGGAACGGACTTCACACTGGAAGCTACAAACACCGATGTACTTTTTTTTTTGTCTAATCTCGAACGTCACTAAAGCGCGGCACCAGCCAAGTCGCAGGCTAATACATGGTGTTGCACGTAACTTGAGCCAGACAATAAACATATTCAAATGTAGTTGGACCGAACCAAGGTAATAGTTCTATACATTGCAAACATTCAGTACTCACCACACACTGGCGTTGCATTCCAGACCTATAAGATTATGGCCTCTCCTCACACGTAGAACTTTCGTATTCTGAGCTGCTTCTATTTTTCGGACAGCTCCTTTCACGATTTCCTTACACACACAGCATCATTAAAACCCGCAATAAGTAACATATGCATGCGAAACACGGACGTGTGGTTTGCACCGCGTTTCCGGCATGAACTACAAGTTGCCAAGCCTTGAACATAATTTAAATATAATCTTAAACAGGTACAAGCATACCATAGGCTTTACATTAAAATAGCCTAAATATTTCCAAAACATGTTGCCTTATAATGCTGTTAACTATCAGGATGCAATGCTGACTGCACAAGTGGTATTACTTTTAATGTCGACTGAAATTCGAATCTATAATATTTTTGGAAATGAATATTTTATAAAATTTTACTGTTGATATATGTATGAGCTGTCGAAGTCAAATCGGTTTATTTGCGTATTTACAATATATGCGTGTGTTAGTACATATGTGGAAGAATATGTGCATGTCACCTGTATATATTCAGTATAGTTTTTTTTTCATAAATAATCTGTTTCATCTCCGGAATGTCGCCACTGCTAAACGTTTTCAGGTTGTCCGAGCCCAGTCAAGCTGTCAAAGAACAGCTTTTTTGCCCTGGTATCCCTACCAGACATATCTATTTTTCTGCAAAATAATAATGAAATGAAATGCTATTTTCCATCTCTTGGAGATACTCAGATAATTGTTCACATCACGCCAAATTAGATCATTCTGCTTAAATACCATAATAAACTTCTCGAACATTATATCTAGATGAAAAGTGGCAATTACAAAATTGCAGAGCAACATGAAAAACTCCCGATGCAGCTTTCTGTTGCTCAGCACCTGCTACATAAAAGTGTTTTTCCGAGTGTGAAAGAATCTCGGGAATACACGCGAGATTCTTTCGAGCGATGCCATAGTCGCAAAGAAACTGCTGCAGGCAAAAGAAGTGTTGAATTGATGTGCGACCACTCCCGTAGTTTCGCCTTGACCCTGGAGTGCGCTTTAACAATGCAGCTCTGCTTTTTCACGCCCTGCGAAATTTGTCCGCTTGAAATACTTCCATGGTGCCTATTTTTGAGAAATAGCAGAGACGTACAGGGCCGCACCTGGAACTGAAGTTGATCCAGTTTTCCCGGAACCCCTCTCGTGTCGTAGTAGTAGCCTTTGCTTGCCTTCTCACGTCTGCTTTTTCCTACCCCCCCCCCTCCCTCCAAACCCCTTGCATGACAAAGGCGTCTTCTCTCCCATCGTCTCTAAAGTTCTATCAACGTCCCCTCTGGACACGCACTTTTGTAATAAGGTAAGCGCTGCAGTTTCTGGAATGATTCTGGAGGGGTCACGGATAATGACAGCTGTAAAGAGGAAGATGTGTTGACGACTAGGGAGTTCCAGAGGCCACTGTGCACATTCGACGCGGTGAGGTGCAAACAAGTTTCACGCATCGCCTTACCTCTCTGCCTCGCTCTATCATGTATGCAATGCTCTGAGCCATAATCCCACGTGGTAGGCCAGACAGCACCAGCGGGCAAGTTGAAAGACGAGGCAAAGAAAGCTACCTTTTGAATCAAATTCTCAAGTATTCTAGATCTTTCTTGGTACTGGCGCGAACACACACCAGAAACGAGGAAGGAGACGGGACAAGCGCTCTGTCCCTTCTCTTTCCTCTTTTCTTCTGTGTCTTCGCGCCTAGTACCCAAAAAGAATTGTGAACAACTCGCCCAACAAGACTACATCTTATTCTAGATGTTTTAAAGCAATAAATGACTTCGCGGCACCCTCAATGTCAATCACGAATTTGTCTGCACAGCAGCTCCGCCATGACCAGTTGCCATCAGCAACGCAGGCAAGACATGGGTGCCACAGACGATTTTGTTATCGGCTGTTACTCGTAGAAGCACCCTCGGTTATTTTCTGCCACAATGGAAATAATTTCCATATCAATCTCGTCCTGTTTCCTTCCTTGTCCGTATTTATTTTGCGCGGTCTTTTCTTCGTGGATTCGCACCAACTAGCTCGCATTCATACCTTTTAAAGGAAAAAAAGAAGTTACCTCATCCTAACGATTACTTATTTAGCTGGTAAATTACTGTATGAGAAGATGTTTTGCCTGAGAGCCATTAAATATGCGCTGGAGGTAGTAAATAAATGTAAAACTTGACACAAGCACACATTTCCTTTGCATAAGCACTTTTTTCGTGGTTTCTGCACCGTTGACTTAAACACGCCGCGCTGGCTATGCTGTCGCAGCGTTTCCATGGTGAAAATAATTCTTTGAGCTCGATCCGCATCGGATGGTGTAGGTCTCCTTCAGCACAAAGAAGTTGTGGCAAACAATCGCCGTAAAGTTTACACACCTAGCCAGGCGGCCACAGAAAATTCATGCTTTGACAATTCAGCGAAAGGGAGGAGGACACAGCGCTGTACCGCCGCAGTTGTAAATTTTTTACGGTAGGCGGTTGTCTATGGAATGCGTCATTAAAGCATGACGGACAAGAGTCCGCGTTTGTCCTTTCAAATGTCAAGGAATGAATTTTGAGCCTGGAGGGCGTCCAAAAGAAGAAAAATAATCAGAATAAATACGGAAGTTCAATTTTTTTTTCAGATGAAAAGTTACGCAGTTCCCACGCACTGTCCGAATTGATGTAAGCGACGCTTTCTGCACCGGTTGTTTTGATTGACGATAATTAGCGAGGATGTCGGCTGCGAAAGCCTAACTTCTGCAACGCTTAGCGCGTTGTTCTAAACGTTACCGTGAGTGCACCACTGCTGTTTGTATATACCTATTATATATATATATATATATATATATATATATATATATATATATATGTACTAACATTTCAGAAGTGGCATGGCCTTCGTCAGAATCAACCATGCCATATTTATTCTAATGTTAAGACATCACAAATATAATTTTCGATTTTCGTACGTGTGCCACTTCATTTGTTCAGCTACTTATGCCCGGAACCTAACGAACTTAGGTTCCTTTTATATATATATATTTATATTAAACAGCCTTTACTATTAGCGCTTACAACATATAGTGTGAAAGCAACTTGCTAAAAAATGCGCAGCCATGCTTCTAAAGATATTTGCAGAAAGCACCATAACTGAAAGGGTGTCAGTAACTTTGTCTATTGTCAGGTGGGAGCAGCTGGTTGAGAGGTATGCGGACATGGTTAGGCCAATTACTACAGCTTGCATTTTTTCCCACAAGTACCAAGAATTGAGAGAGTTGGAATACCTTCGTGACTTTCAGCCTTTATTTTGTTTCTTCTTTGTGTAGTTCCTGCGCTGAATGATGACGAATGAATTGCTATTTGCCTTTCCTGGAAAAGTTCACCCCTCCTTGGACGATGAGCGTGTATGTGACCCACTCTCCCTCTCTGCTGCCAGCATTCCTTCCATTGTTGCTCGAAACACGTCCAGCGATACGTTAATTTTTCAAACTCACTCTCCAACAACTTGTCACCAATCACGTCCCCGAAGGGAGGCCCCACCTACCAGGCTATAAAAGGCACAGTGTGCATCTCGGCGTCATTCTCGTCTCTCAGCTTGTCCGAGTCATACCGACGTGACGTCGCGCACATCCTCGCTGCGAACAAGCTTGACGACCTGTGGCTGGCCCTAGACGAAAGCAGTGAGGCGCCCATCATTGCCCCATCGTCTTGGAAGTATTAGCTTCGACCTAGGGAGCCACAACTACCTGGCAGGAACGGAGAATCTGTCCATCGCCGACCCTGCGACCGGACTACTGCTCCCGACGACGACTCTGACCGGGCAGACAGGCAGCCTGGTTCTCCGTCGCAGCCATCAGGGTCTTCCGAGGATCTCCACGACAACACTTACACCATGGAAGCGACCACGTACACCCTTCGAGGCTACGGCTGGCCATTTGTTAACGAGCAACCCATCACCTTCGAGCAGCGGTTGCCGTGGGTGCGCGTCTGCGCGAACTGCAGGGTGGTTGCGGACGATGCGGTGCAGCTTCCCTGCCGTCACACCTTGTGTGGTCGATGCCTCAAAGACGTTTGTGATGGCCACAGCTGCGAACACAGGCACCGTTTCGGCCGGTGTCCCCTCGACGGTGGATACTTCATGGAGGAAGACGTCGTCGACGTGTACTTGCCTCTGGAGATTCTTATGGCCCTGCGGGTGCGCTGTTTCCATGCCGGTCTGGGCTGCCCGTTCAACGGAGTACTTGGGGAACTTCAGCGTCACCTGCGGGGATGCATCTTCGGAGTTGGTAGCATCGCTGGCGCCTAGGCCTGGAGTCACCGGTGGATGTAGCCCTGTGCCGCTTACGACGGGCCGCATAGACCACTTCAATTGGTTAGATTATGACCACGTGCGCTGAACTTCGCTAACAGCGGCCTTTAATGATGTACTGCTCGAGTACGTAATAAATGTTGTTTGTCCTTTCCCCAATTGTTCCATTATTCGCGTGCCATGCGGTGGTCGGCTGGAAACGGCCTGAACAGCTGCAGCACGTTGTATAGGTTCATACCAGGTGTTTTTTTTTCCTTCTTTTTTTCTCATCGTCGCCTTTCTTCCCCGTGGCTGGATTTCTGGATGGGCATATACTTTTAAGTATGTAGTAAAACTATGTAGTATATAGTAAAACTATATTATATAGTAAGACTAGCAATAAGTGGCCTTATATCGAGCCAGTCTGATGATGTACTAAGTAGTCGCAATGAGCGTATGAGTTTTCCGCGTTAAAAAAAGCTGTAGCTAAAAGTACGCATTACACTCGTTCCAATATTTTTGAGGTACGTTACAAGTATTCGTCATTGCCTTTATGGATGCATCTGCGAGGTTTCTCGTTTGCATTTTCCAAGATTCAATTTCAGTTGCTTCGCTAATAAGCAAATTTAAGAGGTACACTTTTATTTCCCTCGCGTCAACTCCTATTCTCTAGTGCAGCGTGCCTCTTTCGAGGCAGCCCCCTCAGATGGGCATGATCTTCACTGCAATAACAACTGCCGCCAGTGCTGTCATCGAAATCCATATGGTGTCTCCCCGATCCCGCATATGACAGCTAGTGCTTATCGCAACATGAGCACAAAGATGCAATGACGCTTCTCTACCTATTCACTGAGTGATTGGTGGCCGTGCGATCGCTTTGCAGCACATGACATTTGCAAAGATGTCAAAGTCGCAACTGCAATACAGAAATTAACAAAATCCGTAACCAACCAAACCATCGAAGCGCAACTCTACACCGTATGGCAAGTGCCGCTGATTGTTCTTTCAGTCGCCCGCACTTCTCGTTCGCAAACCGGCGTGAGTGATTCTTGTCGTACTGCTTGCTTTTTCGCTCAAAGCAGTTAGTTCTTGAAACTTCTTCGGGAGACGGCTTTAATGACAGCCCTACGCAAATCACTAATATAAACCTAAACGTTGGTAGCCCAAGTTACGGCGTCGTATAAGACGTGCCTTTGTGTTACGTTTAAAGGCATTTTCGCAGTTGCCAGTCTAATACACACACTGCGACATTGGTGCTGCTAGATTCGTCTGCATCAAGTAGATTATGCTGTATGGACGGGGTTCTGCGCCAACTTGATTGAAAATAAACCTACGGCAGCTCGCTTTCATCGCAATCAGTAGCTCTTTGCGCTCAGTGGGGGACAATAAAGAATTCGTTTCTTGGTACGCGGAAATCTACAAAAATTGTGCGGCAGACATCAGAACAGTGTGCACTGATTGGTGAAAGTTCTATCTAGACTGGAACTTTAGTGTGTGTGTGTGTGTGAAAACGTTTATTGTAATGAGGTCCGGAGGCTCGACTTCTCAAGCCAAGGCGGGCCGCTTTCTTCAATGATTGTGGAGGGGTCACGGATAGTTACAGGTGTCAACAGGGTGACCCGTAGACGACAAGGTAGCTCGTGAGGGCATTGGCCACATTCGACGCGGTTGGTCCCAAGCAATTCTCGCGTCGCCTTTTCTCTCAGCATCGTCCATGCCATGCATGCAATGCTATAGCACCAACCCGACGTGGTGGACCAGACAGCACCAGTGGTAAAGTCGAAAGAAGAGGCAAAGAAGGCTTCCCTTTGGATCCAGTTATAAAGTATTCTAGATATTTCTAAGCAATAAAGGCCTTCGCCGCATCCTCATTCTCAGTCATGAATGCGTCGCCACAGCAGCTCTGCCATGACCTGTTGCCATCAGCGACACAGGCAAGACATGGGTGCCACGTGCGATACGTCCTCGATTATTTTCTGCACCCATGGAAATCATTTCGTTATCAATCTCGTCCTGCTTCCTCTCTTCTCCGCGTTTATTTGGCGCTGTATTTTCTCAATGAATTCGCACCAACTAGCTCGCATTCCTAGCTTTTAAACGAAAAAAAGAAGTTACCTCGTCCTAGCGATTATTTATTTAGCTGGTCAATTACTGTATGAAAGCATATATAGCCTTAGAGCCATTTAATATGCGCTGCAGGCAGGAAATAAATGTGACGCTTGACACAAACGCGCATTTTCTTTGCATAAGCTCTTTGTTTTTCATTGGTTTCTTCTGCGCCGTTTACTTAATGAGGCAGCGTTGGCTGCGTTGTCGCTGCGTTTGAATGGTCAAAATAATTCTTTGAGCTCGATCAGAATCGGATGGCGTAGGTCTCCTCCAACAGGAATATCTTGTGGCAAACTATCGCCGCAAAGTTTACACACGTAGCCCGGCGGCCACAGAAAATCATGCTTCCACAGTTCAGCGAAACAGAGCACACAGCGCTGTACCCCCGCAGTTGTATATCTTTTACGGTAGGCGGTTGTCTATGGAATGCGTCCTTTAAGCGCGACCGACAAGACCCCCACCCTCCCCCCATTATTTTGGCACACTCTTGCCCCGTCCCGTTTCGCTCTTCACAGTGGCGCACGTCGAGCAATATTAACTTTAAAAAAGTACGCGAAGCTGTTTTTCAACGAAAAACCTCCTGTTTACAGGAATTTCTGCCTTAAATACGGTCTGCCTTCCCTTTCTCTTCCCCACCCAAGAGGAAGCACAAACACAAAGGCATTTGCACTTACTCCGAATTGTCGTTCTTGAAATAGCCCAAGCCCAGCCCTTGTTAGCCCAGCGAAGCATTGTTATCAATCAATAGCCTTTAGCAGTACCAAACCCTCTCTGTGTAATTGGGTGCGAACCATTGTGGTATGGTAAAGGCGGAGCTGGTGAATGGAGACAATACATCTTGTGCCACTGTGTGGTCTAGCTTATTTTCGCAACATTAGCAACCTGAGGCCCCCTCCACTCAATAAAAAAATACATTTTTGCACTTTTAAAATCGCCACCCGGACACTACGACTTGCCACGCGAGTAATTCTAATGCATTGAACTTTGCGACTCACGTACTATTAGACTGTATATTTTTTATATTTTTTATTCATCCAGTGTTCTACTGAGTGCCATATTTTGTGTCGCTATTCTCCCTTTTTACACAAATTTGTTTGCTTTGCCAAGTGACAAGGAGTAGCCGGTGCCACCATAAAGGCGCCAACCTCTCCTAATATTCATTTCAATAAAAAGAAATTCCCACGTCCTTCAGTAATATGCGAGAAATTGAAGAACAGCGCTGTCTCACACCGGATATGACGTACGTACTTGAAGCGGCAGAAATGAATGTTCTCAAATAGGACGCGTCAACCTTGAAAAGGTGCCACAAGCATCTGCTATAAATATTTGGTTACATGAGATCCACAGGATATACATTTCATACTTTTTGTTACACGACAGTCATTAGCACGAGACCATCAGAGGCAAGCGTCCTCGCCCCTCAATAAAACCAGGCGCACAACCATAGCAGCCAAGAAAAGTTAAGGTAACGAAAAGAAGTGACGTAATGAATCGATTTAATTAAAATCTATACAGTTGGGTTAATAACGTTAATGTTTCTGCTATTCCCCGGATTCACTGGGAAATATCGATGGAAACAAACTGAGCGTTGCTTTTGATGGGAAGAGAACCAGCGAACTCGACCTGACGATGGTATTGTCAATATTTTAGATCGTGCTGCAAAGATGCCTCCGTGCATAATTATGAATTGATTTTTTAAACTGATACGCGATGGAATATTTAGCCAGTTATGACACTGTACCTAATTGTTATTACGAGGAGTCGCGGGTTGGGAAAGGTGTGTAATGCTGGGTGACAGCCGTAAGCCATTGCTTCGTGTAATTCAGTATGACTTATTACTTGTCCTTATCTAGTTTCATTTCTGGATTTACTTGCTGACAGCAATAGCCATGGCCAGTTTCTCGCGCGTCAACACGAAAAGCCGTGGTAGGCCAAACAGAGTTCGACGAACAAGCGGACATGAAGGGTGTTCAGGTTGGAGATTTCCTTTTTTTTCTGCCATGCTTCAGAGAGTGCCACTGCGCATGCGCGAGAGAGTCTCCCAGGAAAATCCTTTACACAATTGGTATGGGAACAAGGTACTGCTGCCACGCTACAGCGATCGCTTTTACGATCAAGATATCCTGCAAGCCCAGCAAATAATAACAGCGCACGCATAACTAAATAAATGCATAAATACACGAATATAAATATTAGAACTTCCCAAATCCACCTCGTCAATTGAGGGTTTTCATGTGGTACCCAATAATAATATAAATGTAATAGAATGAACCGCCCGCGAAGTATTTTTCGTGAAGCATATATTACAATATTTGCACTGCATTTTTTCACATTTGCGTTCCAGAAACAAGACAGTGTTATTGCTTGCTACCAAAGGATATTGATGTTTGGTATCACATTGAGCTACTGCAGCTACACACACACACACACACACACACACACACACACACACACACACACACACACACACACACACACACACACACACACACACACACACACACACACACACACACACACACACACACACACACACACACACACACACACACACACACACACACACACACACACACACACACACACACACACACACACACACACACACACACACACACACACACACACACACACACACACACACACACACACACACACACACACACACACACACACACACACACACACACACACACACACACACACACACACACACACACACACACACACACACACACACACACACACACACACACACACACACACACACACACACACACACACACACACACACACACACACACACACACACACACACACACACACACACACACACACACACACACACACACACACACACACACACACACACACACACACACACACACACACACACACACACACACACACACACACACACACACACACACACACACACACACACACACACACACACACACACACACACACACACACACACACACACACACACACACACACACACACACACACACACACACACACACACACACACACACACACACACACACACACACACACACACACACACACACACACACACACACACACACACACACACACACACACACACACACACACACACACACACACACACGCACACACACATAATAGGTGCCCCATGCTCGTTTCGCTTATATATATTAAATAATTCGTTAGTCCTTCTGTTCGTACATGCCTTCCACCTTTGAACGCTTGTCAGCACTTACGCCAAATGGTGCCACAGCAACAAGCTAAAATATGTGCAGCCATCCTTTTAAAGACATTAGCTCGAAGCAGCGTAGCTGCAAGGCTGTCAACGACTTATTCTATTGTCAGCTGGGAGCAGTGTGAAGAAAGGAATGCGGACGCGGGCTGGCCACTTACTATATCTTGTATTCCTTTTTTCCCAAGTACCGAGAATTGAGCGAGTTGGAATATCGTCGTGAACTGGGAGCGTCTCTGTTTCGTCTTCGTGTACCTGCGATGACAGTTGATGAATAAATTCCATTTTGCCTATTCTGAAAAAATGCACCCCTCCTTTGACCTAGAGAGTGGAAGTCGCTCTCTCTCTCTCTACTGCCGGCATGTCTGTCACTCTTGCCACAAAGACGTCCTGAGATTGGAGAATTCTTTAACTTCCCCTCCAACAATTCTCAACCAATCACGACCACGAATGGTAGCCGCACCCGGCAGGCTATAAAAGGCAGAGTGTCCATCTCGGCAGCATTCTTCTCAGCTCTCAGCGCGTCCGAGTCGGACCTTCGTGAGGTCACGCACTTCCTCGCCGCAAACAACCTTGCCGACCTGCGCCTGGCCGCAGACGAAGCCCGTGAGACACCCATCATTCCCTGATCGTCTTGCAAGCATCAGCATCGTGAAAGGCGTGCTGTTCAAACTCGGCCACCACCAGGCAGGCGCCCAGACACCGGCAACTACCAGAGATGGACGCAGAAGCTTTCCATCGCCGAACGAGCAATCGGACGACCGCTCGAGAGAGCTACGGCTCAGACTACGGAGACGGGCAACCTGGCTCTCCGTTGCAGCCATCCGGGTCTTCCGGGGATCGCCCCGATACTACTTACACCCTGGAAGGGTTCAACTGCCCATTCGTGAACGAGCGTCCCATCACCTTCGTGAAGCCGTTGTCCTGGGTGCGCGTGTGCGTGAGATGCACGGCGGTTGCGGCCGATACTGTGCTGCTTCCCTGCGGTCACACCTTGTGTGACTGGTGCCTTGACGACATTTCCGATTGTGGGACAAATGCGGATCGGCAGGAGGGCGACAGTTTCGAAGACAGGCCCCGTGATGGCTCGTGTCCCCTGGACAGTGAACCCTTTGTGGAGGCCGACCTCGTGGTTCTGCACTTCCCAGTGCCGCATCTTCTGAAACTTCCGGTGCGCTGTTTCCATGCCGGCTTGGGCTGCCCGTTCGTCGGAAAACTTGCAGAACTTCAGGTTCACCTGCGGGAATGCCTCTTCAGAACCGAGACCTTCGTGCTGATGCCTCAGTGTGGGTAGCATCGTCCTCGCCTAGGCCTGGAATCACCGCTGGATCAGTCAGCACTCTGCCGCTCACGACAGGCCGCACAGACCGCTGCCATTACATAGCCTGTGACAACGTGCGCTGAACTTCAAAGCAGCTGCCTTTGATGATATGCCTGTACTGCTAAAACTCGTAATAAATATTATTGTTTCTCATTTTCCAAATTGGTCGAATATTTGCGTGCCATGCGGCGGTCGGCTGGAAACGGCCTGAACAGCTGCATCACGTTCATTAGGTATAGACGAGGTGTGTCTTTCATTATTTTTTCTGAATTAGCATTTACAAAAGAATGTGGCTAGGAGATTAGCGAACGCAGGCTTTATGCCACGTCGCTGGGTTCATAGACGGGTATGCACTTGTCAGTATATAGTAAAACTATCGTATATCGTAAAACTAGCAATAACTGGCTTTACATCGAGCCATTCTGATGACCTATTAAGTAGTGGCAGGGAGCGTATACGCGTTTTATCCATTAAAGAAAAGCTGTGGCTAAAGGTACGTCCGACACTGTCTCCAACATTTTAGAGGTACGTTAGATGTATTCGGCATTGTCGCAAGTGCGAAGTCTCTCCTTGATCTTTTCCATGTTTCGACTTCAGATACTTCGCAAATAATCAATATTAAATATAAGTTAGCCTCGCGTCACCGACTCTACTGTGGTGCAGCAGGCCTGTTTCGTTGCAGCTCGCTTACACGGAGGTGTTCGTCACTGCAGTGACCCCTGCCACGTGTGCTCCCATGGCGTTGAAGCGTACTTGCCAAGGAAAATAACAACGCAATCCATATGGCGCATCCCCGAACACATGCTATGACAACGCGTGCTTATCGCAACTAGAGCGGAATGATGCAATGAAGTTCCGCTACCTATTGACTAAGTGATTGGTGGAAATTCGAATCCGTTGCAGCATTTGACATGTACAAAAATGTCTAAAATCGAAACTGCATTACAGAAATTAACAAAATCCCTAACGACCCACAGCAAACAAGCGCAACTCTTCTCGATACGGTAAGTTCCGCTCAGTGTTATTCAATTAAGTTGCCCGCACTTTTCGTTCGGAAACAAGCGTTTGTGTCCTTCGCCGCAACGTTTGCTTTTTCGCTCAGATTTGGCGAGAAACAACCGGTAATGTGGCGTCTAGTCCATCAATTCTCACATAGGTCGGGATATGATCACTTCCATGGGTTTCAATATCAGTGAACCACTGCACGCTCAAAGTCAGGCAACGTGACACCAAAGTCAAGTCAAGGCAGCTACTGTACGTAGTCCCTCGCAGAAATGTCGGGTTTCCGTCAGTCTTTCAAGATCGCGTAGAAGACACATGCAAGACAAATATTGCACGCAGCTTAGAAGACATAATTGCGGACGCTATGCAAGATTGTACACGCTGCTTCACACATCCATCAAAGCGTACAGAGAATGACATTGAATTGGAAAGGCTTCGTGCACTACTTCGCCGAGCTGAAAGGAGGTACAGGCGCACGAAGTCAATTCTTGACCTCAGAGAAGCTCGGCGCATGCAAAAGAAGTTCAAACGCCGTATGGATAAACTAGCGAATCAAAGATGGAAGTGTTTTTGCAACTCACTAGACCCCCGCAAGCCATTGTCCTGTGTATGGCGTACCCTACGGGGTCTTTGCTCAAGTCCCCAGCAATGACACCCATTCAACGCCCTTGCTCTCTATCAAAACCGCTGTGAGATAGACGTCGCAGAGGAATTTTGTGCGAACGTCGCCGGCGGCACAGTTTTAGTCCCTGACCTGGCTCTAGGCAACATCCCCGGCCCACGAGATGCAAGTATGGACGCTCCATTCTCTATGGAAGAGCTAGAAGCTGCGGCTACGATAAGCTAGAAGCTAGCGGCTACGACAAGCCATCATGATGGCTTATCGTAGCCGACCCCCGGAAGGAGAGTGCTAAATTCGGTTTGAAGTAGCATGCGCGCTCCAAGTTGCAGCCGGACATCCAAACGTATTTTTTTATTTCTCTTTTTGCGAATTTTAAATCGCGCGAAGCGGTTGTCTTCGTGCGACCGTCGAGCTTACCTCCGCCCACCCTTGCCACTCGCTCGGCGAAATAAATATTCGGATCGCGCTTGGTCATCCGCTTCGGTTGTCGTCCCAAGTATGAAGATGGGAAAGATAAGACAGAGGAGCCCGATCAGGCGTGCAACGAACGGAAGACGCAGGAAAGGTCAACCAAGCATTAGACGAAGATGGCTGGATGGTGAGCAGATTCACCAATTCATGCTGAGACACACCGGTTCCCTTCGTTGAAATTAAAACCGATATACGCAAAATAGTTTGCAACACCTGCACACACCACGGCTGATAATTCGGATCACATCTTTGCGCCCCCGACAGAGATTTTCGCGTACTGTAGTTTCCTATGCACCGAAAGGCTTCGCTGGCGATCTTATATGAATGGACATTGCGTAAATTTCACAAAGTACGATCTAAAGCATCTCGAAATCATTCCGCAGCACGCGACAGCAATACTTTCAAGCAGCGCCGCACCGGATCACGCAAGTCAGAGTGGAGGAAAGGCTCGCCACGCACCCTTTCCTCCTCGCTCAATGAAAAGGTCTATAGGGGCCTCCGTTTAGGGTAGTAAACCGGAATGGCTTCTGCTAGCCTCCTTTCATTTATATAGGTCTTCCCATCTCCTTCAACCGAGTACTTGTGCGATCTCATTTCATTTGGGTGTTGTGGTCATTTACTTTCAAGCTTTTGCTCCGCAATGGCTTTGGTTGCTTACATAAGAAATTCGCACGTGGATGGTAAATGCATGGAGAAAGTCACTTCTGAACCAATAATGTTGGTAGCTGGGACGCAGGGATTGAGGCAGGGTATTTCCCCTACATACATTCCAACGGCATAGGAGAATTTTCGCTGCAAACATATATGCATCCTTTAGGTGTTTAGTTTGTATTTATGAACATAATATTGGAAATAATTTGATTTTCCGCAAACACAGATAACAGTCGAGCCGTAATTGCCATTTACTGAAACGTATATTACCGTTCGAGTTTCAGTGGCTGTCTTTTTCTTGCTCTATCAAGAGGTTTTACTGGATTCCTATATCGCGGCTGTCGTCTTTCGCTGCACAAGCATTTTCACGAGACGACCACGATGACGATGGCGAAAGCTCGAAGATATGACATTCCGGAAGCATGAAGGTAAACTTGTAGCACAACGAAGCGGCTCCATATCATATCACATGCAGAATAAAAACAAAAGCACAACATCTAGCGCCCGTTCCACGACGTGGTGCATCGTAGAAAAAAGGTATATCATTGTGCTTTAAAGTGAAATCTCGAAGAAGCGTCTTCTAAAGTAGGTGTGCAGATAGGTTCGCCAGGTATTGCTATTGCTTCGGAAAGATATTGAGTTTGCTTCTCCAAGGTCAGACCTATGTAGCAATGACTGGTCCCCCCTGAAAGAAAGGAGACACATGGCCAACGTGAACTATGCGATCTTTTTTTTTAGCAATCGCGTTCATGTTTTTCCAGTTTCCCTCCTGTTACCTATAGACTGAGCGTTTTACATACACCCAGTTTTACATACTCCCAGTCGATCTTGAAAATCTGGAAAGCCGTCCTTCAGGCCATACATTCTGTGTTATGGTGGTAATAGGTGTTCTGGAGAAATGAGAACAATCAGGTGTAACAGATATTGAATACAAAACAAAATAGAACCACTTATTTGGTCACCAGCTGAATAGAATCCATAAATATGTTACACTTCTGGGACTCAAGAGCACAAATTAAATTAAACTATGGGGTTTTACGTGCGAAATCCACTTTCTCATTATGAGGCACGCCGTAGTTATGAGGCACGCCGTGGAGCACTCCAGAAATTTCGACCACCTGGGGTTTTTTAACGTGCACCTAAATCTAAGTACGCGGATGCTTTCGCCTTTCGCTCCCATCGAAATGCGGCCGCCGTGGCCGGGATTCGATCCCGCGACCTCGTGCTCAGCAGTTTAACACCATAGCCACTGAGCAACAACGGCGGCTGGACTCAAGAACTTGAAAAATAACTTGTGGAAGGTCCCTTTGTTAAGTGGTGTTGTGAAAACAATGCGTGCAACAGCTAACGAATGATAACTATATAAATTGTGAGCATTAAGCACTGTTACTTCTTAAACATACAACGCACAAGAAATTAAAAAGAGAATTGTGGTAGCTAACTTTCGGTAATTCACAAAGATGCTGCTAGAAAAAAATACAGTCGACAAAAGTAAAATTTTTTCTTTAATAAACGTACAACACAACGTAGCTCGTTTGCACACAAATAGCGATAGAAGACCATTAGAGTATACACGAAATAAGATATTGCTTCAATAAATGTGAAAGTCTAGGTAGTGCTAGAAATGCTGTCTGCTGAATTTCAGTACTCCCGTTTGGTGAAACCTGTATTAAATCTGCAGAAAGAGTAAACAAGTCAAATCAGGATTCGTTAGGAAGGCTATGTCGTAGTAATAAATAGTTCGTATAAAAATACACTTTCAAAATCTTTTTGTTTGTCTGTGTAGCCATTCTCTGTGTCTTGCGATGATGACAGTAGATGGATAATGTAAACGAATCTATACATTTATTATTTCGCTCGTTCCTCATACCAGCAAGAGCCTATAACTAAGGCGGGGATGAACCGGACGGTTAGGGCCACTTTCCTTATTATTACTTTTTTACTGCTTATGATCACGAAGCCTCTATTGTCACCAAACATTGGGAAAGAAAGAAATGAAGAGGAGAGGCAGGGAGGTTAACAAGATATCAGTCTCCGGTTCGCTACCCTACAGTGGGGATGGGAAACAGTGGTTAGACTAGGACAGAGAAGAAGGCGTCAAAACAACAACAACAACAACAAAAACAAAGAAACATACCTGCAAGCTGAGACATACCGTATTTTCGCGATTCTAACCCTACCCCCGATTCTAAGCACCCCCCCCCCCCTTTATTTGCGGGAAAAAGTTAGGAAAAAAGTTTGCTTGCGAATCTAAGCACCCCCCTATTTGTTAGGAAGACCGCGTAGCCAAGGCCGCCAAACGCGCTTGCTTACTCTAGAATCATTGCTCGGCGGACCTGCAGGCACGCGGTCGATGCTTCTGTTGGACGCGCTTCGCGGCCATCTGACTCCGGAGGTAAAGACAAAGCTTCCTAACATCGATAGCGACGTGGTTGTGATTCCGGGTGGCATGACGCCAGTTCTGCAACCTCTCGACGTTTCAGTCAACAAGCCCTTCAAAGCCAATCTCCGACAGGAGCACGAAGAGTGGGTGCGAAATCCTGACCGGAAGAAGACGCCGACGGGAAAGCTGCAGAAAGCGTTCCCATCAACCATCGCAACGTGGATTTCGGACGCGTGGAAGAGGGTCCAAGTGGACGTTGTGGTCAAATCATTTAAGAAGTGCTCGATCCCAAACAACTTCGACGGAACGGAAGACGACCTGCTGTGGTATACCGAGAGCAGCGGTTCAAACTGTGCGATGAACTCGAGTGGCAGTGATAGAGACTGAGCATCCTACACAAGCGGTGGATTCATTGTCTACACCGATTTTTCTTCCGAATGTTTGTACAATAAAATGTTATTTCTCGAGCCCATCTCGTCGTGATGTTGCAGCGAAAAGAGGGAGGGGGGGTTATTCTAGATTTTTCGAATCTAAGCACCCCCACCTCACTTTGGGCATCTCGATCGTGAAAAAAATCTGTTTCATCTCCGGAATGTGGCCACTGCTAAAAGTTTTCAGGTTGCCCGAGCCCAGTCAAGCTGTCAAAGAACAGCTTTTTTGCCCAGGTATCCCTACCAGAAATATCTATTTTTTCTGCAAAATAATAATGAAATGAAATGCTATTTTCCGTCTCTTGGAGATACTCAGATAATTGTTCACATCACGCCAAATTAGATCATTCTGCTTAATTAACCTAATAAACTTCTCGAACATTATAACTAGATAAAAAGTGGCAATTACAAAATTGTAGAGCAACATAAAGAACTCCCGATGCAGCCTTCTGTTGCTCAGCACCTGCTACATAAAAGTGTTTTTCCGAGTGTGAAAAAATCTCGGGAATACACGCGAGATTCTTTCGAGCAATGCCATAGTCGCAAAGCAACTGCTGCAGGCAAAAAAGTGTTGATTTGATGTGCGACCACTCCCGTAGTTTCGCCTTGACCCTGGAGTGCGCTTTAACATTGCAGCTCTGCTTTTTCACACCCTGCGCAATTTGTCCGCTTGAAATACTTGCATGGTGCTTATTTTTGAGAAATAGCAGAAACGTACCGGGCCCACCTTGAACTGAAGTTAATCCAGTTTTCCCGGAACCCCTCTCGTGTCGTCGTAGTAGCGTTTCCTTGCATTCTCACGTCTGCTTTTCCCTATCCCCCCCTACAACCCCCTTGCATGACAAAGGCGACTTCTCCCCCATCGTCTCTAAAGGTCTATCAACGTCCCCTCTGGACACGCACTTTTGTGCGTGTGTAAGCGCTGCAGTTTCTGGAATGATTCTGGAGGGGTCACGGATAATAACAGCTGTAAAGAGGCAGATGTTTTTACGACTAGGGAGTTCCAGAGGCCATTGTGCAAATTCGACGCGGTGAGGTCCAAAGTAGTTTCAAGCATCGCCTTACCTCCCTGCCTCGCTCTGTCATGTATGCAATGCTCTGGGCCATAATCCGACGTGGTAGCCCAGAGAGCGCCAGTGGGCAAGTTGAAAAAAGAGGCAAAGAAAGCAACCTTTTCAATGAAGTTCTGAAATATTCTAGCTCCTTCTTGGGTACTGGCGCGAACACACACCGGAAACAAGGAAGGAGACGGGACAGGCGCTCTCTCCCCTCTCCTTCCTTTTTTCTTGTGTGTCTTCGCGCCTAGTACCCAAAAAGTAATTGTGACCAACTCGCCCAACAAGACGACCTTTTATTCTAGATGTTTTAAAGCAATAAATGGCTTCGTGGCACCCTCAATGTCAATCACGAATTTGTCTGCACAGCAGCAGCGCCTACGTGTTGTCTCGTGTTTCCCTTCTTTCGTGTGTTTTATTCGGCGCCGTCTTTGTAATCCCCACACTAGGCGACAGAGACGAATTGTGCCATGTCATTCATCAGCTTTTAGGAATGTCAAACCGTTGCAGAATAGAGGGGTGTGCACGGTACAGGTCTAATGAAGGCCAAGATACCGAATGAGAACAACACCCCAGTCAAAGGGGCCACAGTACTTTGATCTAAACACGTAAACATTCATACAGCTGCATCAAATGGAGGTCCATTCGAAGTCCGCGTTTGTCCTTTCAAATCTCAAGGGATGAATTTCGAGCCTGGAGGGCGTCCAAAAGAAGAAAAAAAATCGGAGTAAATACGGAAGTTCAATTTTTTTTCTGATGAAAAGTTACGCAGTTCCCACGCACTGTCCGAATCGATGTAAGTGACGCTTTCTGCACCGGTTGTTTTGATTGACGATAATTAGCGAGGATGTAGGCAGCGAAACCCTAACTTCTCCAACGCTTAGCGCGTTGATATCAAACGTTAGCTTTCGCGCACCACTGCTGTGTGTATATATATATATATATATATATATATATATATATATATATATATATATATATATATATATATATATATATATATATATATATATATATATATATATATATATATATATATATATATATATATATATGTAGATTTCTATATGTACTAACTTTTCGAAAGTGGCATGGCCTTCGTCAGAATCAACGAGGCCACATTTATTCTAACGTTAAGACATCACAAACATAATTTTCGATTTTCGTAAGTGTGCCACTTCATTTGTTCAGCTACCTATGCCCGGAACCTATACAACTTAGGTTCCTTTATATATATATATATATATATATATATATATATATATATATATATATATATATATATATATATATATATATATATATATATATATATATATATATATATATATCTGTAGCATCGATTTCAGTAGACGACAATTCAACCGATCCTCCTCTACCATCGTCGGCAACTTGTACCATCGCCAACTTACAGAAAATGATTGCACCCGACGTGCCGTCCGAGCACGCTCGTGCGCTCTACTGCGTTCTGATTTCCTACCAAGATATTTTTGACTTTAATGATCGTCCTTTGGCCCAAACAACAGCTGTTAAACATCGCATTAATACCGGAGATGCCCCTCCTATTCATCGCCGCCCGTATCGAGTATCACCGGCTGAGCGTCAAGTGATTCACACCGAAGTTCGCAAAATGCTTGCCAAGAACATTATCGAACCGTCATGTAGTCCATGGGCGTCACCGGTTGTGCTGGTAAAAAAGAAGGATGGCTCATGGCGCTTTTGCGTGGATTATCGGCACCTTAACAGGGTTACATACATACATACATACATACATACATACATACATACATACATACATACATACATACATACATACATACATACATACATACATACATACATACATACATACATACATACATACATACATACATACATACATACATACATACATACATACATACATACATACATACATACATACATACATACATACATACATACATACATACATACATACATACATACATACATACATACATACATACATACATACATACATACATACATACATACATACATACATACATACATACATACATACATACATACATACATACATACATACATACATACATACATACATACATACATACATACATACATACATACATACATACATACATACATGAAGGCAATTTCAAATAGGTGCGCCATACTCTTTTCGCTTATATAAATTAAAGAATTCGTTAGTCCTTCTGTTCGTACATGCCTTCCGCCTTTAAACGCTTGTCAGCACTTACACCAAATGGTGCCACAGCAACAAGCTAAAATATGTGCAGCCATGCTTTTAAAGACATTAGCTCGAAGCAGCGTAGCTGCAAGGCTGTCAACGACTTATTCTATTGTCAGCTGGGAGCAGTGTGAAGAAAGGAATGCGGACGCGGGCTGGCCACTTACTATAGCTTGTATTCCTTTTTTCCCAAGTACCGAGAATTGAGCGAGTTGGAATATCGTCGTGAACTGGGAGCGTCTCTGTTTCGTCTTTGTGTACCTGCGATGACAGTTGAATGAATAAATTCCATTTTGCCTACTCTGGAAAAAGCACCCCTCCTTTGACCTTGAGAGTGGAAGTCGCTCTCTCTCTCTCTGCTGCCGGCATGTCTGCCACTCTTGCCACAAAGACGTCCTGAGATTGGAGAATTCTTTAACCTCCCCTCCAATAATTCTCAACCAATCACGACCACGAATGGTAGCCGCACCCGGCAGGCTATAAAAGGCACAGTGTCCATCTCGGCAGCATTCTTCTCAGCTCTCAGTGCGCCTGAGTCGGACCTTCGTGAGGTCACGCACTTCCTCGCAGCCAACAACCTTGACGACCTGCGCGTGGCCGCAGACGAAGCCCGTGAGACGCCCATCATTCCCTGATCGTCTTGCAAGCAACAGTATCGTAAAAGGCGTGCTGTTCAAACTCGGCCACCACCAGGCAGGCGCCCAGACACCGACAACTACCAGAGATGAACGCAGAAGCTTTCCATCGCCGAAGGAGCAATCGGACGACCGCTCGAGAGAGCTACGGCTCAAACTACGGAGACGGGCAACCTGGCTCTCCGTTGCAGCCATCCGGGTTTTCCGGGGATCGCCCGGATGCCACTTACACCCTGGAAGGGTTCAACTGCCCATTTGTGAACGAGCGTCCCATCACCTTCGTGAAGCCGTTGTCCTGGGTGCGCGTCTGCGTGAGATGCACGGCGGTTGCGGCCGATACTGTGCTGCTTCCCTGCGGTCACACCTTGTGTGACTGGTGCCTTGACGACATTTCCGATTGTGGGACAAATGCGGCTCGGCAGGAGGGCGACAGTTTCGAAGGCAGGCCCCGTGACGGCTCTTGTCCCCTGGACAGTGAACCCTTTGTGGAGGCCGACCTCGTGGTTCTGCACTTCCCAGTGCCGCATCTTCTGAAACTTCCGGTGCGCTGTTTCCATGCCGGCTTGGGCTGCCCGTTCGTCGGAAAACTTGCAGAACTTCAGGTTCACCTGCGGGAATGCCTCTTCAGAACCGAGACCTTCGTGCTGATGCCTCGGTGTGGGTAGCATCGTCCTCGCCTAGGCCTGGAATCACCGCTGGATCAGTCAGCACTGTGCCGCTCACGACAGGCCGCACAGACCGCTGCCATTACATAGCCTGTGACAACGTGCGCTGAACTTCAAAGCAGCTGCCTTTGAAGATATGCCTGTACTGCTCAAATTCCTGATAAAAATTATTGTTTCTCATTTTCTGAATTGCTCGATTATTTGCGTGCCATGCGGCGGTCGGTTGGAAACAGCCTGAACAGCTGAATCACGTTGATTAGGTATAGACCAGGTGTTTGTTTCATCATTTTTTCTGAATTAGCATTTACAGGAGAATGTGGCTAGGAGTATAGCGAACGCAGGCTTTATGCCACGTGGCTGGGTTCCTAGACGGGTATGCACTTGTCAGTATATAGTAAAGCTATCGTAAATCGTAAAACTAGCAATAACTGGCTTTACATCGAGCCAGTCTGATGACCTAATAAGTAGTGGCAGGGAGCGTATACGCGTTTTCCCCGTTAAAGAAAAGCTGTGGCTAAAGGTACGTCCGACACTGTCTCCAACATTTTATAGAGGTACGTTAGGCGTATTCGGCATTGTCTTTCTCGAAACAAGTGTGAGGTTTCTCCTTGATTTTTTCCATGTTTCGACTTCAGATACTTCGCAAATAATCAATATTAAATATAAGTTAGCCTCGCGTCACCGTCTATGCTGTGGTGCAGCAGGCCTGTTTCGTTGCAGCCCGCTTACACGGAGTTGTTCGTCACTGCAGTGACCCCTGCCACTTGTGCTCCCATAGCGTTGAAGCGTACTTGCCAAGGAAAATAACAACGCAATCCGTATGGCGCGCCCACGAACACATACTATGACAACGCGTGCTTATCGCAACCAGGGCGGAATGATGCAATGAAGCTCCACTACCTATTGACTAAGTGATTGGTGGAAATTCGAATCCGTTGCAGCACTTGACATTTACATAGATGTCAAAAATCGAAACTGCATTACAGAAATTAACAAAATCCTTGACGACCCAAATCAGACAAGCGCAACTCTTCTCCGTACAGTAAGTTCCGCTTAGTGTTATTCAATTAGGTCACCCGCATTTTTCGTTTGAAAACAAGCGTTTGTGTCCTTCGTCGCAACGTTTGCTTTTTCGTTCAGAGCAGTTCGTTCTTGACGCTTCTTCGGGAGACTGCTTTGACCAGATCCCTAGGCAAATTGCTAATCTAAACCTAAATGTTGTCAGCGTGAAATACGGCGTCGTATAAGACGTGGCTAAGTTTTACGTTTAAAACCATTTTCGCCCTCGCCAGTAAAATACACCCACATGCGACATTGATGCTGCAAGCGTCGTCTACACGAAATACATTATTCTGTATGGACGGGGTTTTGCTCAAATTGATGGAGAACAGACGTACAGTAGTTCATCCTGATGGTATTCATTGGCTGTACCAAGGGGAGGGCTCAGTTGTTTAATGAAATATGTAGCGCCTGTTTGCGCTAAGTGCGTTACAATAAAGGTTAGAGTTCGACTTACGTAAAGAGCACTAGAATTCGCTTCTAGGAATGGCGAAATATGCAAAAATCAAGTGGGAGAAATCGGAGCAGTTTGCACTGTGTATTTTTTATGACAAGCACAGAGCTATTGCAAGTTGGCAGTTTTGTTAACGTTGCGGTAATACATCTGATTGCCACGCTGGGTACCCAGGCTGCATGCGAAATTACTGGATGCTTTGTTTTTTTCGCCGACTTTCCTGGTGTGATGGTTTGCTTGCGAGACGAAACACTTTTCGCCACTTACATCTGAGAAGTCAAGGCGCCACAAAGCAGGTAGGACGCACTGCTAGAAGCGCTGGTCCGTCCCGTCATGGTTTGATTCGGTTTCTGCCACCGCTCTTAAGTGCGCTACAGAGAACGTGTAGAAACAGCCCAATAAAGTACGTAGGAGCCCAGGGCGCATTAGACTTGGCTGTCGAGCTGCACTGAAGACGCGTCACAGAGACTGCCGAAAAAATGCTGAGAGAAAAGGAAAACAATTCTACTGAGGAAAATAAAATTATGCATATCCCACGCACTGGGGGTATCGGTGTAAGCGAAGCTTTCTGTTTTGGTTACCTTGATTGACGAATAGTTAGCGGTGATGTTGACGGAGAATGCTTAATTTCATCAACAGTCAGTCCAACACGACAGGGCTGAGTTGATATTTAACGTTACGTTGAGTGCACCACTGCTTTTTGTGTGCGTACAGAATGCACAGTGAGAGGGGTTTGCTTGAGGCATTGTTGTGTGCCATGTTTCCTAACCGCAGAGGGTATACAGCATTGTCATTGCTTGACATGACACATCACATCGTGGTAGAAGTAATAAATTTGATTTGGATTACCCGGTTGTACGTGTGATAACCATAATCGGATTAAAAGGCATGATTTTCTGGCGGCCTGCCGATTAATTTTGACACTGTGGTATTTTTTAACTTGTTCTAAAATCTAAGTGGAACTGCGTTTTCTATTTCGCTCCTGACGAAATGCGGTTGCCAACCAACCTTAACAAATCCGCAACCCCTAGCGATGCCATAGTCGCAAAGCTATAGTATACTGTGGCGTGTTTGTGTGCGCCGTTGCATTAGTCACTGTGTTTATATTCTGATGGTGTATATTATCCGTGCGTATTTGTAGTTTTTTCATTGTAAGAACTAATTTAATGCTATTTTGTTGCCATTTTTTGTATTTATGTACGCTTCATTTCTAAGAGGAGTTCCATTTTCCGCGATGTGCTATCGCACCTCCTTCTGAATATGTACACCGCAATGCGTGTATTTAATTTCAAATGTCCACATGCCCGAAATTTGGATTCACGACATTAGCGTCCACATTTCATTTCAGTGTCCACATTTCACGACAGAGCTGCATGTTTCGAAGTATGTAACATTTAAGACGTTCCTTAAGTTCCCCTCGCCGACAGAAGCATCTTCACAAGCGCAGTAACAGCTTTTGAAACAAACAATACATGTACGAAGCAGAGGAGGCCGGTGTGATGGTGGCTTTCCTTGTCGGGGTACTACATAAGAAAACGAGATCGGCAACACTTACGCACACTTATGACCACACGCACTCTGCGTAAAACGAACACATTTGGCGACGAGCAAAGCGGCGACGCATCGTGCATATAGATGACGATTTATATGTTGAGAACACACTTCGTAACAGCAAGAACACAACTCGGACGTCGGAGTCACCACGATGCATCGCAGCCGGCAAAGAGAGGCAAATTTGTAGAGCACCTTCCGAAACCAACAATCTAGTTGTTTCCTTTACGATACGTCTCACGTAGTCCTTTTTTTCCGGATTTCAAAGAAATCCCGCGAAATATGAAAAAAAAAACACGTGGCGGATCGTTTTCCCACGGGTATCGTGTGCAATCATGCGTTTTCCCACGGCATTCAGTGCAAGCTTCAGTTCACTGAGGCTTGTACTGAATGCACGCTTGTACACGCTTGAATGCACGCTTGCACTGAGTGCACACTTAATGCACACTGAATGCACTCTTCTGTGCAAGCTCTCAGTTCACTGAGGCTTGCACAGAACTGGTTTACTCGCGCCATATGAATATGCGCTCAAAAAATAAAGTGAAATACTCGTGCTTACCAGCTGTGATTATTAAAGCAGAACATCTTTGCAGAACTGGAATTCCCGGTGTTGGAACACCGCACAGCCGCGGAACACATGTGATTCCTCGTTCAGCGGCCGTCGTCTATAAAGCTTGGTTTACCTTTGCTACGTCTTCCGTTCGTTGCACGCCTGATCGAGCTTCTCTGTCTTATCTTTCCCATCTTCGTACTTGGAACGACAACCGAAGCAAATGAGCAACCGCAATCCGACTTTTTATATCGCTGAGCGAGTGGCAAGGGTGAGCGAAGGTAAGTCGGCAAAGATGAGCGGAGGTAAGCTTGAAGGACGCACAAAGACAAGCACTTGCTGCGCTTCGCGCGATTTAAAATTCACAGAAAGAGAATTTTTAAAAAATAAGTTCGGATGTCCGGCAACAGCTTGGAGCGTGCATGTCGCTTGATACCGAGATTGGCACTCTCCTTGCGGGCGTCGGCTACGACAAGTGATCAGATAGTGAGCAGATTTACCATTTCATGCTGAGACACACCGGTTCTCTTCGTTGAAATTAAAACCGATATACGCAAAATAGTTTACAACACATACACACACCGCGGCTGGTAATTCGGGTCGCATCCTTGCGCCCCCGAGAGAGATTTCCGCGTACTGTAGTTTCCGATGCACCGAAAGGCTTCCCTGGCGATCTTATATGAACTGACATTGCGTAAATTTCGCAAAGTACGATCTAAAGCATCTCGAAATCGTTCTGTAGCACGCGACAGCAATATTTTCAAGCAGCGCCGCGCCGGATCGCACAAGTCAGAGTGGAGGAAAGGCTCGCCATGCACCCTTTCCTCTTCGCTCAATGAAAAGGTCTATAAGGGCCTCCGTTTAGGGTAGTAAACCGGAATGGCTTCTGCTAGCCTCCTTACATTTATATAGGTCTTTCGGTCTCCTTCAACCGAATACTTGTGCGATGTCATTTCATTTTGGTGTTGTTGTGTTTATTTACTTTCTAGCTTTTGCTCCGCAATGCCTTGGGTTGCTTACATAGGAAATTCGCACGTGAATGGTAAATCCATGGATCAAGTCACTTCTGAACCAACAGTGTTTGTGCCTGGGATACAGGGATTAAGGCAGGGTATTTCCCCTTCGTATACTCCAACTGCGTAGGAGTATTTTCACTACAAACATATATGCGTCTCTTAGATTCTTAGTTTGCATTTATGAACATAATATTGGAAATGATTTGATATTCCGTGAACACCGATTAAAGTGGAACCGTAATAGCCAATTACTGAAATACATTTTACCGTTCGAGTTTCATTGGCTGTCTTTTTTTTTGCTCTATCAAGAGGTTTTACTGGCTTCCTATACCGCGGCTGTCGTCTTTCACTGCACAAGCATTTTCACGAGACGACCACGATGACGATGGCGAAAGCTCGAAGATATGAGATTCCCGGACTTGTAGCAAAACGAAGTGGCTCCATATGACATATCATATGCAGAATAAAAAAAAAGCACAACATCTAGCGCCCGTTCCACGACGTGATGCATCGTAAAAGAAAGGTATATCATTTTGCTGTAAAGTGAAATCTCAAAGAAGCGGCTTCTAAAGTCGGTGTGCAAATAGGTTCGCCAGGTATTGCTATTCCTTCGGGAAGATATTGAGTTTGCCTCTCCAAGGTCAAACTTATGCAGCAATGACTGGTCCTCCGTCAAAGAAAGGTGACACGCGGCCAGCGTGAACTATGCGATCTTTTTTTTTTGTGGCTATCGCGTTCATGTTTTTCCAGTTTCCCTCAAGTTCCCTATGGTCTGAGCGTTTTACATGCACCCAGTTTTACATACTCCCAGTCAATCTTGAAAATCTGGAAAGCCGTCCTTCAGGCCATACATTGTGTGTTATGGTGGTAATGTGTGCTGCAGAAATGAGAACCATCCGGTGTAACAGATATTGAATACAAAACAAAACAGAACCGCTTATTTGGACTCCAGCTGAATAGAATGCATAAAAATGTTACACTTCTGGGACTCAAGAACACAAATTAAATTAAACTATGGGGTTTTACGTGCGAAAACCACTTTTTCATTATGAGGCACGCCGTAGTGGAGGACTTCAGAAATTTCGACCACCTGGGGTTCTTTAACGTGCACCTAAATCTAAATACACGGGCGTTTTCGCCCCCATCGGAATGCGGCCGCCATGGCCGGGATTCGATCCCGCGACCTCGTGCTCAGCAGTTTAACACCATAGCCACTGAGCAACAACGGCGGGTGGACTCAAGAACTTGAAAAATAACTTGTGGAAGGTCCCTTTGTCAAGTGGTGTTGTGAAAACAATGTGTGCAACAGCTAACGAGTGATAACTATATAAATTGTGAGCATTAAGCACTGTTACTTCTTAAACATACAACGCATAAGAAATTAAAAAGAGAATTGTGGTAGCTAACTTTCGGTAATTCACAAAGATGCTGCTGGAAAAGAAATACAGTCGACAAAAGTAAAATTTTTTCTTTAATAAACGTACAACACAACGTAGCTCGTTTGCGCACAAATAGCGATAGAAGACCATTAGAGTATACACGAAATAAGATATTGCTTCAATAAATGTCAAAGTCTAGGTAGTGCTCGAAATGCTGTCTGCTGAATTTGTGTACTCTCGTTTAGTGAAACCAGTATTAAATCTGCAGAAAGAGTAAAGAAGTCAAATCAGGATTTGTTAGGAAGGCTATGTCGTAGTAATATGTAGTTCGTATAAAAATACACTTACAAAATCTTTTTTTTTGCCTGTGTAGCTATTCTCTGTGTCTTGCGATGATGACAGTAGATGGATAATGTAAACACATCTGATGATGATGATGATATGTAGTGTTTATTGGCGCAAGGGCCAAGTGTGGCCAAAGAGCGCCAAGGCAGTGGTGACGAGTACTGAATGAACTAATGGCTGATGTGATGTGGCTGTAGAGAGGCCTAAAACTACACAGTAAAATAATTTACACCCTTGATGGTGATAATTGCGAATCATAACACCCTTGAAGGGTGTTTTCATTCAAGAAACATCCCATCATCATGACTTTTTGCGAAGCATAGGGCAGTTCTAGATGCCATAACACCCTTTACCCACCGAAAGGGTGCACTGACTAAGAATACTGGGGGTGGGTGCAAGGGTGCTTTTGTTTGTTTTTATCACATTCACAAACATACAATTGCACGAAGAGACGGCGTGTCCCACGGCACTAAAAACCAGTGGCGGATCCAGAAATGGGCCCTGCCTTACCCCAAGCCCTTCCCCCCCGAGACATGTCGGGCTTTCAAAGCCGACAAAACTCCTGAAGATAGTCCCCCTCCGTTTCACTATCTGTTTTGATAAGCCATTTTAAATATGTCCTGGGAAAAACCTGTTGCTGAAGCACTACTATCTATTATGTCACAGTGTTCTAGGTGGCACACAGTTCCTAAATGTCGTCACGCACAAATTCCGCGGAATCCAAAAGCGCGCACCTACTTTTTCTAGTATTGAATACTTAACCAAAAGAAAAATGTTCAAAATGTTTTCAGCAAGGCAGAACTAGTGCAGCTCTTGCTTTTGTGACGCCAGGAATCTAGCAAAATGAATAGGCCACGTGACAGCATGCAGCTGGACGCGCCACAATTGCTCTAAAGCAGTGCGGTCGTCTAGGTTTCTTTCAAGCATGACAAAACAGGCAGAAAAGGGTGCGACGAACCATACGCGGACAAAAGATACGCCGATTCCAGAAGCTTTGACCCCACCTGACCTTCTTTCGCCGAATCAATAACCCCAATTCGTTCTGCTTCTCTCAAGTTTATAAACAAGGTAGGTTCGTTGGCAAACTTGAGCCTTCTCACCCACCGCAATGCTTTGCTCAAGCAGCATCTGCAGAAAGAGCCGTGCAAAACGCTCATGGCTTCGCGTCTGCGTCAATTTACGAAGCTGGCTGTACAAAAAGAAACTATTAAGTTTGTAGTTGTATAGTAAAGGAACGTTCTACTGGCTTACAAACAACTGCCTGAACGGAGTGCTCAAAAATAAAGGGAGAATAATCTAAGAAAGTATAGAGAACCAACGTACAACTTGCGATGCATAAAGTATTTACAACACCGACTAACAACGGTATTTACTGAAATATTTCCCCTCCCAAATTGGAGACAGTATTATTGCATGCATGAATAGGATAACAAGCCAATCATTGTAGAAATAACGAGATTCCAGAAATTGGCGGGGCATTTGCAGACCCATCTTTGTTCACGGAACAGTGGTGAGGCATTTTTCAAGTGTGCGCGCTACTGCCCACCTGCCAAATACGTTCGCGATGTCTTGGCATATGTAGACCTGCGCGAGACTCGCCCGTCTCCCCTCGCGAGACGGGTAGGACAGGTGCACATGCTGAATACGGGAAAGAAATACTTTGCAGAATGAAATTGAATTTTGTCAAAACACCAGAGCTCTGGATTGCAGGTTACAGCGTGCACAGGGGCGCTCTGCCAGATTTTAAAGCGAAGCTTTCTATGCCTCCTCCCTCACTTTTTCCAATTCTGCTGCTGCTGCTGTCACTGGCTTGCCAGCCGCGTCGGTGGGTGGTTTGAGAGCGTGCATAATGAACATGAGAGGGACGCGGGGAAGGCGTGTGCGAGTCCTTTTAGCGAGAACTTCGTGGGCATCGCTACAATACTCTTTGGACCTCTTTAGCCGTCACAATGCCCACTGAAACACCCTGGCCATCGACACAATGCCCTCTGGAAGACTAATTACGCGTTAGCCCCCTTCTGCCCACCCCCACCCACCGCAAAAGTAGTGCAGAAGGTGCAGCACTTCCTTTTTTGTACTCACATGCAACAGCGCAGAGGAGAGACAGTATGGTACTAAGGGGAGACAAGAGAATGCTTAAAGCCAACACCCAGACGAAATGTCATCACAGTTCCCACACTTTGCCAGGAAATTGTTGTTGTCATTCAATAGCCTTTACCACAGCTGCACCCTCGCCGAGCAAAGGGGTTCGGCGATGGTATAGGCACAGCTATTGAATGGGAACAATACTAAATTGCTCTGCTCGTGGTAGTTTGAGGGCGAGCGTAGTTGGGTCGAAAATGACTTGTCTACCGCATGCACAAAATACCTCGATTTTGAATATATCTTTCTCATTACCCGTCAAACTGCTATTATAAGCAACTGCAGTAAGACAAAGACCGACATCAGATTATGACAACGACAACTCACGGTGCTGTCCACCAGAGGGGAATCGTTGTTATATTTGTTCTTTCTTTTGAGCGGTCATAGGCCCCACTCGCTCACCCGCTCATAAAACAAAGAAAAAAAACCCCGCGAGATCTGGATTGGCTTCGGTTGCACTTTCACGACAGCAGGCAAAGAAAGACTTTTCGTACTTGGAAACTTAAGGTTTTCGTGTAATTCTGCACATGTGAAATTTCGTGGTGTCGCCTATACGTTTAGAAAGCTATTATGCAAGTACTTTTATATCTGCCGTTAATCCAAGCTATTTAAAACTTGAGTGAGCACTCCAATTCAGAAATATGAGCATTGTGAACTTTTTGAAAATGCCAATTAAAGCTTTTTTTCTCTCTCTGTTTCTCTGTGCATAAAAGAAAAGACAGACTCGCAAGTACCTCTGTATCTTATACAATCAGGAAGGTCCACGTCTCTTTACAAATGAACGTCCAAGCAAACAAACAAAAAAGAAAGCATCGACAAATAAATTCACTTACACGCAGTTACCAGCCCACCTTTGTCCCATTTGATTTGATATCAGCCCATGTTTCTGGAAATAAATTTCCAGTGAAACTACCCGTAAACACAGAAAATGGCTTAGAGGTAGCGTAAAATAAATAGCTTTGAAAGTAATACACACACATAGTTTAAAACAATATTTGTTTTTATGCCTTGAAAACGAAACCGAAATTGAAATAACTTCCCCCGACGGGTGTCGCCGCTATCGCCGCTACGTCATTTCCTGCGTCTCGCGGCGGGCCGCCGGGAGCACATGTGTGTGTTCTCCGTGACATTCTTGAAGTTGTGAGTAATTAGATTATTTTTTGCTGCGTTTAGGTTGTACCAACTCGTTGTTTTCGTGTACTTTTGTGCTCATCGACGCGAAGTGAGCGTCCGGAGTGAAGGCGACGCGATTATGCGTGAGAAAGAAGGGCACCAGCGGCCTACGACATCGGTGTTTCTTTGTGACAGTGTGTTTACTACGCCTACGATGGCCGTCATTCGTGGCGAAGGAGAAAACATGTTCCATTCGGCCTGAACAGTGATGAAGTGGACGTTTTATTTTTCGGCGGGATGCATCGTCAACATGGTCCATCCACTACGTAAACGAAACGGCGTGCCCAAAGTACAGATCGTGACAGCGCTCCACCTTCAAACCGAGTGCCTTTTGCAAGGCGCATGAACTGCTCATATAAAAGGTACAATCGCCCAATTTTTTAACCTGAACGCGCGAGCATCGACCGGCCAGTCGATAAGCGCCGTATAACGGAGTACAGCGGCGAAGTGTGCGAGAATACGCCTGGCAGAGGGAAGCTGCATTGGACTGTGCATTGCGCGCACGCGCGTATTCTCGCACACTTCGCCGCTGTACTCCGTTATACGGCGCTTATCGACTGGCCGGTCGATGCTCGCGCGTTCAGGTTAAAAAATTGGGCGATTGTACGTACGTAGCCACGTTCAGCGTCGCGTTTTTTATGGTGCGTCATTGTGGTTGTAATTTTCGCGTAATTAATTTAAAGGACAGCGCAAGGTGTGTTGGATGCGAGTGTAGTATATGTACTCCAGGCGTAGCCTATGGGCACCGAATGTGAAAAAGAAAAAAAAATTAATGTTTCATTGTTCACGTGTCCTCAACTAGAGTTGTAGAGAATTAAGTACTGCTACGCGTCAGTATTCGGCGCAGGCAGGGAAATAATACTTTGGTTTGACTAATTGGTTCTTTCTGTTACCAAAGATGGGCGCAGACTTATACCGGTGTCACACGGCCACTTTCGAGCACGACTGAGCGCGTTCTGGATCGAAATTTTCGACCGCGATTGGCTCCTGTCCACCGATTGTGCAACGAGGCCAAACGCGTCCAGAAATTCGATTCCAGGCAGGATCGATCGCGGCCAAAAGTGTGCAGTGTGACAACCGTATTAAATGTCGCTTGTGTACTTTCACTCAATTGTTATTATTTTTTTTTTGTCGGAGGTCCCGTGGTAGGTAATGGCGCAGGCAGCTTGCAATGCTTGTGGTTTCATGACTAGAACTAATGCAAAACAAAAGAACCACGACCGTCCCGGCTATGTACTTATCAATCGCTTTAAGTTGTGCTCGTTGGTTATAGAAGCTGTCGTTCTGTTGCGGATGAATGCGTGGTTGCGCTATTTGTTTATAAATTTATCTTTTTGTATAAATAAGCACACCGAGCCTAATCAATTTTTTTCTCGTCCTTGTACTCGTTTCTTGGTTTCACGCAGGCGTGCTTATTATTACTACTATTTGTTTTCTTGTTGTGTGACTGAACCCTGCCTAAGGCGTCCTGTCAGTTGTCAACAGTATTTCTGAAATGAATTGCACTTAGCGTCCTACGGTTATTGTACGCTTCACTACCTTATTTTAATGTCTAGTTATAAAGTGTATGGTTATTGTAACTATTCTTGGCCTTTATATATGTATTTATTAAGCTGGTAAATGCTTAATTGTATTTGCAGTTTTGAGAGGTTCTTTTATTGAGTCGTCAATCTCGAATGGTATTAATGGTGGGTTGTTTTCTTGTGCCCATGCAGTTGCAGTCAGCATGAAGCAATTGCATGGGAACCGACTGGCTGTCTTGGGCCTACACGTTGCTGAAAAGACAGTGAAGACGTCTGACCCGACAGGTATACTTTTTTCATCACAATTGGCCTACATATTTTTTTCACCGGAGGATGAAGACCTCCCCCAGTGAGCTCCAATTACCCCTGTCTTGCGCTAGCTGATTCGAAGTGAAGCCTGCAAAATTTTTTGACTTCATCGTAGTCTACTTCTCTACCGTCCTTGACTACCCTTCTCTTCTCTTGGCATCCATTCTGTAACTCGAATGTGCCACTGGTTATCTGCCCTATGCATTACATGGTTCAAGAAGGCACTTGGGCTAGTTGGTGCTCATTGCAGACTTGAGACATCAATAACTAGCGTGAAAAAGACAACATCAAGAAGCACATAAGAAAGAAGTGTAGACTTCAACTGAAATTTTTGCTACACAGAAACATGGAATGCACAGAATGTCGACGGACAGAAACAACACAGGAGCTATAGGAACAAATTTATGAACATGTTAATTTCACTTACGAACATTCTTGGTAAGAGCCAGACACGGGTGCTTACACACCTATTCCCCACTTTTTTGATGCAAAGTGGTTCGTATATTTCCCTATGTACCTGCTTCTGGAGCTGCCTGAGCACACGATTGCTTTGAAACTGCTCGGTGCATGAGCACGTATGGCGATGATTGGCCATGTGGCCACCAGCCACCAAGGCACTCAAAGCTGCCCTATGTGTCCTCAAGCCAAACAGGTCGGTGTTTAAACGACCGCTTGGGGGAACAAAGATAGGGCAGCTGTCATGGCTGGTGGCCATCTGGCCAATCATTGCTGTAAGTGCTCATGCACTGAGCAGTTTCAAAGCACTCATCTGCCCACGCGGCTCTAAAGGCAGGTCGACATGTAAATATTCGAAGCACTTTGCATCGAAAAGCGGGTGATTAGTGTGTAAGCACCCCTTCCCTTGCTCTCGCCAAAAAAGAGTGTTCGTATCTCGAAATGAACCTGCCCATCGATTGGCTCCAATACCTCCTGTGTCAGGCAGGGAAAAGGAAAGATAAATGTTGCTTCCATGCGTTGAGGTCACATCCCCTGAATCCTATGTTTCTGTGTAGCCAAAATTTCAGTTGAAGCCTAGAGTTCTGTCCTGTGTGCTTCTAGCTGTCGTCCGTTGTCTTTTTCGCGCTAGTTAATGATGTCTCACGTCTGCACTACATGGCCTGACCAGCTCCCTTTTTTTACTCTTTATGTCAGCTAGGATATCAGCTCCTTCATCTACTTTCTGAACCACGCTGCTGTCTTCCTGTTTCTGCTGCCATCAGGATAGGAGTGGACATGACAAATGAAACTGAATGTCATTTAGACAGAGGAGCAGTGGGACTTCCTGTGCTTTACCTTTTGCTGTTGTGCATAATAGTTGAAATTGCACCAACACATCTTTTCCACCTTGTGATTTTCCCATAGCTGTGGCAAATAAATATATAGGCTTTAAGGAACTAGAAATGTAGTTTGCATAGGATTAACTTCTTTAGCATGATTACCTATTGCTTGCATTAAGTGAGTTTTTCCTAAGCCACTGCCACCATAAATAAATAAGAAAGAGAATACTCTTGCACCTAAAGGTAATGTGTATGATGCTCTGACTCCTTTGATGCATGTGCCTTGAGAGGTGTTGACGTTGTTCTTCATTTTTTTCTCAGTAAGCTTTACTCGATGGGTCTGACTTTGTATAAAGAAATAAGTTATAAAGAAACCATAATACCTAACAGGCAGAATTGTCGAGGTTGAAAGTCAAGTTTTCTTTCATGACATATTTTTTTCAGGCTGTACTAGTTGATCCATGATGCTCGACAGACAGCGCAGACTTGTACAAGGGACATCAAAAGTGGCGAGAAATGGAACAAATCCTATCGCCTCTTTCTCCATCCTTTCTCGAGTTCACATTGTCTAACGTCATCGACCAATACCAACTAGCCTGTTTGCGTACCTGTACTAGTTGAGCCATTTATACTATGGTACTCTAAACCAAATGTGATAAATTCAAAATTGGTGCCTTTTCTATCTTTGTACAAATACCTGTTTCATAAAATAGTTTAAAGTGTTATGGTTGATGTCATGTTTCGACACCACCATAACCTCATAAAATATCTTCATGGATGCAAAAGGTGCCTCTTGTGCAGGTTCCGTTCTAGCCTGACACGGAAAACAAAACTGGCAGAAGGTAGAGCACATGCTCTTTTGTAAACAAAACGCATGATTGCATTTTCTTGGCAGTTATTGCAATGTTTTCTGATGTTTATCTGCATGAACATTAATTATCTCAGCTGCTAAAGACACATCACTAGACACTGTGAGCAGAAAAAAGTGATTGTGCAGTACTGTTAAAGTCATGCAACATTATGTTTAAGCAAACTGGCAGGGATGCTAGCTGTTAAAAAGAAAAAGCTGACTTCTAGAAAAATTTGCACTCCTAAATGTGGAATTGAAATTCACTATGCTGATAAGCTACAAAATATTTCCAGGACGATCAGACTAGTTACACTGGCCATTTGCTGATTCAATAAGGTTCACTGAAGCTTGTTTTTAAATTCACACTGTTTTTATGCAGGGTGATGATTTTCAGTCTTGTGGAATTTTTAAATATAGTCCTGTTGCATATAGCATAATTCTAGTCCTTGAGCAGGAATATTCAAACACGCAGATATATCTAGCACAAGAAGTCGAAACATATTAAACTAATTAAAAAAAATATTATCCTTGAATGAATTACATTATAGCTAATATAACCGAAAAGAAAGGGGCTTAACCAAGAAACCCGATGTTTATTAATCATATCCTAAGAAGCCAGCAAACACTGACACCAAGGACAAGTTAGGGTAAATTACTTGTGATTAACAAATGAAATAAAGAAATGATAAATTAATGGAAATGAAAGTGGATGAAAAAACAGCTTGCTGCAGGTGGGGAACGAACCCACGTCTTTGCATTACGCGTTAGGTGCTTTACCAATTGAGCTACTGCGGGCGCCGTTTCCCCATCACATTCTTGGGTATTTATGCTTCCTAGTAGAACGCTGGGAGTGTTTGCCAGCGCCACCACATATCTGGGGCACATATTGTAATTTACGAATCATAGCCAGTGAGATTACAAGGTGTATCTACTTGGAATTGATTTATTTCCAGAATGGCGTCAGTTTGGAGATATGCACCATCAAACTTGCCGGAAAAATGCACTGTTGTTCCACTTACTTTTTTAACAAAATGTACTTTTATGCACTGAGGCACAAAAGTGGGTTGTGCACTGATGCACAACCCACTACTTTACCAGTAGTACTTAAAACATTTTGGCTCTTTATCATTAATGCACTGATGTTTAAGCTATAGAATGTCGCTTGCCCCATCTTCCTATCTCTTCACGTTCCAAAGTAATCGAGCAATGCATGGCATACAGTGGTGATGTCCGGTTGAAACAGTGGGCTGTAGTTGAATTTCTCACTGCGGATGGTTCTGCGCCCTTCAACATTCATTGCCATCTGAAAGCAGTTTACGGGGATGCCTGTGTTGAAATCAGCACTGTGCGTAGGTGGGCAAGTACTGAGAAACATCAAAATCCAGCCGCATCAAATGTCCAGGATCAGCACCAAACTGGACAGCCCACAATGGCTTCTTATGAGGATCATCAACATCAGGCAGACGAGTTGAATCGGGTCAATCGTAGGATCAAGCAACACCAGATTGCAGCAACACTCGCTATTTCCATTGGTTCAGTGAACCACATAATTAAAAACCTCCTGGGTTACAAGAATTGAACTTGTTGGCTATGCTTCGACTTTTTCATGTCAGTCGTCAGTTACCGTGACACCCATCAAGCGCAAGTCTTCTTGTAACGCAGGTCTTTAATGATGTGGTTCACTGAGGCAATGGAAATGGCGAGTGTTGCAATCTGGTGTTGCTTGATCCTGCGATTGCACCGAGTCAACTCATCTGCTGATGTTCATGACCCTCATCAGAAACCATTGTGGGCCATCCATTTCGGTGCTGATCCGGGAGATTTGATGTAGTAGGATTTTGGTCTTTCACAGTCCTTGCCCACCTCTGCACAGTGCTGACGTCAGCACAGGCATTCCTGTAAACTGCAGTCAAATGGCCATGAATGTTGATATGCGCACAACCTTCCACAGTCAGAAATTCAATTACAGCCTGTTGTTTCAACTGGACGTCACCACTGGATGCCATGAATTTCTCGATTACTCTGGAAAGAGAAGAGAGAGGAAGGCGAGGCAAGTGACATTCGATAGCTTAAGCATAAGTGCATCAATGATAAAAAGTTCAAAATGTTTGCTGTAATATTGGCAAAGTAGTGGGCTTGGAGGCAATAATTTCTGAATTGCCCTCATATATTTGTGTAGCCTGTCTCTCCTACATTCATGATGTGGCAGATTAAATGCCTTATTCTTTCGAAATAACGATTTCCTGGAAGTAAGCACTATCTGTGCTTGTTTTCTTTAACCTGCTCTTCATGTGATCTTGAAATATTAAAGTGAATGATGCAGGGAAGCGCTGCTAGTCATGTTTCGTGTACTTTTCCTGACATTAAATTGCAACAAATCATTTTGCAGGTAGAAAAGAAGCAGATGGCTACAGTGATCAATGAAGAAATGGCTTCATCTATAATGGCTCGCCTTAGGACATTGGAATGGAGCTACAAAAAGGCATCATCATCCTCGCCTGTGCCCTGGAACTTTGGTTTGAATGAGACTGTTCTTCAATGTAGAACGGCCGCAAGACTTGTCACCACAAGGCATAGTGCAAGCTCAAAATATTGTACAGGAGGCTAGAATAAATGACCCTCCATGCAGTCACTCTGTATCTGTGATAAATGGGACCATTTCACGCAGAACACTCACAAGTGATAATGTGTTTTCTCTCAAAGTTGCTATGCAGTGCGTTTGTAAACACATTACCTATTGTATGCACACCATACATAACATTTCTGTGTGCTAGCCCAACTGTAGACTTAGAAACAAACAATGAAGTGCATATGTACCCGCTTCCACATGCCGTACTTCAAGGGCTATTATATTGCTCATTACACCCGATAGGTGAAGGGGTAATATATTCCTGATCACACCCTTACACCCCATGGGTCGAAGGGTAATATGTTGTTCAAAACACCCTCAAGAGATAGGGTGTTATTGGAATATAGAATAACCATCATAAGGGTGTAATTCCCTATAAAACCCAGCTTTTTCAAGGGTGCTAGGGGGTTAGTTATAGACACCGAAAAAAACCCTTAGGGGTGTAAATTATTTTACAGTGTAAGAGCTATAAGTTACATAAAATACACAAGGAATAAAAGTATGAGAATGGCTGAAGTAGGGTATGCTATAAGTATAGGATGTACAAGAGTGGTGTAATAGTGTTACATGAATAAGAATGGAAAGGTGATTGTTGTTGACGAATAGCACAACAGCCTCCGCTGATCCCTTGAGTACAAGGGCCTGGAGGCATGTGCTAGAGCAAAGGTTCACATCGCAACAGTGGCTTCTCGCAAGAGGCCGTGTTACGAATTTCTTGCACAGAAAACGTGCAGCGTGTCTACGTCGTTTAAATAGGCTATGGTAGATTGCATGTGAAATAGTGGTTCTCTGCCTAGAAACAGTGCCAGGTGAAGTGGTATACACTGACTGTATGCTAAAGGGAAGTGTTTTTTCCTCTCGACTAGTGTTTCGCGGCATTCTAGGAAGACATGCTGAACACTGAGTGTCTCCCCGCATCTACTACATATTGGACGTTCACCGCCACTCAACAGAAAGTTATGTGTGCCGTAAGTGTGCCCTATTCTGAGACGACAGAAGAGGACATCACTTCGTCTGGACTTGGTCAGTGATGGCCAGTATCCTAAATGTGGCTTAACTGTGTGGAGTTTATTATGGGTTTCAGAGTCCCATTTATGCTGCCAGTAGGTTCTGAGTTTTTTCCGTAAGTATGGCTTTAGGTCTGAGACCGGAACGGCTGCGGACATGTTGGAATCTTTTGTATCTAAGGAGGTAGCAATTCGGTCTGCCAGGACATTACCTTCAATACCTCTGTGTCCAGGCACCCAGCATATCGTTACATGTTGGCCAGAGGCATAAATGGTACAGAGGAGAGAGAAAAGATCTGCAATTACTGGATTTGTGTGGTTGAAGCATGACATCAATGTTTTCACAACGCTTAATGAGTCTGTGTATATGACCGCCTTATGTAATTTTAACTGTTTAATTTGTTTCGCAGCCGACCACAGTGCATACGCCTCTGCTGTAAAGATGCTTGTTTGAGGGTGCAGAACATCAGACTCGGAAAAGGATGGGCCGACGGCTGCGTATGACACGCCAGCATGTGATTTAGACGCATCTGTGTAATACTCTGGACAAGGGTATTTAAATTGTAATTCCAGAAAATGCATATGAATGTGCGCCTCTGGAGCGTGCTTCGTTACCTCCACAAATGACGTGTCACAGTCAATGATTCGCCACAACCACGGTGGAAACGGCTTGGCAGAAGCCATTAGACTATTTTCGCGGATACGAACATCCATCTCCTCGCTCAGCTTTGTCACACGGATCGAGAATGGCTCTCTGGCTGTAGGTTTGTTATGAAAGAGTGTTGCAGAGGTCATATCGTTTATGGTGGGATAACAAGGATGGTTTTTGTTAGAATGTACTTTCAGGAAATAATTAAATGTTGAATATGACCGCTGCAGATCGGGCGACCATTCATTCGATTCGACGTAGAGGCTTTGAATCGGACTCGTCCTAAAGGCGCCGGTGGCGAGGCGGATACCAAGATGATGCACAGGGTCCAGCATCTTAAGAGCACTGGGTGTAGCTGAGTGATACACGACGGCACCGTAGTCTAACCGTGATCGTACAAGGCTCCTGTAGAGGTTCATGAGGCATTTCCTGTCGCTTCCCCATGTTGTATGTGAAAGTATTTTCAGGATGTTCATTGTTTTAAGGCATTTAGCTTTCAAATACTTGATATGAGGAATGAAGGTTAGTTTTGAGTCGAGTATTATGCCTAAAAATTTATGTTCAGTGTTGAGTGGTATGTGTTTTCCGTGTAGCATAATATCAGGATCTCGTATCAAACCTCTCTTTCTAGAAAAAAGCACACAGGAGCTTTTGAGGGGGTTTAGCTTGAAGCCATTTTCATTTGCCCATTGTGAGACCTTGTTCAGTCCGAGTTGTACTTGGCGCTCGCAGACAGCAAGATTACAAGACTTAAATCCTAATTGTACATCGTCTACATATATTGAATAAAACATTGAGGATGGAATGACTTTGTGGAGGGAATTCATTTTCACAATGAAGAGGGTGCAGCTAAGCACGCCTCCTTGTGGCACACCAGTCTCTTGAGTGAATAGGCTGGACAGGGCATTGCCCACTCTAACACGGAACGTGCGGTTAGTCAAGTAGTTTTCTATCATATTTAGCATGTTGCCGCGTACGCCCATCGCAGATAGGTCTCGAAGGATTCCGAATCGCCATGTTGTGTCATAAGCTTTCTCCAAGTCCAGAAACACAGAGAGAAAAAATTGTTTGTGTATATAAGCCTCTCTAATATTTGCCTCAATGCGAACAAGATGGTCTATTGTTGACCTACCCTCCCTGAAACTACATTGAACGGGATCAAGTAGACGGTTGCTTTCGAGGAAATAGATTAGACGCCGATTTACCATTTTTTCATATAGTTTACACATGCAGCTTGTTAGTGCTATTGGCCTATAACTACTGGCCAATGCTGGGTCTTTGCCTTGCTTATGAATTGGGATTACAATCGCTTCTTTCCATGAGGATGGAATATGCCCAGATACCCACATGCATGGAGTTGTAAAGGGACAGAAGTGTGTTCAATGTTTCTGGACGCATATTCCTGATCATTGCATACATTATGCGGTCACCACCTGGTGCTGAGTTGCCGCAGGAATTTAGAGCAGCCTTCAGTTCAGCGAGACTAAACGGACGGTTGTAAGGTTCATCTGGTGCGCATTTTCGTTCAAGGCGTTCTCGCTCTATGCGTTCCTTGAATTTTAGGAAAGTTGGCGCATAGTGTGATGCACTAGAAATATATTGAAAATGCTTGCCCAGGAAATCTGCCTGATCTTTCATGGTGTCGCCTTGAGCGTTTACTAAAGGAAGCGGTTGTGTTTCCCTGCCCTTAAATCTGTTTACCCTGTTCCATACCTTACCCTCATCCTTGTACGAATTGATACTACATATGTACCTTTCCCAGCTTTCTCGCTTAGCACGTCGTCGTGTTCTCCTGCCCTGTGATTTTGCCTTCTTGAAATTAATGAGGTTCTCCGCAGTTGGAGAGTCACGAAGCAGGCTCCAAGCTTTATTTTGTTTTTTCCGTGCCTCTTTGCATGCGTCGTTCCACCAAGGCAAACGACGCTTATTAGCAAGTCCGTTAGTTTGTTTTACGCATTTTTCAGCGGCGTCAATAATAAAAACTGTTAAATATGCCACAGCATCGTCTATGTTTAAAGAACTCAAATCGCCGTACTGTAAATATGTGATCTCCTGAAACAGTTCCCAATCCGACGAGTCGATTTTCCATCGGGGAATCTGTGGAGGGCATTCAGCGCGTTTTGTTAAATTTAAGAGAATAGGAAAGTGGTCACTTCCGTAAGGGTTTTTCAGGACCTTCCAATCAACGTACGGCATTAGAGATGGAGAGGCTATGGTTAGGTCTATTGAAGAATATGATTTGTGTGTAGTGCTATAAAAGGTGGGTTCTTTTTTCTTCAGAAGAACTGCACCGGTACATAAAAGAAAGTCTTCTATAGTACGCCCTCTTGCATCACAGCGCAAGTCGCCCCATAGCGTATTATGGGCGTTCACATCACCTGTTAAAATGAATGGTTCCGGAAGCTGATTGACTAGAGTTTCAAGATCTCTTAGTTGCAAGCGATGTTCAGGTGGTATGTAGAGGAAACAGACCGTAACCAACCTGTCGAATAGAATCGCCCTAACTGCTACTGCCTCAAAATTAGTTTTAAGGTGGAGGTGTTGGCAAGCAACTGACTTCTGGGCTATAATAGCCACGCCACCAGACGCGGCATGGCCATCATCGCGATCTTTCCGGAATAATGTGTGTTGTGTTAAGAAATTTGTATTTGATGTTTTCAAGTGTGTTTCCTGAACGCAGAACAGCCTAGGATTAAACTCTTGTATTATTTCTTTTATGTCATCTAAGTTGTTTAGAATGCCACGGACATTCCAATCAATAATTTGCACAGCCATTTTATTAGGATGAGAAATGTTCCGTGTTCAGGTGTGTAGTAGTGTACTTTAGGTGACAGGACCGTCGTCTGGCCCTGTTATGGGTTTTTTGTTTGTTTTGGCAAGCTCGAGAGAGCCATGCCGGTGTTTCGGCACCAAACGTGCCGGTGTCGTGTCCATTGCCTCCTGGGAAGCGCTGGACGCCCGCGCGTGCGGGCTTCTAGTTTGTTTGTCAGACCTCGCCTGGCGAGGCGCGGTCTTGAGGCCCGACGTACTCGGGATAGCCGGCCTCTGTGTCTTGGTAGGTGGCGCAGGTTTAACTGCTTCCACCTCGGGGGCGGGCGATGCCACAGCCAACAGCTCGCTGTGTGCGGGCCGGGCAGGTGGCGCAGGCCGGTGCGGCGCTGCCCCCTGACGCGTCGCATCGGCGTATGTTGTGGTGTGGAATGGGGAGCACCTTTTTCGTGCTTCCTTGAAAGAGATGTTTTCTTTTACTTTTAGGGTGATTATTTCCTTTTCTTTTTTCCAGTTGGGACAAGATCGGGAGTATGCTGGATGTTCACCCTCACAGTTTACACAGTGAGGCGTTGCTTCACATTTATCTGAGGCGTGGCCTTGGACTCCACATTTCGCACACGTGAGTTTACCACGGCAGCTCTGCGATCCGTGGCCAAATCTTTGACATTGGAAGCATCTTCTTGGATTAGGGATGTATGGTCTGACAGCTGTCTTTGTGTATCCAGTTTCTATTGTTTGTGGCAGATCGCAAGTGGCAAATGTGAGGATCAGGTGCTTAGTAGGAATTTCTTTATTTTCTCTTCGGATGATGATTCGTTGTACGTTAGTGACATTTTGCTCTTTCCAGCCCTCTAACAGCTCTGTTTCGGACAAATCAATGAGATCTGAATCAGATACTACACCGCGTGCTGTGTTCATAGATCGATGAGGGGAAACGGTAACAGGAATATCTCCAAATGCCACAAGTTTGTTTAGTTTGCTGTGCTGGTCTTTATCATGGATTTCAAGGAGGAGGTCCCCGCTCGACATTTTGGTGACCTTATAGCCTGGGCCAAGTGCATCAGTCAAGCCTTTAGCAACAAGGAAAGGAGATACTGTTCTAGCTGGTTTTTCTGTTTTTTCGCTGTGAACGACTTGGAATCGGGGGAAAATTTCTTTTGGTTTGAAGAGGCTTAGAATTTCATCGGTGCGTCCCCTCTTTTGAGGGTGACGATCAAGCAGACGTGGAAAAGCAGGTGTTCCCATAATATTACGGACATTTTCGGCGGCAATGGCGGCCACCCACCATGGAGCCCAACAGGGGGACACTGTAGCACTTAACCTGTAAGGCTGCAGACGCCAGCCGTGCATTGCTGCTATAACCTAATATAACATACCCAAGGGAGGGCACATACACAAGGTTAACCCTAGCCGCCTAGAGAAATTAGGAAGTGACGGAAGAGAAGAGATGATAGGACAGTAAAAGAAAGAAAATACGAAAGAAAAAGATTGAAGAGGGGGACAGGAAAAGGCGACTGCCGATTTCCCCCGGGTGGGTCAGTCCGGGGGTGCCGTCTACGTGAAGCAGAGGCCAAAGAGGTGTGTTGCCTCCGCCGGGGGGCCTTAAAGGTCCGAGCACCCGGCATCGGCTCAACCTCCAGGATCCCCCTTTCCCCGGACACGGCTAAGCCGCGCACGGCTACACGCGGGAGGGTCCAACCCTCATGTGCTCGGGTCCGTGGTGGCGCAACGCACCAAACGCCTGCTGACGCAGACGCCCCTGCGGGGATGTAAACACATCTATGCATTTATTATTTCGCTCGTTCCTGATACCAGCAAGAGCCTATAACTAAGGCGGGGATGAACCGGACGCTTAGGGCCACTTTCCTTATTATTACTTTTTTACTGCTTATGGTCACGAAGCCTTTATAGTCACCAAACATTGCGAAAGAGAGAAATGGAGAGGAGAGGCAGGGAGGTTAACAAGATATCAGTCTCCGGTTTGCTACCCTACAGTGGGGATGGGAAACAGTGGTTAGAAAGAGGACAGAGGAGAAGGCGTTAAAACAACAACAACAACAACAACAAAAAAAACCAAACCAGAGCTCTTTCCCCAGCAGGCTCGCGATCTTCTGTACAAAAGCTATGTTAGACCCATTTTAGAATATGGATGTACCGTATGGGACCCTCCTACGTGTACCGACCGAGATAAACTTGAGAGAGTTCAGAATATAGCAGCACGGTACGTAATCGGCAACTATGACAGAAACCTTAGTATTACTAGCGCAAAACAAACATTAAAATGGGACACCTTAGAAAAGAGAAGGCAGGCATTACGCTTGAAACTTTTTCACAATATATTTTATGGCCAAATCGGAATAGACCGTAATAAGTATATTTTTCAGCCACATTATATATCCAGACGAACAGATCACGAGCTCAAGGTTAGGGAATACACTTGTAGAACTAAACTTTTCAAAAGCACCTTTTTCCCCAAAACCATTTTAGAATGGAATCGACTGCCTGCTGCCGTAGTTAGTATACTTAATAATGAACATTTTGCAAATGCTCTTTGAAATTTTCTTCTTTATTTTTCAGTATGCAGTAATTGCAGAGTTTGCTATCATTATATAGTGCTTTATTACTTAATTCTATGATGTCGTTTCCTGCGTGCTGTAAATTGATATCCTGATGTACCATTTTTGTCATGTCATTTTTGCGTTTTTTTTCTCTTTTTCTCTTTCATTGTATTGTATAGCATAATACTGTTTATTCGATGCCATAAGCTGCTTACATTGATGTATGTAACCCCCCCACTGTAATGCCTAAATGGCGCTGTGGGTATGAGAGTAAATAAAAAAAACATACCTGCAATCTGAGACATACCGTATTTTCGCGATTCTAAGCACCCCCCGATTCTAAGCACCCCCCCCTCTATTTGCGGGAAAAAGTTAGGAAAAAAGTTTGCTTGCGAATCTAAGCACCCCCCTATTTGTTAGAAAGACCGCGTAGCCAAGGCCGCCAAACGCGCTTGCTTACTCTAGAATCATTGCTCGGCGGACCTGCAGGCACGCGGTCGATGCTTCTGTTGGACGCACTTCGCGGCCATCTGACTCCGGAGGTAAAGACAAAGCTTCGTAACATCGATAGCGACGTGGTTGTGATTCCGGGTGGCATGACGCCAGTGCTGCAACCTCTCGACGTTTCAGTCAACAAGCCCTTCAAAGCCAATCTCCGACAGGAGCACGAAGAGTGGGTGCGAAATCCTGACCGGAAGAAGACGCCGACGGGAAAGCTGCAGAAAGCGTTCCCATCAACCATCGCAAAGTGGATTTCGGACGCGTGGAAGAGGGTCCAAGTGGACGTTGCGGTCAAATAATTTAAGAAGTGCTCGATCCCAAACAACTTCGACGGAACGGAAGACGACCTGCTGTGGGATACCGAGAGCAGCGGTTCAAACAGTGCGACGAACTCGAGTGGCAGTGATAGAGACTGAGCATCCTACACAAGCGGTGGATTCATTGTCTACACCGATTTTACTTCGGAATGTTTGTAAAATAAAATGTTATTTCTGGAGCCCATCTCGTCGTGATGTCGCAGCGAAAAGTGGGAGGGGGGGGGGGGTTATTCTAGATTTTTCGAATCTAAGCACCCCCCCTCACTTTGGGCATCGCGATCGTGAAACAAAGGCGGTGCTTAGAATCGAGTAAATACGGCAGTAACTAGTGCTAACAAGATGAACGAAAAAGATAAGTCGGTACAGGACAGAGCGCTAGTGTCCTGTCTCTGTCCCAACTTTATTTTAGGGTTTTAGGTAATCTGCATGGTAATTTATGCCGATGCCTGTCGTCCGCAGAAGCAGGGGTACAACACTGACGACCCACCAATGGGCTACGCACGAAATGCGACATCGAGCTACTTTTTGTCTAATAATAATAACTTTACAATAATAATAATTTTATTCAGATCAATATACACGACTTGTATGCGACAGCGACCGGACCCCTAGCCATAGGCGACAGTTGTGGATCCATGGAATTATACGAAGGAAAATAAAGGATTCACACACGGGCACAATCGTTCTTTGTTTGTTTGTTTGTTTTGCTTTGGACATATAATACGCTACCACAACCGAGTGCAGGAGCAACGGGTCTGCTTATGAAAGTTCGTACAAGTAAGCAGGAACAACCTTTATGTGCAACGGATGATACATTTTTGTTGCACGTTTGGGTTGAGAATAACATCATGTACTGGTACTTCTTTTTCCCGACCAGGAAGATCGAATAATATCGGGCAACGGTTCATTTATTGGCCGGATGTGGCACTCATATCAGGAAAAAGCTGCAGAAATGTGTGCGACTGCGACGTGGGTTCTGATATAGTGATTGGCGACGAGATGTGCGGTCGCTGTTCGCCATCGGTCGAATTCGTTATCCAAAAAATAAAAATAAAAACCTGTAGGAAAAGATCACATTACACGGCCGTTCCCATAAGAGTGACACAGAAAGCAATATCGGTCACTTCCACATGCCCGAGGCCGTGTATTCAACCCCCAGAGAACAAGATGTTTTAAAGAAGACAAGCGCGAATGACATTAAAGACGGCGAATTGTCGCATACATGATCTCAAGTAGTGGTCACACAATTAAGCATTCGCACTGCGGATAGCTAAGCCTCGCTTTGTGGTAACACAGCGTCGTACATACAGCGGTCTGAGCGGAACGGACTTTACACTGAAAGCTACAAACACCGATGTACTTTTTTTTGTCTAATCTCGAACGCCACTAAAGCGCGGCACCAGCCAACTCGCAGGCTAATACATGGTGTTGCACGTAACTTGAGCCAGACAATAAACATATTCAAATGTAGTTGGACCGAACCAAGGTAATAGTTCTATACATTGCAAACATTCAGTACTTAGCACAAACTGGCGTTGCATTCAATACCTATAAGATTATGGCCTCTCCTCACACGTAGAACTTTCGTATTCTGCGCTGGTTCTATTTTTCGGACAGCTCCTTTCACGATTTGCTTACACACACAGCATCATTCAAACCCGCAATAAGTAACATACGCATGCGAAACACGGACGTGTGGTTTACACCGCGTTTCCGGCATGAACTACAAGTTGCCAAGCCTTGAACATAATTTAAATATAATCTTAAACAGGTAGAAGCATACCATAGGCTTTGCATTAAAATAGCTTAAATATTTCCAAAACATGTAGCCTTATAATACTGTTAACTATCAGGATGCAATGCAGACTGCACAAGTGGTATTACTTTCAATCTCGACTGAAATTCGAATCTATAATATTGTTGGAAATGAATATGTTATAAATTTTTACTGTTGATATATGTTTGAGCTGTCGAAGTCAAATCGGTTTATTTCCGTATTTATAATATATGCGTGTGTTAGTACATATGTGGAAGAATATGTGCATGTCACCTGTATATATTCAGTATAGTTTCTTTTCATAAATAATCTGTTTCATCTCCGGACTGGCGCCACTGCTAAAAGTTTTCAGGTTGCCCGAGCCCAGTCAAGCTGTCAAAGAACAGCTTTTTTGCCCAGGTATCCCTACCAGACATATCTATTTTTTCTGCAAAATAATAATGAAATGAAATGCTATTTTCCGTGTCTTGGAGATACGCAGATAATTGTTCACATCACGCCAAATTAGATCATTCTGCTTAATTAACATAATAAACTTCTCGAACATTATATCTAGATGAAAAGTGGCAATTACAAAATTGCAGAGCAACATGAAAAACTTCCGATGCAGCTTTCTGTTGCTGAGCACCTGCTACATAAAAGTGTTTTTCCGAGTGTGAAAGAATCTCGGGAATACACGCGAGATCCTTTGGAGCGACGCCATAGTCGCAAAGCAACTGCTCCGGGCAAAAAAAGTGTTGATTTGATGTGCGACCACTCCCGTAGTTTCGCCTTGACTCTACAGTGCGCTTCAACAATGCGGCTCTGCTTCTTCACGCCCTGCGCAATTTGTCCGCTTGAAATACTTCCGTGGTGCTTATTTTTTGAGAAATAGCAGAAACGTACCAGGGCGCACCTTGAACTGAAGTTTATCCAGTTTTCCCGGAACCCCTCTCGTGTCGTAGTAGTAGCGTTTCCTTGCCTTCTCACGTCTGCTTTTCCCTATCCCCCCCTCCAACCCCCTTGCATGACAAAGGCGTCTTCTCCCCCATCGTCTCTAAACTTCTATCAACGTCCCCTCTGGACACGCACTTTTGTAATAAGGTAAGCGCTGTAGTTTCTGGAATGATTCTGGAGGGGTCACGGATAATGACAGCTGTAAAGAGGGTGGTGTGTTGACGACTAGGGAGTTCCAGAGGCCACTGTGCACATTCGACACGGTGAGGTCCAAAGTAGTTTCACGCATCGCCTTACCTCTCTGCCTCGCTCTGTCACGTGTGCAATGCTCTGGGCCATAATCCGACGTGGTGGGCCAGACAGCACCAGTGGGAAAGTTGAAAAAAGAGGCTAAGAAAGCTACCTTTTGAATCAAATTCGAAAGTATTCTAGATCTTTCTTGGGTGCTGGCGCGAACACACACCAGAAACAAGGAAGGAGACGGGACAAGCGCTCTGTCCCCTCTCCTTCCTTTTTTGTTGTGTGTCTTCGTGCCTAGTACCCAAAAAGAATTGTGAACAACTCGCCCAACAAGACGACCTTTTATTCTAGATGTTTTAAAGCGATAACTGGTTTCGCGGCACCGTCAATGTCAATCACGAATTTGTCTGCACAGCAGCTCCGCCATGACCAGTTGCCATCAGCAACAGACGATTTTGTTATCGGCTGTTACTCGTAGAAGCGCCCTGGGTTATTTTTGCCACAATGGAAATAATTTCCATATCAATCTCGTCCTGTTTCCTCCCTTGTCAGTATTTATTTTGCGCGGTCTTTTCTCCGTGCATTCGCACCAACTAGCTCGCATTCATACCTTTTAAAGGCAAAAAGAAGTTACCTCATCCTAACGATTACTTATTTAGCTGGTAAATTACTGTATGAAAAGATATTTTGCCTTAGAGCCATTTATTATGCGCTGGATGTAGTAAATAAATGTAAAGCTTGACACAAGCACGCATTTCCTTTGCATAAGCACTTCTTTCGTGGCTTTCTTCTGCACCGTTGACTTAAACACGCCGCGCTGGCTATGCTGTCGCAGCGTTTCCATGGTGAAAATAATTCTTTGAGCTTTATCCAGAACGGATGGTGTAGGTCTCCTTCAGCACAAAGAACTTGTGGCAAACAATCGCCGTAAAGTTTACACAGCTAGTCTGGCGGCCACAGAAAATCATGCTTCGACACTTCAGCGAAAGTGAGGAGGACACAGCGCTGTACCCCCGCTGTTGTAAATTTTTTACGGTAGGCGGTTGTCTATGGAATGCGTTCTGTAAGCACGACCAACCAGACCTCCCCCCCCCCCTCCCCTTCCATTATTGTGGCACATTTTAGCCCCGTCCCGTTTCACTCTTCACAGTGACGCACGTCGAGCAATATTAACCTATTATTAATTTATTTATTTAACAATACTGTAGGCCTTTGCACAGGCCCAAACAGGAAGTGGATTGTACAATATACACACACGAGCATGGGAAAAACAGGAAAAAAGAAAAACAAAAAAACATATAAAGAAAAAAAATGCCATACAACAGCACTGGTATACAACGCAAGACACCCTTTTTTGTTTCACATGAATCAGGAAAAAGGTACTCAAAACAATTGCAATATTTGTCGTATAATATTCTTGTAGTTATTGTGGATCTGTATAACACCACTACTCAGCACATTGCAATATTTACATCTGAAATGCAATCACACGTGCACTAGTGTCCAGTCAATCAACCAACGCATTACCTTTAAACTATGCGCTCAACTACTTTCATGAACAGCCAAAATATGACTCCAATTTTGCGACAAAGCCATCCACAGAATCTGAGTCTACAATTTCCTTTGGTAACGAATTCCAGATTTCAATTGCCCATGGGAAATATGAATAGCTGAACGTGTCGCACTGTGTCGGATATTGCCTGATGTGTTTATTATGACAGGTTCTATTGGAGTGTCGGTGTGGTGGCTGCACGTAATCTCGCTTATCTATATTAATTTTGTCATTACATAGCATAAAAAGAAATTTCATGGCAGCCACACGACGCCGACGAACAAGGGTAGGCAGTGCTGCCTGGTTTCTAAGAGCACTTACGCTTTCGTGTCGAGAATACTTATGGTAAATAAATCGCAACGCTTTATTTTGAATGCTCTCTAATTTCTGTGAGAGTACTTTCTGGTGCGGGTTCCACACTATGCTACCATACTCAAGAATTCGCCTTACTAAAGTTCTATATGCTGTTAGTTTCACGTAGGATGGTGCTGCAGTTAATTTTCTTCGCACGAAACCGAGTGTTCGGAAGGCCTTCGTGCATGTATTATCGATATGGGTATTCCATTTTACCGCGCTTGTAAAGGTTATGATTAAATATTTTACTGTGTCAGTTTGTATTAAATCGTTGCCGTTTAATGTATAATTCAACCTGCGCTCTTACGCAGAGTAAAAAATGTTAGAACCAGCATCTTATGATCTGAAATCCCTTCTTCAACGCGTATATGTGGTTTTATCGACTGCGATACCAAAGCAAGATCAAGTATTGAACAGGCATTTCCTTGGACACGCGTAGGTTCATTAACAATCTGTGATAAAGAAAAACTAAACATTATGTCAAACAGGCGCTCACAGTTTCTTGCATCTCTGTTGCCGATAGTTAACTTATTCCAATCTATGCCAGCTAGATTAAAATCCCCAGTTAATAACAGCTTTGTACGGTTATTAATTTTGCTGTGTAGGTAATCATGCACTTTTAAAAGGTATTCCTCAGGCGCTCCAGGATGTCTGTAAATAGCACCTATTAACAATGACGTATTATCAAACTGAATTGTGCACCAAGCACTTTCATGGTTAGATATTCCAGGCTCTTCTTGAAATGTTAAATTGCTTTTTATCATAATAGCTACGCCGCCGCCTCGGCCATCACGATTTATTAACTTATCAATATATTATGCTAGCAATATTAACAATATTAAGTACGCAAAGCTGTTTTTCAACGTAAAACGTCCTGTTTACACGCATTACTGCCTCGAATGCGGTCTGCCTACCCTTTCTCTTCCCCACCGTGGAGGAAGCACAACTGCATTTCCGATTACTCCAAATTTCTCGTTCTCGAAATAGCCCACGCCCTACTCTTGTTGACCCAGCGAAGTTTTGTTATCAATGAATAGACTTTAGCAGTACCAAACCCTCTCTGTGTAATTGGGTGCGAACCATTGTGGGATGGTAAAGGCGGAGCTAGTGAATGGAGACTTTACATCCTTATGCCAGTGTGTGGTCGAACTTATTTTCCCAACATTAGCAACCTGAGGCCCCCTCCACTCAATAAATGAAAATACATTTTTGCACTTTTAAAATCGCCACCCGGACACTACGACTTGCCACGCGAGTAATTCCCACGTTATTCAGTAATATTCGAGAAACTGAAGAACAGCGTTGCATCACACCGGATATTACAGAGGTATTTGAACCGGCAGAAATAAATGTTTTCAAATGGGACGCGTCAACCTTGAACAGCTGGCACAAGCATTTGCTATAAAGATTTGATTATATGAGTGCGGCACGATATACATTTCAGACTTTTTATTGCACGACAGTCATTACCACGTGACCAGGAGGGGCAAGCGTCCCTGCCCTCCGATAAAACCACGCGCACAACAATAGAAGCCAACAACCGTCAAGCATATCGCCCGAAATGTGTCACGGTTGCCAGGCAAGGCTGCTCCGCGACGAGACACTCTCGTCATCAGGTGCGGACCCACGTTCCCCTTTCCCAACCAGAAAGGAAGGGCGAGAGCGAAGCCGTTCCGAGAATCACACCAAAATGTATTTTCTTCATAGTTCCCCACACTAGGCGACAGAGACGAATTGTACCACGTCATTCATCAGCTTTTAGGAATGTCAAACCGTTGCAGAATAGAGGGGTGTGCACGGTACAGGTATAATAAATGCCAAGATACCGAATGAGAACAACACCCCAGTCAAAGGGGTCACAGTACTTTGATCTAAACACGTAAACATTCATACAGGTGCATCAAATGGAGGTCCATCCCAAGTCCGCGTTTGTCCTTTAAAATCTCAAGGGATGAATTTTGAGCCTGGAGGGCGTCCAAACGAAGAAAAGAAATCGGAATAAATACGGAAGTTCAATTGTTTTTTTCAGATGAAAAGTTACGCAGTTCCCACGCACTGTCCGAATCGATGTAAGTGACGCTTTCTGCACCGGTTGTTTCGATTGACGATAATTAGCGAGGATGTCGGCAGCGAAACCCTAAATTCTGCAACGCGTAGCGCGTTGATATCAAACGATAGCTTGAGTGCACCACTGCTGTTTGTGTGTGTGTGTATATATATATATATATATATATATATATATATATATATATATAAACTAACATGTCAAAAGTGGCATGGCCTTCGTCAGAAGCAACGAGGCCACATTTATTCTAACGTTAAGACATCACAAATATACTTTTCGCTTTTCGTAAGTGTGCCACTTCATTTGTTCAGCTACCTATGCCCGGAACCTAAAGAACTTAGGTTCCTTTTATATATATACATTAAACAGCCTGTACTATTAGCGCTTACAACATATAGTGTGAAAGCACCTTGCTAAAATATGCGCAGGCATGCTTCTAAAGATATTTGCTGAAAGCACCATCGCTGGAAGGGTATCAGTAACTTTGTCTATGGTCAGGTGGGAGCAGCTGTTTGAGAGGTATGCGGACATGGTTAGGCCAATTACTACAGCTTGCATTTTTTTCCCCCAAGTACCGAGAATTGAGAGAGTTGGAATATCTTCGTGATCTTCATCCTTTATTTTGTTTCTTCTTTGTGTAGTTGTTGCGCTGAATGATGACGAATGAATTGCTATTTGCCTTTCCTGGAAAAGTTCACCCCTCCTTGGACGATGAGCGTGTATGTGTCCCCCTCTCTCTCTCTCTGCTGCCGGCATTCCTTCCATTGTTGCTCCAAACACGTCCAGCGATACGTTAATTTTTCAAACTCACTCTCCAACAACTTGTCACCAATCACGACCCCGAAGGGAGGCCCCACTTACCAGGCTATAAAAGGCACAGTGTGCATCTCGGCGACACTCTTCTCGTCTCTCAGCTTGTCCGAGTGAGACCGACATGACGTCCCGCACATCCTCGCCGCTAACCACCTTGACCACCTGTGGCTGGCCCCAGACGAAAGCAGTGAGGCGCCCATCATTGCCCCATCGTCTTGCAAGCATTAGCTTCGTCAAAGGCGTGCTCTTCGAACTCGGTTACCACCAACCACCTAGGGAGCCACAACTACCAGAGAGGAACGGCGAATCTGCATTCTAAGCCAAAAAGGACTAAAACGGGTATGGCTGTTAGTCTCTTGGGGGACTAAATGACCTGCCACAGATTTTGAACCAATTTTGGACTAATTGCGGGAGCAAATGCAGCGGCCTAACTGGGGGAGCAACTACTGCAGACTAAAAGTGAGGGCAACTTTTAGACCCTCCCAGTTAGTCCCTAGAGAATCAACGGTTAGTCTGTTAAGGTTAGTACACAGGGAGTAACTGCAGGAGTAACTTTTAGTCCTTCCCAGTTAGTCCGAAATCACTTTTCCAATGATTCCAGGTTGCCATAGCTTTTCAAGCAAAAACAATGATCGAACTCAAGTAACCCATGTTTATTTTTGATTACATATTGCCACCATCATCTTGATCCACAATTAACAAAACAAATAAAGGAATACTAGCATACAAATGCCAAGTCCTTGGTATACAGTAATGACATATAGATACAGAAGATAAAAAAATTGACTGGAAATATGCAGCAGTTCAAACAAAATAAAACAACTCCAAAGTATACAGCAGATGGAACGTGTCATAGCCAGAGTAAAATCATGAAAATGAAATTAAGTCAGGAGCAGTCACAGTCAAATATAAGTTAGAAGCACTCTACAACCCCCGAATGCAGAGATCTAACTTGGCTCGAACTTGACTTCTGGCAGTCTCAAGACAGCTTCGCCGCGCGTCGTAAATCGTGCTTGATCTTGCGGACGACTTGGGAACGACTTGGCTGCGTCGAAGTCCGCTCAAGTTTGAAGTCTGCTCCCGGGCTAGCTTGAAACTGACTTTGTGTGTTATTCCAACATGGCAGCCTCCCGAACGGACGTCGCGCGGAGGTTATCTGCTTTCGAGTTTGCTTGCTACGCCATGGATACAGCATTTTCAGAGGCGCAGCCCTTGCCGAAAATTCCGCGACCCACCCTACGTGACCGAGGGAATTCGATGGAGCTGTACGACGACGAACAATTCCTCGGTCGCTACAGATTCACGAAGAACGCCGTGCGACTTCTCGCTACGTTGCCTATCCGGGTAAGCTGGGACAATAGAGGACCGACTGTGTGCCTCCTATGCTGCAGTTGCTGATGGCTGTGATGTTTTACGGCGCTGGCACGTTTCAAACAGTCACCGGAGGTCCGGTCCGCATTCCTCAGTCAACAGTGTGCCGCGCAGTAGGAAAGGTGACTCTGCTCATCGCGAAGCACCCGCGCTGGTACTGGTGTGCTTCCCGCAGTCGCGGAAAGATTGATTGCGAGCGTATTTTCTTATCTCCTGTGACTACACATAACAAAAAGTAGCCCAAATAAGTCAGTCATGCAGAACATGTCCGCTTACCAGTTTTGTGGCGCTTTCCCTGTTCTTCCGCAGCTTCCTCTTTCCGCTTTTGCTTCAGGTTGGTCCAGCATTTTTTCAGTTGCAGGTGATCGCGCCGCGTAATCCCGTGGTTGGCATTCAAATGTTTTGCTATTTCTTTCCATGTCTGATTCTTCTTGGTCAACGACGCGACGTAAGCTTTCTTGCATTCCACAATATGCTTGTAGCCGTTCAGGAGTGTCGTCGGCAGGCTCCTTTCGTCTTCTTTAAAACGGGCTGCCGTGTTGCGTTGCGGTGCGTTCTCTTGGGAGCAGACCGTACGTGAGTGCGACATTTCAGCGTCAAAGCCTGTTGACAGAACAGCAATTTCGTACCAAATGCGGCGCGCGGCCGTCGCGCGAGCCCCACAACTTGTTTTCCTAACAGACGACACTTTCCTAGCGGACGACACGCACTGCCGATTTGCGATGTCTACGACGGTGCCGCACTCTCCCTCTCGTTGTTCTCGACAAACCCTCCATGCGAAGCAGGCAAATCGTTTGCACGTGTCATTTTATTTATTTATTTTGTTTTCTATCGGGTGTTGTCACCCATATGGGTCCGGGCAGGGGACTCAACGGCGCTCGGTACTCTTTGTTCACAGCACATGTTGCAGTTTTTTTTCTTGTTTGTGACTCCGGCCTAGTGCGTTCGAATAGGTTGGCTTTTTCTTCAAAGGGTCACGTAGCCCGAGCAGAACACGGGCCGTCGCCTTCGTTCTGGAATGCCTAGAGGCGAAAAGGGACGCGCGAGCTCCCTCAGAAACCGACCGTATGCCTCGTCTCGGCCTCTTGTATCCGGTTGCCGGCCCAGACGGCGCATGAACGCCTTGCGGCAATCGAGAACAAAAGCCGAGAAAGAAATGACAGACGAACAGACGGGGGCATGATCGGCAGACGCTGCCTCAGGATATCGAGACGACGGAAGAGTGCGCGCGCGCCCGCCGGGACCCCGACGAGCCGAAGTAGCCATCGCCCGGCGGCGGACAAAGGGGGCCGCCGCCGGCAGAGAAAAACACGTACGCACCTTCAGACGCCCCGATGTGGTCTCCCCGGGACCCGACTTGCGCGCGCTTACCCGGAGTGCACGCAAGCAGGGCCCGATTCCCGCCAAAATGTTAGCCAATGGCGAAAGCCTGTTGACCTTCGTGTGGGCGGGATGACAGCAGAGCGACAGTGTTTTATGACCCGCTGCCACCCCGTCCAGGCAGGGAGGAGAGGGACACGGAGCTCCCCTCTCTAAAGGGACTAAAGTCAGAGGACTAAATTGTGCCGTTGATCCCCACCGTCGACCGTTACCTTGCAAGGACGAACATTTAGTCCCACAAATTTGCGCACGACACTTCGCCTCTGCACACGGCACGCACGGTGGATTAACCGTTGATCCAAAGGTCCAACGGCTGCCGTTAGTCCCCTTTTCCCCGTTTTCGGCTTAGAGTGTGTCCATCGCCGACCCTGCGACCGGACTACTGCTCCAGACGACAACGACTCAGACCGGGCAGACAGGCAACCTGCTTCTCCGTCGCAGCCATCAGGGTCATCCGAGCATCTCCACGATAACGCTTACACCATGGAAGCGACCACGTACACCCTTCGAGGATACGGCTGGCCATTCGTGAACGAGCAACCCATCACCTTCGAGCAGCGGTTGCCGTGGGTGCGCGTCTGCGCGAACTGCAGGGTGTTTGGGGACGATGCGGTGCTGCTTCCCTGCTGTGACACCTTGTGGGGTCGATGCCTCAAAGACGCTTGTGATGGCCACAGCTGCGAACACAGGCACCGTTTCGGCCGGTGTCCCCTCGACGGTGGATACTTCTTGGAGGAAGACGCCGTCGACGTGTACTTCCCTCTGGAGTATCTTATGGCCCTGCCGGTGCGCTGTTTCCATGCCGGTCTGGGCTGCCCCTTCAACGGAGTACTTGGGGAACTTCAGCATCACCTGCTGGAATGCATCTTCGGAGTTGGTAGCATCGCTGGCGCCTAGGCCTGGAGTCACCGCTGGATCTACCCCTGTGCCGCTTACGACGGGCCGCATAGGCCTCTTCCATTGGGTAGCCTGTGACCACGTGTGCTGAACTTCGAAACCGCGGCCTTTGAATATATGCCTGTACTGCTCGAGTGCGTAATAAATGTTCTTTGTCCTTTCCCCAATTGTTCCATCATTCGCGTGCGATGCGGTGGTCGGCTGGAAACGGCCTGAACAGCTGCAGCACGTTGATTATGTACATACCAGGTGTTTTTTTCCTTCTTTTTTTCTCATCGTCGCCTATCTTCCCCGTGAATGGATTCCTGGATGGGCGTATACTTGTCGGTATATAGTAAAACTATATTATATAGTACAACTAGCAATAAGTGGCCTTATATCGAGCCAGTCTGATGATGTACTAAGTAGTCGCAATGAGCGTATGAGTTTTCCGCGTTAAAAAAAGCTGTAGCTAAAAGTACAGTCGCCCAAATCTTTAACTGGTGTGCGGGAGCGGTGACGTTTCCGTGCGTCAGCGCCGTTTGACGGGGCGAGGCTGGAAACAGTCTGAGGCTAAGCGCATGCGGACAAAGCGCGCTCAGCTGGGCCCATCGTCTACTAGGCTGTTTCCAGCCTCGCCGCGTCATACGGCGCTGACGCCCGGAAAAGTCGCCGCTCCCGCACACCAGTTAAAGATTTGGGCGACTGTACGTATTACACTCCTTCCAATATTTTTGAGGTACGTTACAAGTATTCGTCATTGCCTTTATAGATGCATCTGCGAGGTTTCTCTTTTACATTCTCCAAGATTGAATTTCAGTTGCTTCGCTAATAAGCAATTTTAAGAGGTACACTTATATTTCCCTAGCGTCAACTTCTTCTATTCTCTGATGCAGTGTGGCTCTTTCGACGCAGCCCCCTCAGATGGGCATGATCTTCACTGCAGTAACAACTGCCTCGAGTGCTATCATGGAAATCCATACGGTGCCTCCCCGATTCCGCACGATGTCAGCGAGTGCTTATCAAAACTTGAGCACAATGATGCAATGACGCTTCTCTACCTATTCACTTAGTTATTGGTGGCCATGCGATCGCTTTGCAGCATTTGACAATTACAAAGATGTCAAAGTCGCAACTGCAATACAGAAATTAACAAAATCCGTAACCAACCAAACCATCGAAGCGCAACTCTACACCGTATGGCAAGTGCCGCTGATTGTTCCTTTAGTCGCCCGCACTTCTCGTTCGCAAACCGGCGTGAGTGATTCTTGTCGTACTGCTTGCTTTTTCGCTCAAAGCAGTTAGTTCTTGAAACTTCTTCGGGAAACGGCTTTAATGACAGCCCTACGCAAATCACTGATATAAACCTAAACGTTGGTAGCCCAAGTTACGGCGTCGTATAAGACGTGGCTTTGTTTTACGTTTAAAAGCATTTTCACACTTGGCAGTCCGAAACACACACTGCGATATTGGTGCTGCTAGATTCGTCTACATGAAGTAGATTATACTGTATAGACGGGGTTCTGCGCCAACTTGATTGAGAATAAACCTACAGCAGCTCGCTTTGATCGCAATCAGTGGCTCTTTGCGCTCAGTGGGGGTTACAATAAAGAATTCGTTTCTAGGAACGTGGAAATCTACAAACATCATGCGGCAGAAATCATAACAGTTTGCACTTACTGGTGAAAGTCCTATCTCGACTCGCACTTAAGTAATAAGGTAAGCGCTTCACTTTATGCAATGAATGTGCAGGGGTCACGGATAATTACAGCTGTCAACAGGGTGACCCGTAGACGACCAGGCAGCTCCAGAGGGCATTGGCGACATTCCACGTGGTGGGTCGCAAGCAAGTTTCTCGCGTAGCCTTTCCTCTCGGCGTCGTCCATGTCATGTATGCAACCCTCCGAGGCGACCCCGACGTGGTGGCGAAGAAAAAGCAAAGAGGCAAAGAAGGCTCCCCTTTGAATCAAGTTCTAAAGTATTCTAGATGTTTCTAAGCAATAAATGCCTTCGCCACAACCTCATTCTCAATCATGAATGCACCGACCCACCAGCTCCGACATGACCTGTTGCCATCAGCGACACAGGCAAAACTTGGGTGCCCCGGGCGATCTTGTTATCAGCTGTTACTCGTCGAAATGTCCTCGGTTATTTTCTGAACCGATGGTACTCATTTCATTATCAATCTCATCGTGTTTCCTTTATTGACCGCGTTTATTTTGCGCTGTCTTTTCTCAATGAATTCGCACCAACTAGCTAGCATTCCTACCTTCTAAAGGAAAAAAGAAGTTACCCCATGCTAGCGATTATTTACTTAGCTGGTAAATTACTGTGTGAAAAGAGATTTTGCCTTAGAGATATTAAATATGTAAAGCTTCGCATAAGCTCTTTTTTCATGGCTTTCTTCAGCGCCGTTGACTTAACGATACAACGTTAGCTATGCTGCTGCGGCGTTTCAATGGTGGAAATAATTCTTTTAGCTGGATCCAGATCGGATGGTGTATGTGCCCTTCAACAGAAAGTACTTGTGGAAAACTGTCGCCGTAAATTTTAAACACGTAGTCGAGCGGCCACAGAAAATCATGCTTCGACAGTTCAGGGAAGCGGAGGAGGGCACAGCGCTGGGCCCCCGCTGTTATAATTTTTTTGCGGTAGGTGGTTGTCTGTGGTTGTCTATGGAATGCGTTCTGTAGGCACGACTCAAAAGACCCCCCCCCCCCCCTCCATGACTGTGGCACATTCTAGCCCTATCCGTTTTACAGTTCAATGTGACGCACGTCGAGCAATAATAACTTGTTAAAGCAAGCAAGGCTGCTTTTCCACGAAAACCTCCTGTTTACAGGCATTTCTAGCTCGAATACGGTCCGTCTACCCTTTCCCTTCCCCACCAAGGAGGAAGCATGCGCACAAATGTAGATGCAATTACTCAAAATGTCTTGTTCTCGAAATAGCCCACGCCCTACTCTTGTTGACCCAGCGAAGCATTGTTATCAATGAATAGACTTTAGCAGTAACAAGCCCTCTCAGAATAATTGAGTGTGTACCATTGTGGGATGGTTAGGGCTGTGCTGCTGAACGGGTGCAATACAGCGTTATGCCAGCATGTGCTTTAAAATATTTTGGCAATATGAGCAACTTGAGCCCCCCTCAAGTGAATAAATAAAAATACATTTTTGCAATTTAAATATCGCCACCAGGAGACTACGACTTACCACGCAAATAATTCCCACGTCCTTCAGTAACATGCGAGAAACTGAAGAACAGCGTTGCATCACACCGGATATTACAGACGTATTTGAACCAGCAGAAATAAATGTTTTCAAATAGGACGCGTCACCCTTAAACAGATGTCACAAGCATTTGCCATAAAAATTGATCATATGAGTGCGGCACGATATACATTTCATATTTATTATTGCACGACAGTCATTACCACGTGACCAGGAGAGGCAATCATCCCCGTGCACCAATAAAACAACGCGCACAACAATAGAAGCCAACAAAAGTTAATGTAAGGAAAACCAGTGACGTAATAACTGGACTTAATTATATTCTCTACTGTAAAGTTAATAACGTGAATGTTTCTGGTATTTCTCAGATTCACTGACATATAGCGGTGAAAATAGACCGAGCGTTGCTTTTGATGGGAAAAGAACCTTCAAAGTCGACATGACGATCGTATTGTGAATATTTTACATCGTGCTAAAGAGATGCCTCAGTGAATAATTTTTTATTTATTTTTTAAGGAATATGAGATTGAATCTTTAGGAAGACGCTCAACGTTACATCATTGTTCTTGCGAAGAGTGGCGCCTTGGGAAAAGTGTGTAATACTATAGGGTGACCGCTACAAGCGATTGCTTTGTTTTATCCAGTTTGACCTATTACCTGTCCTTCTATAGTTTTGTGTCTGGATTTACTTGCTGAGAGCAATAGCCATACCAAGCGTTTCGCGCGTCAACGTGAGAAAGCATCGCTGACCAAACTGAGTACGACTACCAAGTGGACATGAAGATAAAGTTTTCGCGTTGGAGGTTTTTTTTTTCTGGTGCACTTCAGAGAATGTCGGTGTGCGTGCGCGAAAAAATGTAATTTCTAACGTAAATCCTTTAAACAACTGGTATGCGGAACAAATTATAGCTGCTGTTCTACAGCCATCGCTTTTACGATCATCATACCCTGCACCCCCAGAATTATATTAATTGAGTGCACCAATATCGAAATAAATGAATCAATACAGGACTGTAAATACTACAACTGCTGAAATTCACCCCGTCATTTCAGTTTTTTCATGATGTACCCGATAAGAATACAAATGTTATAATAAGAACGATCCCATGCATGTAGTATTTGTCGTAAAGCATATTACAAAATCAGCACTGCACTTCTTCGCTTTTGAATTAAAGAAAGACGATAGTGTTATTGCAGGCTACTAAAGGATATTCATGGTTGATAGCACGTTGAACTTTTAAAATATATATACATGCATAAAGACTAATTCCAGAGAGGCGTGCTTTGGTACTTTTTTTCATTTTTTTATTAATAATTGTGTAGTGCTGTGTTTCCTTGCCCTCCGACCTTAAGCTGCCTGTTAGCCCTTACGCTATAAAGTGCAGCAGACCACATAAAATAATGAGCAGCCATGCTTTTAAACACATTGGCTGAAAGCACCGTAGTTGAAAGGATGCCAGTGAATTTTTGTATGGCCAGATGGAAGCAGCGTCGATAATGGCATGCTGACGATGGTTGGCCAGTTACTATAGCTCGTATTTTTTTCGCCAAGTAGCCAGAATTGAACGAGTTGGAATATGTCCGTGAACTGTCAGCGACTCTTTTTTTTCTTTGTCTAGTTGTTGCGCTTATGGTCAGATGGTCAATGACCTATTCTATTGTCAGGTGGGAGCAGTGTGAAGAAAGGAATGCGGACGCGGGCTGGCCACTTACTATAGCTTGTATTCCTTTTACCCCAAGTACCGAGAATTGAGCGAGTTATAATATCTTCGTGAGCTGCGAGCGTCTCTGTTTCGTCTTTGTGTACTTGCGATGACAGTTGATGAATAAATTCCATTTTGCCTACTCTGTAAAAATGCACCCCTCCTTTGACCTTGAGAGTGGAAGTCTCTCTCTCTCTGCTGCCGGCATGTCTCCTACTCTCGCCACAAAGAAGTCCTGAGATTGGAGAATTCTTTAACCCCCTCACCAGCAATTTGCGACCAATCACGACCAAGAATGGAAGCCGCACCTGCCAGGCTGTAAAAGAAACAGTGACCATCTCGGCATCATTCTCAACTCTCAGCGCGTCTGAGTCGGACCTTCGTGAAGTCACACACTTCCTCACCGCAAACAACCTTGCCGACCTGCGCCTGGCCGCAGACGAAGCCCGTGACACGCCCATCATTCCCTGATCGTCTTGCAAGCATCAGCATCGTGAAAGGCGTGCTGTTCAAACTCGGCCACCACCAGGCAGGCGCCCAGACACCGACAACTACCAGAGATGAACGCAGAAGCTTTCCATCGCCGAACGAGCCATCCGACGACCGCTCGAGAGAGCTACGGCTCAAACTACGGAGACGGGCAACCTGGCTCTCCGTTGCAGCCATCCGGGTTTTCCGGGGATCGCCCGGATGCCACTTACACCCTGGAAGGGTTCAACTGCCCATTCGTGAACGAGCGTCCCATCACCTTCGTGAAGCCGTTGTCCTGGCTGCGCGTGTGCGTGAGATGCACGGCGGTTGCGGCCGATACTGTGCTGCTTCCCTGCGGTCACACCTTGTGTGACTGGTGCCTTGACGACATTTCTGACTGTGGGACAAATGCGGCTCGGCGGGAGGGTGACAGTTTCGAAGACAGGCCCCGTGACGGCTCGTGTCCCCTGGACAGTGAACCCTTTGTGGAGGCCGACCTCGTGGTTCTGCACTTCCCAGTGCGGCATCTTCTGAAACTTCCGGTGCGCTGTTTCCATGACGGCTTGGGCTGCCCGTTCGTCGGAAAGCTTGCAGAACTTCAGGGTCACCTGCGGGAATGCCTCTTCAGAACCGAGACCTTCGTGTTGATGCCTCGGTGTTGGTAGCATCGTCCTCGCCTAGGCCTGGAATCACCGCTGGATCAGTCAGCACTGTGCCGCTCACGACAGGCCGCACAGACCGCTGCCATTACATAGCCTGTGACAACGTGCTCTGAACTTCAAAGCAGCTGCCTTTGAAGATATGCCTGTACTGCTCAAATTCCTGATAAAAATTATTGTTTCTCATTTTCTGAATTGCTCGATTATTCGCGTGCCATGCGGCGGTCGGTTGGAAACAGCCTGAAAAGCTGCATCACGTTGATTAGGTATAGACCAGGTGTTTCTTTCATTATTTTTTCTGAATTAGCATTTACAAGAGAATGTGGCTAGGAGTTTAGCGAACGCAGGCTTTATGCCACGTGGCTGGGTTCCTAGACGGGTATGCACTTGTCAGTATATAGTAAAGCTATCGTAAAACTAGCAATAACTGGCTTTACATCGAGCCAGTCTGATGACCTAATAAGTAGTGGCAGGGAGCGTATACGCGTTTTCCCCGTTAAAGAAAAGCTGTGGCTAAAGGTACGTCCGACACTGTCTCCAACATTTTATAGAGGTACGTTAGGCGTATTCGGCATTGTCTTTCTCGAAACAAGTGTGAGGTTTCTCCTTGACTTTTTCCATGTTTCGACTTCAGATACTTCGCAAATAATCAATATTAAATATAAGTTAGCCTCGCGTCACCGTCTATGCTGTGGTGCAGAGGCCTGTTTCGTTGCAGCCCGCTTACACGGAGTTGTTCGTCACTGCAGTGACCCCTGCCACGTGTGCTCCCATGGCGTTGAAGCGTACTTGCCAAGGAAAATAACAACGCAATCCATATGGCGCGTCCCCGAACACATACTATGACAACGCGTGCTTATCGCAACTAGAGCGGAATGATGCAATGAAGTTCCGCTACCTATGGACTAAGTGAGTGGTGGAAATTCGAATCCGTTGCAGCATTTGGCATTTACAAAGATGTCGAATACCGAAACTGCATTACAGAAATTAACAAAATCCCTAACGACCCAAAGCAGACAAGCGCAACTCTTCTCCGTACGCTAAATTCCACTCAGTGTTATTCAATTAAGTCGCCCGCACTTTTCGTTCGGAAACAAGCGTTTGTGTCCCTCGTCGCAACGTTTGCTGTTTCGCTCAGAGCAGTTCGTTCTTGACGCTTCTTCGGGAGACTGCTTTGACCAAATCCCTAGGCAAATTGCTAATATAAACTTAAATGTTGTCAGCGTGAAATACGGCGTCGTATAAGACGTGGCTAAGTTTTACGTTTAAAACCATTTTCGCCCTCGCCAGTAAAATACACCCACACGCGACATTGATGCTGGAAGCGTCGTCTACATGAAATACATTATTCTGTATGGACGGGGTTCTGCTCAAATTGATGGAAAACAGACGTACAGTATGGTATTCATTGGCTGTACCAAGGGGAGGGCTCAGTTGTTTAATGAAATATGTAGCGGCTGTTTGCGCTAAGTGCGTTACAATAAAGGTTAGAGTTCGACTTACGTAAAGAGCACTAGAATTCGCTTCTAGGAATGGCGAAATATGCAAAAATCAAGTGGCAGAAATTGGAGCAGTTTGCACTGTGTATTTTTTATGACAAGCACAGAAGCTATTGCAAGTTGGCAGTTTTGTTAACGTTGCGGTAATACATCTGATTGCCACGCTGGGAACCCAGGCTGCATACGAAATTACTGGATGCTTTGTTTTTTTTCGCCGACATTCTTGGTGTGATCGTTTGCCTTGCGAGACGAAACACTTTTCGCCACTAACATCTGAGAAGCCAAGACGCCATAAAGCAGGTAGTACGCACTGCTACAAGCGCTGGTCCGTCGTGCCATGGTTTGATTAGGTTTCTTACACCACTCTGAAGTGCGCTATGAAGCACGTGTAGAAACAGCCCCCTAAAGTACGTATGAGCCGAGGGCGCATTAGACTTGGCTGTCGAGCTGCATTGAAGACGCGTCACAAAGACTGCCGAAAAAATGCTGAGAGAAAAGAAAAACAATTCAACTGAGGAAAATAAAATTATGTATATCCCACGCACTGGGGGTATCGGTGTAAGCGAAGCTTTCTGTTTTGGTTACCTTGATTGAGGAATAATTAGCGGCGATGTTGACGGAGAATGCTTAATTTCATCAACTGTCAGTCCAACACGACAGGGTTGAGTTAATATTTAACGTTACCTTGCATGCACCACTGCTGTTTGTGTGCGTGCAGAACGCAAAGTCAGAGGCGTTTGCTTGAGGCATTGTTGTGCGCCATGTTTCATAACATTAGAGGGTATTCAGCATTGTCTTTGCCTCACATGACACATCACATCGTGGCAGAAGTAATAAATTTGATTTGGATTACGCGGCTGTACGTGTGAAAACGATAATCGGATTATAAGGCACGATTTACTGGCGGCCTGCCGATTTATTTTGACACCGTGGTATTCTTTAACTTTTTCTAAAATCTAAGTGGAACTGCGTTTTCTATTTCGCTCCTGACGAAATGCGGTTGCCAAGCAACCTTATCAAATCCGCGACCCCGAGCGATGCCATCGTCGCAAAGCTACTGCGGCGTGTTTGCGTGCGCAGTTGCATTATTCACTGTGTTTATATTCTGATGGTGTATATTATCCGTGCATATTTGTAGTTTTTTCATTGTTAGAACTAATTTAATGATATTTTGTTGCCATTTTTTGTTTTTATCTACGCTTCATTTCTAAGAGGAGGTCCCCTTTCCGCGATGTGTCATGGGACCTCATTCTGAATATGTACACCCAATGCGTGTAATTTCAAATGTCCAAATTCCCGAAATTTGGATTCATGACATTAGCGTCCACATTTCACTTCAGTGTCCACATATCTCGACAGAGCTGCATGTTTCGCAGTATGTAACTCTTAAGGCGTTCGTTAAGTTCCCCTCACCGACAGAAACATCTTCAAATGCGCAGTAACAGCTTTTGAAACAAATACATGTACGAAGCAGAGGAGGCCGGTGTGCGGCTTTCCCTTTCGGGGTACTACATAAGAAAACGCGATCGGCAACACTTACGCAGACTTCTGAGCATACGCACATTGTGTAAAACGAACACTTTAACGCCGAGCACAGCCGCGACGCATCACACATACAGATGACGATTTATATGTTGCGAAACCACTTCGTAACAGCAAGAACACAACTCGGACGTCGAGGTCACCACGACGCATCGCAGCCGGCAGAGAGAAGCAAATTTGTGGAGCACCTTCTGAAACCGCCGACAGAGTTCTTTCGTGTACCATACGTCTCACGTAGTCCTTTTTTTCCGGGTTGCAACGAAAGCCCGCGAAATATGAAAAAAAAATGAAACACGTGGCAGAGCGTTTTCGCACTGGTATCGTGTTGCTCTCAAGCGTACATTCAGTGCAAGCCTCAGTTCACTGAGGCTTGGACTGAATACACGCTTGTAAACGCTTGAATGCACGCTTGCATCGAATGCGTGCATGCTTGCATCGAATGCACGCTTCTGTGCAAGCTCTCAGTTCACTGAGGCTTGCAAAGAACTGGTTTACTCGTGCCATATGAGTACGCGCTCATAAAATAGAGTGAAAAACTCGTGCTTACCAGCTGTCATTATTAAAGCAGAACATCTTTGCAGAACTGGAATTCCCGGTGTTGGAACACCGCACAGCCGCGGAACACATGCGATGCCTCGTTCAGCCGCGGTCGTCTAATGCTTGGTTGACCTTTGCTGCGTCTTCCGTTCGTTGCACGCCTGATCGAGCTTCTCTGTCTTATCTTTCCCATCTTCGTACTTGGAACGACAACCGAAGCAGATGAGCAACCGCGATCCGATTTTCTATATCGCTGAGCGAGGGGCAAGGGTGAGCGAAGGTAAGTTGGCAAAGATGAGCGGAGGTAAGCTTGAAGGACGCACAAAGACAAGCACTTGCTGCGCTTCGCGCGATTTAAAATTCACAGAAAGAGAATAAAAAAAAATAAGTTCGGATGTCCGGCAACAGCTTGGAGCATGCATGTCGCTTGAAACCGAGATTGGCACTCTCCGTCCGAGGGTCGGCTACGACAAGCGATCAGATAGTGAGCAGATTTACCATTTCATGCTGAGACACACCGGTTCTCTTCGTTGAATTAAAACCGATATACGCAAAATAGGTTACGACACATACACACACCGCGGCTGATAATTTGGGTCACATCTTGGCGCCCCCGAGGGAGATTTCCGCGTACTGCAGTTTCCGATGCATCGAAAGGCTTCCCTGACGATCTTGTATGAACGGACATTGCGTATATTTCGCAAAGTATGGTCTAAAACATCTCCAAATCGTTCCGCAGCACGCGATACCAATACTTTCAAGCAGCGCCGCACATGATCACACAAGTCAGAGAGGAGGAAAGGCTCGCCATGCACCCTTTCCGCCTCGTTCAATGAAAAGGTCTATAGGGGCCTCCGTTAAGGGTAGTAAACCAGAATGGCTTCTGCTAGCCTCCTTACATTTATGGAGGTCTTTCGATCTCCTTCAACCGAATACTTGTGCGATCTCATTTCATTTTGGTGTTGTTGATTTTATTTACTTTCTAGCTTTTGCTCCGCAATGCCTTTGGTTGCTTACATAGGAAATTCGCACGTGAATGGTAAATCCATGGATCAAGTCACTTCAGAACCAATGGTGTTGGTGGCTGGGACGCAGGGATTGAGGCAGGGTATTTCCCCTTCATATACTCCAAAAGGGTAGAAGTATTTTCACTTAACAAACATTTATGCGACCCTTAGGTCCGTAGTTTGTATTTATGAACATAATATTGGAAATGTTTTGCTACTCCGCGAACACCGATTACAGTGGAACCGTTATAGCCAATTAACTGGAATATATATTACCGTTCGAGTTTCATTAGCTGTATTTTTATTGCGCTATCAAAAGGCTTTACTGGCTTGCTATACCGCGGCTGTAGTCTTTCGCTGCGCAAGCATTTTCATAAGACGACCACGACGACGATGGCGAAAGCTCGAAGATATGATCGAGATTCCGGAAGCATGAAGGTAAACTTGTAGCACAACGAAGCGGCTTCATGCGACATATTATATGCAGAAAAACACACACACACACACACATCTCGCACCCGTTCCACAATGTGAGGCGTCGTAAAAGAAAGGTGCATCATTTTGCTGTGAAGTGGAATCTCGAAGGAGCAGCTTCTAAAGCCGCCATGCAAATAGGTTTTCCAGGTATTGCTATTGCTTCGGGAACGTTTTGAATATGCCTCTCCAAGGTCAAAGCGACACACAGCCAACGTTAACCACGCGATCTTTTTTTTTTTTTTTGCTATGGCGTTCATGTTCTTGCAGTTTTCCTCCAGTTCCATATGGCGAGCTCTTGCCTGAGCGAAGGCGCCATACCTTTATTATTATTATTATTATTATTATTATTATTATTATTATTATTATTATTATTATTATTATTATTATTATTATTATTATTATTATTATTATTATTATTATTATTATTATTATTATTATTACATGTCAGCATTCTGTATTATCGTGGTCATAGGGGTGCTCATCAGTTGTCGCATATATTGAATACAAAAACATAACAGAACCGTTTATTTGATCAGCAGCTGAAGATGAAACATAAATATTACACTTTTGGCACGCAAGAACTGGAAGAAAACATGTGGAGGGTCCGTCTGTCTTGCGGTCTTGGGAAAACAATGCGTGCAGTAACTAAGCGATGATAACTACATAAATATGGGAGTATTAAGCATTGTTACTCCTGAAATACACGACTTATAAGAAATAAAGAAATGATTGCGGTAGATATATAACTATTGTTAATGTACAAGGATGCTGTTAGAAAACAATTACAGTCCACAAAAGTAATTTTTTTCTTTATTAAGGGTACAACACAATGTAGCTCGTTCGCACAAAAATAGTGATAGAAGACAATTATATTGCACGCAATAACACATTGCTTGAATAAATGTCCATGACGAGGTAGTGCGAGAAATGCTGTTTTTTGAATTTCTGCACTCATGTTTCACGAAAGCAATATTAAATCAGCAGAAAGAGCAAAGGACGTAAATCAGCATTAGTTTGGAAGTCTATGCTGTACTTATAAATAGTTCGTAGAAGAATATACTTTCATAATATTTTTTTTTCTCTGCGTAACCATTCTCTCTGTGTTGCGATGATGTCAGGAGATGGATACTGTAAACGCATCTGTCCATTTGTTATCTCATTCGTTCCTGATATCACCAAGAGTCTGTAACTATACGGCAGCGATTAACCGGACGCTTAGTGCCTCTTTTTTATTATTATTATTTTTACTGCTTATGATCACCAACCGTTTATTGGCCACGAACTCTGCGAAAAAAAGAAAACCTGCAAGCTCACACATAGTTACCACGCTAACAAGACTAACGAAAAAAAAAGTAGGGACGGAAGAGAGCGCTAGCGTCCTGTCCCTATCCCAACTTTTTTTCTGTCAGTCGTGTTAGCGCTAGTAACTATGTCCAACCAAATGTATCAACACCAACTAGCCCAACCTTCTGCATAAGTTACCCGCAAGCAAGGACACATTTCGCATGCGTGCCTAACCTGGTGGTGACTTGTAAACAACCTATTTCGCGCCGAGATATTCGGCCATGTTGGCGCAGAATGCCAGTGCGAGAAGCGTACGAGTAACCTGCGTGGTAATTTATGCAGATGCGTGTCGTGCGCAGAAGCAGGAGTACATCAGCCACGACCCGCCAATCGGGTACGCACGAGATGCGACTTCAGGCTACCCTTTCGCCTCCGAGATGCTCGCTCCCACTGCTATATAATAATAATAATAATAATAATAATAATAATAATAATAATAATAATAATAATAATAATAATAATAATAATAATAATAATAATAATAATAATAATAATAATAATTGTTGCCATCTTACAATAATCGTACATCAGATAGAATAATAATAATAATAATAATAATAATAATAATAATAATAATAATAATAATAATAATAATAATAATAATAATAATAACTTTATTCAGATCAATGTACAAAGACTGGTATGCGACACCGTCTGGATCCTTCGCCACAGGCTAGTTGTGGATCCATGCAATTATACGAAGCAAAATAAAGTATTCATACACAGGCGCAATCGTTCTTTGTTTGTTTTTTGTTTGTTTGTTTTATTTTGTATCTATGATACGCTACCGCAACTCAGTGAGCCATGGATCTCGTTACGAAAGTTTTTACACGTAAGCAGGAGCAACAGACTATATATGCAACAAATTAAACATTTTTGTAGCACGTTGGGGTTGATATTAACATCCTTATATCGGCACTTCTTTTTCTCGACCAGGAAGATAGATTAATATCGGGCAACGGCTCATTCATTGGTCGGATATGGCATTTGTGGCAGAGAAAACCTGCAGAAATGTGTACGACTGCGACGTGGTTCCTGATATAGTGATTGGCGACAAGATGTGCATTCGCTGTTCGCCATCAGTCGAATTCGGTATCCGAAAAAAAAAAGACCTGCAGGAAAAGATCTAATTCTACGGCCGTTCCCATCAGAGTGACACAGAAAGCAATATGGGTCGCTTCCGCGTGCCCGAGGCCGTGTATTCAACCCCCAGTGAACAAGATATTTTAAAGAAGACAAGCGCGAATGACATTAAAGATGGCGAATTGTTGCATACATGATCTCAAGTAGTGGCCACACAATTAAGCATTCGCACTGCGGAGAGCTAAGCCTCGCTTTGTGGTAACACAGCGTCGTACACACAGCGGTCTGAGCGGAACGGACTTCACACTGGAAGCTACAAACACCGATGTACTTTTTTTTTTGTCTAATCTCGAACGTCACTAAAGCGCGGCACCAGCCAAGTCGCAGGCTAATACATGGTGTTGCACGTAACTTGAGCCAGACAATAAACATATTCAAATGTAGTTGGACCGAACCAAGGTAATAGTTCTATACATTGCAAACATTCAGTACTCACCACACACTGGCGTTGCATTCCAGACCTATAAGATTATGGCCTCTCCTCACACGTAGAACTTTCGTATTCTGAGCTGCTTCTATTTTTCGGACAGCTCCTTTCACGATTTCCTTACACACATAGCATCATTAAAACCCGCAATAAGTAACATATGCATGCGAAACACGGACGTGTGGTTTGCACCGCGTTTCCGGCATGAACTACAAGTTGCCAAGCCTTGAACATAATTTAAATATAATCTTAAACAGGTACAAGCATACCATAGGCTTTACATTAAAATAGCCTAAATATTTCCAAAACATGTTGCCTTATAATGCTGTTAACTATCAGGATGCAATGCTGACTGCACAAGTGGTATTACTTTTAATGTCGACTGAAATTCGAATCTATAATATTGTTGGAAATGAATATTTTATAAAATTTTACTGTTGATATATGTATGAGCTGTCGAAGTCAAATCGGTTTATTTGCGTATTTACAATATATGCGTGTGTTAGTACATATGTGGAAGAATATGTGCATGTCACCTGTATATATTCAGTATAGTTTTTTTTTTTCATAAATAATCTGTTTCATCTCCGGAATGTCGCCACTGCTAAACGTTTTCAGGTTGTCCGAGCCCAGTCAAGCTGTCAAAGAACAGCTTTTTTGCCCTGGTATCCCTACCAGACATATCTATTTTTCTGCAAAATAATAATGAAATGAAATGCTATTTTCCATCTCTTGGAGATACTCAGATAATTGTTCACATCACGCCAAATTAGATCATTCTGCTTAAATACCATAATAAACTTCTCGAACATTATATCTAGATGAAAAGTGGCAATTACAAAATTGCAGAGCAACATGAAAAACTCCCGATGCAGCTTTCTGTTGCTCAGCACCTGCTACATAAAAGTGTTTTTCCGAGTGTGAAAGAATCTCGGGAATACACGCGAGATTCTTTCGAGCGATGCCATAGTCGCAAAGAAACTGCTGCAGGCAAAAGAAGTGTTGAATTGATGTGCGACCACTCCCGTAGTTTCGCCTTGACCCTGGAGTGCGCTTTAACAATGCAGCTCTGCTTTTTCACGCCCTGCGAAATTTGTCCGCTTGAAATACTTCCATGGTGCCTATTTTTGAGAAATAGCAGAGACGTACAGGGCCGCACCTGGAACTGAAGTTGATCCAGTTTTCCCGGAACCCCTCTCGTGTCGTAGTAGTAGCCTTTGCTTGCCTTCTCACGTCTGCTTTTTCCTACCCCCCCCCCCTCCCTCCAAACCCCTTGCATGACAAAGGCGTCTTCTCTCCCATCGGCTCTAAAGTTCTATCAACGTCCCCTCTGGACACGCACTTTTGTAATAAGGTAAGCGCTGCAGTTTCTGGAATGATTCTGGAGGGGTCACGGATAATGACAGCTGTAAAGAGGAAGATGTGTTGACGACTAGGGAGTTCCAGAGGCCACTGTGCACATTCGACGCGGTGAGGTGCAAACAAGTTTCACGCATCGCCTTACCTCTCTGCCTCGCTCTATCATGTATGCAATGCTCTGAGCCATAATCCCACGTGGTAGGCCAGACAGCACCAGCGGGCAAGTTGAAAGACGAGGCAAAGAAAGCTACCTTTTGAATCAAATTCTCAAGTATTCTAGATCTTTCTTGGTACTGGCGCGAACACACACCAGAAACGAGGAAGGAGACGGGACAAGCGCTCTGTCCCTTCTCTTTCCTCTTTTCTTCTGTGTCTTCGCGCCTAGTACCCAAAAAGAATTGTGAACAACTCGCCCAACAAGACTACATCTTATTCTAGATGTTTTAAAGCAATAAATGACTTCGCGGCACCCTCAATGTCAATCACGAATTTGTCTGCACAGCAGCTCCGCCATGACCAGTTGCCATCAGCAACGCAGGCAAGACATGGGTGCCACAGACGATTTTGTTATCGGCTGTTACTCGTAGAAGCACCCTCGGTTATTTTCTGCCACAATGGAAATAATTTCCATATCAATCTCGTCCTGTTTCCTTCCTTGTCCGTATTTATTTTGCGCGGTCTTTTCTTCGTGGATTCGCACCAACTAGCTCGCATTCATACCTTTTAAAGGAAAAAAAGAAGTTACCTCATCCTAACGATTACTTATTTAGCTGGTAAATTACTGTATGAGAAGATGTTTTGCCTGAGAGCCATTAAATATGCGCTGGAGGTAGTAAATAAATGTAAAACTTGACACAAGCACACATTTCCTTTGCATAAGCACTTTTTTCGTGGTTTCTGCACCGTTGACTTAAACACGCCGCGCTGGCTATGCTGTCGCAGCGTTTCCATGGTGAAAATAATTCTTTGAGCTCGATCCGCATCGGATGGTGTAGGTCTCCTTCAGCACAAAGAAGTTGTGGCAAACAATCGCCGTAAAGTTTACACACCTAGCCAGGCGGCCACAGAAAATTCATGCTTCGACAATTCAGCGAAAGGGAGGAGGACACAGCGCTGTACCGCCGCAGTTGTAAATTTTTTACGGTAGGCGGTTGTCTATGGAATGCGTCATTAAAGCATGACGGACAAGAGTCCGCGTTTGTCCTTTCAAATGTCAAGGGATGAATTTTGAGCCTGGAGGGCGTCCAAAAGAAGAAAAATAATCAGAATAAATACGGAAGTTCAATTTTTTTTTCAGATGAAAAGTTACGCAGTTCCCACGCACTGTCCGAATTGATGTAAGCGACGCTTTCTGCACCGGTTGTTTTGATTGACGATAATTAGCGAGGATGTCGGCTGCGAAAGCCTAACTTCTGCAACGCTTAGCGCGTTGTTCTAAACGTTACCGTGAGTGCACCACTGCTGTTTGTATATACCTATTATATATATATATATATATATATATATATATATATATATATATATATATATATATATATATATATATATATATATATGTACTAACATTTCAGAAGTGGCATGGCCTTCGTCAGAATCAACCATGCCATATTTATTCTAATGTTAAGACATCACAAATATAATTTTCGATTTTCGTACGTGTGCCACTTCATTTGTTCAGCTACTTATGCCCGGAACCTAACGAACTTAGGTTCCTTTTATATATATATATTTATATTAAACAGCCTTTACTATTAGCGCTTACAACATATAGTGTGAAAGCAACTTGCTAAAAAATGCGCAGCCATGCTTCTAAAGATATTTGCTGAAAGCACCATAACTGAAAGGGTGTCAGTAACTTTGTCTATTGTCAGGTGGGAGCAGCTGGTTGAGAGGTATGCGGACATGGTTAGGCCAATTACTACAGCTTGCATTTTTTCCCACAAGTACCAAGAATTGAGAGAGTTGGAATACCTTCGTGACTTTCAGCCTTTATTTTGTTTCTTCTTTGTGTAGTTCCTGCGCTGAATGATGACGAATGAATTGCTATTTGCCTTTCCTGGAAAAGTTCACCCCTCCTTGGACGATGAGCGTGTATGTGACCCACTCTCCCTCTCTGCTGCCAGCATTCCTTCCATTGTTGCTCGAAACACGTCCAGCGATACGTTAATTTTTCAAACTCACTCTCCAACAACTTGTCACCAATCACGTCCCCGAAGGGAGGCCCCACCTACCAGGCTATAAAAGGCACAGTGTGCATCTCGGCGTCATTCTCGTCTCTCAGCTTGTCCGAGTCATACCGACGTGACGTCGCGCACATCCTCGCTGCGAACAAGCTTGACGACCTGTGGCTGGCCCTAGACGAAAGCAGTGAGGCGCCCATCATTGCCCCATCGTCTTGGAAGTATTAGCTTCGACCTAGGGAGCCACAACTACCTGGCAGGAACGGAGAATCTGTCCATCGCCGACCCTGCGACCGGACTACTGCTCCCGACGACGACTCTGACCGGGCAGACAGGCAGCCTGGTTCTCCGTCGCAGCCATCAGGGTCTTCCGAGGATCTCCACGACAACACTTACACCATGGAAGCGACCACGTACACCCTTCGAGGCTACGGCTGGCCATTTGTTAACGAGCAACCCATCACCTTCGAGCAGCGGTTGCCGTGGGTGCGCGTCTGCGCGAACTGCAGGGTGGTTGCGGACGATGCGGTGCAGCTTCCCTGCCGTCACACCTTGTGTGGTCGATGCCTCAAAGACGTTTGTGATGGCCACAGCTGCGAACACAGGCACCGTTTCGGCCGGTGTCCCCTCGACGGTGGATACTTCATGGAGGAAGACGTCGTCGACGTGTACTTGCCTCTGGAGATTCTTATGGCCCTGCGGGTGCGCTGTTTCCATGCCGGTCTGGGCTGCCCGTTCAACGGAGTACTTGGGGAACTTCAGCGTCACCTGCGGGGATGCATCTTCGGAGTTGGTAGCATCGCTGGCGCCTAGGCCTGGAGTCACCGGTGGATGTAGCCCTGTGCCGCTTACGACGGGCCGCATAGACCACTTCAATTGGTTAGATTATGACCACGTGCGCTGAACTTCGCTAACAGCGGCCTTTAATGATGTACTGCTCGAGTACGTAATAAATGTTGTTTGTCCTTTCCCCAATTGTTCCATTATTCGCGTGCCATGCGGTGGTCGGCTGGAAACGGCCTGAACAGCTGCAGCACGTTGTATAGGTTCATACCAGGTGTTTTTTTTTCGTTCTTTTTTTCTCATCGTCGCCTTTCTTCCCCGTGGCTGGATTTCTGGATGGGCATATACTTTTAAGTATGTAGTAAAACTATGTAGTATATAGTAAAACTATATTATATAGTAAAACTAGCAATAAGTGGCCTTATATCGAGCCAGTCTGATGATGTACTAAGTAGTCGCAATGAGCGTATGAGTTTTCCGCGTTAAAAAAAGCTGTAGCTAAAAGTACGCATTACACTCGTTCCAATATTTTTGAGGTACGTTACAAGTATTCGTCATTGCCTTTATGGATGCATCTGCGAGGTTTCTCGTTTGCATTTTCCAAGATTCAATTTCAGTTGCTTCGCTAATAAGCAAATTTAAGAGGTACACTTTTATTTCCCTCGCGTCAACTCCTATTCTCTAGTGCAGCGTGCCTCTTTCGAGGCAGCCCCCTCAGATGGGCATGATCTTCACTGCAATAACAACTGCCGCCAGTGCTGTCATCGAAATCCATATGGTGTCTCCCCGATCCCGCATATGACAGCTAGTGCTTATCGCAACATGAGCACAAAGATGCAATGACGCTTCTCTACCTATTCACTGAGTGATTGGTGGCCGTGCGATCGCTTTGCAGCACATGACATTTGCAAAGATGTCAAAGTCGCAACTGCAATACAGAAATTAACAAAATCCGTAACCAACCAAACCATCGAAGCGCAACTCTACACCGTATGGCAAGTGCCGCTGATTGTTCTTTCAGTCGCCCGCACTTCTCGTTCGCAAACCGGCGTGAGTGATTCTTGTCGTACTGCTTGCTTTTTCGCTCAAAGCAGTTAGTTCTTGAAACTTCTTCGGGAGACGGCTTTAATGACAGCCCTACGCAAATCACTAATATAAACCTAAACGTTGGTAGCCCAAGTTACGGCGTCGTATAAGACGTGCCTTTGTGTTACGTTTAAAGGCATTTTCGCAGTTGCCAGTCTAATACACACACTGCGACATTGGTGCTGCTAGATTCGTCTGCATCAAGTAGATTATGCTGTATGGACGGGGTTCTGCGCCAACTTGATTGAAAATAAACCTACGGCAGCTCGCTTTCATCGCAATCAGTAGCTCTTTGCGCTCAGTGGGGGACAATAAAGAATTCGTTTCTTGGTACGCGGAAATCTACAAAAATTGTGCGGCAGACATCAGAACAGTGTGCACTGATTGGTGAAAGTTCTATCTAGACTGGAACTTTAGTGTGTGTGTGTGTGTGAAAACGTTTATTGTAATGAGGTCCGGAGGCTCGACTTCTCAAGCCAAGGCGGGCCGCTTTCTTCAATGATTGTGGAGGGGTCACGGATAGTTACAGGTGTCAACAGGGTGACCCGTAGACGACAAGGTAGCTCGTGAGGGCATTGGCCACATTCGACGCGGTTGGTCCCAAGCAATTCTCGCGTCGCCTTTTCTCTCAGCATCGTCCATGCCATGCATGCAATGCTATAGCACCAACCCGACGTGGTGGACCAGACAGCACCAGTGGTAAAGTCGAAAGAAGAGGCAAAGAAGGCTTCCCTTTGGATCCAGTTATAAAGTATTCTAGATATTTCTAAGCAATAAAGGCCTTCGCCGCATCCTCATTCTCAGTCATGAATGCGTCGCCACAGCAGCTCTGCCATGACCTGTTGCCATCAGCGACACAGGCAAGACATGGGTGCCACGTGCGATACGTCCTCGATTATTTTCTGCACCCATGGAAATCATTTCGTTATCAATCTCGTCCTGCTTCCTCTCTTCTCCGCGTTTATTTGGCGCTGTATTTTCTCAATGAATTCGCACCAACTAGCTCGCATTCCTAGCTTTTAAACGAAAAAAAGAAGTTACCTCGTCCTAGCGATTATTTATTTAGCTGGTCAATTACTGTATGAAAGCATATATAGCCTTAGAGCCATTTAATATGCGCTGCAGGCAGGAAATAAATGTGACGCTTGACACAAACGCGCATTTTCTTTGCATAAGCTCTTTGTTTTTCATTGGTTTCTTCTGCGCCGTTTACTTAATGAGGCAGCGTTGGCTGCGTTGTCGCTGCGTTTGAATGGTCAAAATAATTCTTTGAGCTCGATCAGAATCGGATGGCGTAGGTCTCCTCCAACAGGAATATCTTGTGGCAAACTATCGCCGCAAAGTTTACACACGTAGCCCGGCGGCCACAGAAAATCATGCTTCCACAGTTCAGCGAAACAGAGCACACAGCGCTGTACCCCCGCAGTTGTATATCTTTTACGGTAGGCGGTTGTCTATGGAATGCGTCCTTTAAGCGCGACCGACAAGACCCCCACCCTCCCCCCATTATTTTGGCACACTCTTGCCCCGTCCCGTTTCGCTCTTCACAGTGGCGCACGTCGAGCAATATTAACTTTAAAAAAGTACGCGAAGCTGTTTTTCAACGAAAAACCTCCTGTTTACAGGAATTTCTGCCTTAAATACGGTCTGCCTTCCCTTTCTCTTCCCCACCCAAGAGGAAGCACAAACACAAAGGCATTTGCACTTACTCCGAATTGTCGTTCTTGAAATAGCCCAAGCCCAGCCCTTGTTAGCCCAGCGAAGCATTGTTATCAATGAATAGCCTTTAGCAGTACCAAACCCTCTCTGTGTAATTGGGTGCGAACCATTGTGGGATGGTAAAGGCGGAGCTGGTGAATGGAGACAATACATCTTGTGCCACTGTGTGGTCTAGCTTATTTTCGCAACATTAGCAACCTGAGGCCCCCTCCACTCAATAAAAAAATACATTTTTGCACTTTTAAAATCGCCACCCGGACACTACGACTTGCCACGCGAGTAATTCTAATGCATTGAACTTTGCGACTCACGTACTATTAGACTGTATATTTTTTATATTTTTTATTCATCCAGTGTTCTACTGAGTGCCATATTTTGTGTCGCTATTCTCCCTTTTTACACAAATTTGTTTGCTTTGCCAAGTGACAAGGAGTAGCCGGTGCCACCATAAAGGCGCCAACCTCTCCTAATATTCATTTCAATAAAAAGAAATTCCCACGTCCTTCAGTAATATGCGAGAAATTGAAGAACAGCGCTGTCTCACACCGGATATGACGTACGTACTTGAAGCGGCAGAAATGAATGTTCTCAAATAGGACGCGTCAACCTTGAAAAGGTGCCACAAGCATCTGCTATAAATATTTGGTTACATGAGATCCACAGGATATACATTTCATACTTTTTGTTACACGACAGTCATTAGCACGAGACCATCAGAGGCAAGCGTCCTGGCCCCTCAATAAAACCAGGCGCACAACCATAGCAGCCAAGAAAAGTTAAGGTAACGAAAAGAAGTGACGTAATGAATCGATTTAATTAAAATCTATACAGTTGGGTTAATAACGTTAATGTTTCTGCTATTCCCCGGATTCACTGGGAAATATCGATGGAAACAAACTGAGCGTTGCTTTTGATGGGAAGAGAACCAGCGAACTCGACCTGACGATGGTATTGTCAATATTTTAGATCGTGCTGCAAAGATGCCTCCGTGCATAATTATGAATTGATTTTTTAAACTGATATGCGATGGAATATTTAGCCAGTTATGACACTGTACCTAATTGTTATTACGAGGAGTCGCGGGTTGGGAAAGGTGTGTAATGCTGGGTGACAGCCGTAAGCCATTGCTTCGTGTAATTCAGTGTGACTTATTACTTGTCCTTATCTAGTTTCATTTCTGGATTTACTTGCTGACAGCAATAGCCATGGCCAGTTTCTCGCGCGTCAACACGAAAAGCCGTGGTAGGCCAAACAGAGTTCGACGAACAAGCGGACATGAAGGGTGTTCAGGTTGGAGATTTCCTTTTTTTTCTGCCATGCTTCAGAGAGTGCCACTGCGCATGCGCGAGAGAGTCTCCCAGGAAAATCCTTTACACAATTGGTATGGGAACAAGGTACTGCTGCCACGCTACAGCGATCGCTTTTACGATCAAGATATCCTGCAAGCCCAGCAAATAATAACAGCGCACGCATAACTAAATAAATGCATAAATACACGAATATAAATATTAGAACTTCCCAAATCCACCTCGTCAATTGAGGGTTTTCATGTGGTATCCAATAATAATATAAATGTAATAGAATGAACCGCCCGCGAAGTATTTTTCGTGAAGCATATATTACAATATTTGCACTGCATTTTTTCACATTTGCGTTCCAGAAACAAGACAGTGTTATTGCTTGCTACCAAAGGATATTGATGTTTGGTATCACATTGAGCTACTGCAGCTACACACACACACACACACACACACACACACACACACAAACACACAAACACACAAACACACAAACACACAAACACACAAACACACAAACACACACACACACACACACACACACACACACACACACACACACACACACACACACACACACACACACACACACACACACACACACACACACACACACACACACACACACACACACACACACACACACACACACACACACACACACACACACACACACACACACACACACACACACACACACACACACACACACACACACACACACACACACACACACACACACACACACACACACACACACACACACACACACACACACACACACACACACACACACACACACACACACACGCACGCACGCACGCACGCACGCACGCACGCACGCACGCGCGCGCACGCACGCACGCACACACACACACACGCACGCACGCACACACACACACACACACACACACACACACACACACACACACACACACACACACACACACACACACACACACACACACACACACACAATAGGTGCCCCATGCTCGTTTCGCTTATATATATTAAATAATTCGTTAGTCCTTCTGTTCGTACATGCCTTCCACCTTTGAACGCTTGTCAGCACTTACGCCAAATGGTGCCACAGCAACAAGCTAAAATATGTGCAGCCATCCTTTTAAAGACATTAGCTCGAAGCAGCGTAGCTGCAAGGCTGTCAACGACTTATTCTATTGTCAGCTGGGAGCAGTGTGAAGAAAGGAATGCGGACGCGGGCTGGCCACTTACTATAGCTTGTATTCCTTTTTTCCCAAGTACCGAGAATTGAGCGAGTTGGAATATCGTCGTGAACTGGGAGCGTCTCTGTTTCGTCTTCGTGTACCTGCGATGACAGTTGATGAATAAATTCCATTTTGCCTATTCTGAAAAAATGCACCCCTCCTTTGACCTAGAGAGTGGAAGTCGCTCTCTCTCTCTCTACTGCCGGCATGTCTGTCACTCTTGCCACAAAGACGTCCTGAGATTGGAGAATTCTTTAACTTCCCCTCCAACAATTCTCAACCAATCACGACCACGAATGGTAGCCGCACCCGGCAGGCTATAAAAGGCAGAGTGTCCATCTCGGCAGCATTCTTCTCAGCTCTCAGCGCGTCCGAGTCGGACCTTCGTGAGGTCACGCACTTCCTCGCCGCAAACAACCTTGCCGACCTGCGCCTGGCCGCAGACGAAGCCCGTGAGACACCCATCATTCCCTGATCGTCTTGCAAGCATCAGCATCGTGAAAGGCGTGCTGTTCAAACTCGGCCACCACCAGGCAGGCGCCCAGACACCGGCAACTACCAGAGATGGACGCAGAAGCTTTCCATCGCCGAACGAGCAATCGGACGACCGCTCGAGAGAGCTACGGCTCAGACTACGGAGACGGGCAACCTGGCTCTCCGTTGCAGCCATACGGGTCTTCCGGGGATCGCCCCGATACTACTTACACCCTGGAAGGGTTCAACTGCCCATTTGTGAACGAGCGTCCCATCACCTTCGTGAAGCCGTTGTCCTGGGTGCGCGTCTGCGTGAGATGCATGGTGGTTGCGGCCGATACTGTCCTGCTTCTCTGCGGTCACACCTTGTGTGATAGCTGCCTTAACGACATGTCCGATTGTGAGACAAATGCGGCTCGGCAGGAGGGCGACAGTTTCGAAGACAGGCCCCGCGACGGCTCGTGTCCCCTGGACAGTGAACCCTTTGTGGAGGCCGACCTCGTGGTTCTGCACTTCCCAGTGCGGCATCTTCTGAAACTTCCGGTGCGCTGTTTCCATGCCGGCTTGGGCTGCCCGTTCGTCGGAAAGCTTGCAGAACTTGAGGGTCACCTGCGGGAATGCCTCTTCAGAACCGAGACCTTCGTGTTGATGCCTCAGTGTTGGTAGCATCGTCGGCGCCTAGGCCTTGGATCACCGCTGGATCAGTCAGCACTGTGCCGCTCACGACAGGCCGCACAGACCGCTGCAATTACATAGCCTGTGACAACGTGCGCTGAACTTCAAAGCAGCTGCCTTTGAAGATATGCCTACTGCTCAAACTCATGATAAATATTATTGTTTCTCATTATCCGAATTGCTCGATTATTTGCGTGCCATGCGGCAGTCGGCTGGAAACGGACTGAACAGCTGCATCACGTTGATTAGGTATAGGCCAGGTGTTTCTTTCATTATTTTTTCTGAATTAGCATTTACCAGAGAATGTGGCTAGGAGATTAGCGAACGCAGGCTTTATGCCACGTGGCTGGGTTCCTAGACAGGTATACACTTGTCAGTACATAGTAAAACTATAGTATATCGTAAAACTAGCAATAACTGGGTTTACATCGAGCCAGTCTGATGACCTATGAAGTAGTGGCACGGAGCGTATACGCGTTTTATCAATTAAAGAAAAGCTGCGGCTAAAGGTACGTCCGACACTGTCTCCAACATTTTTGAGGTACTTTAGGCGTATTCGGCATTGTCTTTATCGAAGCAAGCGTGAGGTTTCGACTTGAGATACTTCGGAAATAATCGATATTAAATATAAGTTACCCTCGCGTCACCGACTATTCGGTGGTGCAGCAGGCCTGTTTCGTTGCACCCCGCTTTCACGGAGGTGTTCGTCACTGCAGTGACCCCTGCCACGTGCGTTCCCATGGCGTTAAAGCGTACTTGCCAAGGAAAATAACAACGCAATTCATATGGCGCGTCCCCGAACACATACTATGACAACGCGTGCTTATCGCAAGTAGAGTGGAATGAAACAATGAAGTTCCGCTACCTAAGAACTAAGTGATTGGTGGAAATTCGAATAATAATATATAATATATGGGGTTTTACGTGCCAAAACCACTTTTTGATTATGAGGCACGCCGTAGTGGGGGACTCCGGAAATTTTGACCACCTGGGGTTCTTTAACGTGCACCTAAATCTAATTACACGGGTGTTTTCGCATTTCGCCCCCATCGAAATGCGGCCGCCGTGGCCGGGATTCGATCCCGCGACCTCGGGGAAATTCGAATCCGTTGCAGCATTTGACATTTACAAAGATGTCAAAAATCGAAACTACATTACAGAAATAGCAAAATCCCTAACGACCCAAAGCAGACAAGCGCAACTCTTCTCTGTACGGTAAATTCCGCTCTGTGTTATTCAAATAAGTCACCCGCACTTCTCGTTCGGAAACAAGCGTTTGTTTCCTTCGTCGCAACGTTTGCGTTTTCGCTCAGAGCAGTTCGTTCTTGACGCTTCTTCGGGAGACTGCTTTATTCACACCCCTAGGCAAATTACTAATCTAATTTTAAATGTTGGCAGCGTGAAACAAGGCATCGTATGAAACGTGGCTAAGTCTTACGTTTAAAACCACGTTCACACTCGCCAGTAAAGTACACCCACACGCGACATTGATGCTGCAAGCGCCGTCGACATCAAGTAGGTTATGCTTTATACACGGGGTTCTACGCAAACTTGATCGACAACACAAGGTACAGTAGCTCAGCCTGATGGTATTCAGTTGTGTGCACCCATGTGAGGGCTCGCTTTTCTAATGAAACATGTAGCCGCTGTTTGTGCTAAGTGCGTTACAATAAAGGTTAGAGTACTACTTAAGCGAAGAGCATCAGAATTAGCTTCTAGGAACGGCGAAATATACAAAAATCAGGCTGCAGAAATCAGAACAGTCTTCACTCAGCATTTATGATGACAAGCACAGGAGCTATTGCAAGTTGGCAGTTTTGTTAACGTTGCGGTAATACATCTGATTGCAACGCTGGGTACCCAGGCTGCATACGAAATTACTGGATGCTTTCTTTTTTGGTCCGACTTTCTTGGTGTGACAGTTTGCCCTGCAAGACGAAGTACTTTTCGCCACTTACATCTGAGAAGTCAAGACGCCATAAAGCAGGTAGTACGCACTGCTACAAGCGCTGCTCCATCGTGCCATGGTTTGATTAGGTTTCTTCCACCACTCTGAAGTGCGCTACAAAGCACGTGTAGAAACAGCCCCATAAAGTACGTAGGAGCCGAGGGCGCATTAGACTTGGCTGTCGAGCTGCAGTGAAGACGCGTCGGAACCACTTCCGAAAATAATGCTGAGAGAAAGAAAGAATTCAACTGAGGGAAATAAAATTATGCATAGATCCCACGCACTGCAGGAGTCGATATAGGCGAGGCTTTCCGCGCTGGCTGCTTTGATTGACAATAATTAGCGGTGGTGTTGACGGGGAATGCTTAATTTCTTCAACGTTCGGTCCAACACGACAGGGGTGAGTTGATATTAATCGTTACGTTGAGTGCACCACTGCTGTTTGTATGCGTACTATAAACAGAACACACAAGGAGAGGTGTTTTCTCGGGGTGTTGTTGTACGCTATTTTTCTTAACCTTGGAGAGAGTTGAGCATTGTCATTGCCTCACATGGCACATCGCATCGTGGTAGAAGCATGAAACTTGAAATGGATTACGCGGCCGTGCGTACCAAAACAATAATCGGATCATGAGGCACGATGTAGTGGCGGACTCCAGATTAATTTTGACACGGTGGTGTTCTTTAACCTGTCATAAAATCTAAGTGGACGTGCGTTTTCTATTTTGCCCCGGTCAAAAAGCAACTGTCACTGTCGTCATCAAATCCGCGACCTCGAGCGATGCCATAGCCACAAAGATACCACGGCGGGCACAGAAGTGTTGATTTGATGTGCGACCGCTACCACAGTCTCGCCTGAACCCGGCAGTGCGCTAGAATAATGCGGTTCTGCTTCTTCACGCCCTGAGCAAGTTGTACGCTTGACATACCTCCGTGGTGTTTGTTTTTGAGAAATATCAGAAACGTACAGTGCAGCACCTTGAACTTAAGGTTATCCAGTTTTCGTGGAACCCCTCTCGTGTTCACACGTCTTCTTTCCGCTATCCCCCCCCTCTATCCGCCCCCTCCAACGTAGTAGGATAGAGAAGAACGGCACCGCCGAGCGACGCTGCTGATGATGATATTGGGGCCAACCCTTTGTATGTTCCAGCGCAGGCACGTACCCAGGATTTTTTTTCGGGGGGGGCCCTCCACCACCTCCATCATCATCATCATCATCATCATCATCATCATCATCGTCGTCGTCGTCGTCGTCACCAATCATCATCATCATCATGAGCCTGTTTTATGTCCACTGCAGGACGAAGGCTTCTCCCTGTGATCTCCAATTACCACTGTCCTGCGCCAACCGATTCCAACTAGCGCCCACGAATTTCCTAATTTCATCGCTCCACCTAGTGTCTTGTCCTCGATTGCGTTTCCCTTCTCTTGGTACCCATTCTGTAGCCCTAATGGTCCAACGGTTATCTAACCAGCGCATTACATGACCTGCCTAGCTACATTTTTTCCTCTTGATGTCAATTAGAATATCGTCTATACTGGTTCGCTTTCTGATCCAAACCGCTCTCTTTCTCTCTCTTAACGTTATGCCCAGGAATCTTCGTTCGATCGCTCTTTGCGCGGTCCTTAACTTGCTCTCAAGTCTCTGCGCCATATATCAGCACTGGCAAAATGCACTGATTGCACACCTTACTTTTCAATAATAATCGTAAGCTTCTAGTCAGGAGCTGGCAATGTCTGCCATATGCGATCCAACCTATTTTTATTCTTCTGTGAATTTCCTTCTCATGATCATCGTTCCCTGTGATTAATTGACCTAGGTAAACGTACTCCTTCACAGTCTCTAGTGGCCGACTGGCGATCCTGATCTCTTGTTCCTTTGCCCGGCTATTTATCATTATCTTCATCTTCTGCATAATAATATTCAACCCCACTCTTACACTCTCTCTGTTAAGGTCTCCAATCGTTTGTTGTAACTGGTCTGCATTGTTGTTGAATAGAACAATGTCATCGGCAAACCGAAGGTTGCTGAGATATCTGCCATCGATCTTTACTCCTAAGCCTTTCCAATTTAATAGCTTGAATTCTTCTAAGCACGCGGTGAATAGCTTTGGAGAAATTGTGTCTCCCTGTCTGACCCCTTTCTCTGTAGGTATCTCCCTGCTTTTCTTCTGTAGAATTAAGGTAGCTGTAGAACCTCTGTAGATATTCTTACGCGAAGAACGAGTCAGTAAGACGAGAAACTATTTACAGATTATATTTACAACGGTTGCAGCGCTGACCGGTTAGATTCACAGCGCGAGCCCAGTTCGTTCTTCCTCCTCTTTTCTGGAGTTATGGCGCCTACGCGCCTCGTTCAAACAAACAAATACCACACGCATTGTTGTGCCATCACCACAAGCCCGGATTCCGAATCTGCAAGATGCAGAATCTATCCTGCGAGCGCCCTAATTCTCCCTTCACAAGTCAAGATGCTGAGCCGTCAGGCAGCGGGCTCCTGCGGGAGAAGCCTCGGCGAGCAGCATGTTTGGACGTGTCAGCGAGTACCAGACAGCCCAGCGCCGCACCTCCTCTTGCATGGAGGTCACCACGCGCGCGAACTTTGAACCGGGTGGCCAGCGCGGTCGCTGGTTGGACCCCTCGGACGACCGTCGTGTGCTGACTTTGTATTGGGCCGTTTGAGTGACAATGGTTCCTCGGGGATTATAAAAGCAGCGACGCGCTGCCTGAAAAACAGGATCCGCCGACCCACCGGGAGACAGTGTCGCTCCCGACTGGGGTGAGATGTGTCACGCGTTTTCGCCGGACGCCGTCGTGCGGGAACAGTCGCGTTTGTGTGAGCTCTCGGCCCCAGTGCCGATCCGATCTTGTCCTGTACAATGACCTGTATATAATGTATAAAATCCCTTTCGTTATTCTCATCGACGCCAGGCTCGGAGTCTTCGCTACCAACGCTCTGTCACGAAACGGGTGACGAGCGCTACGGGACCACAAAGTCGTAATAGTGGTGCAGCGGTGCAAGTTCGTAACAGCATGTAGCCATATTTTCCAAGCCTTTTACGAGAGCGTTCTGTACTCTTTGATTACGTAGTGCCTCTATGATTGCTGGTATCTCTAGTGAACCAAATGCCTTTTCGTAATCTATATAAGCCACATAGAGAGGCTTATTGTACTCTGCAGATTTCGCGATAACCTGATTGATGACATGGATGTGATCCATTGTAAAGTATCTCTTCCTGAAGCCAGCCTGTTCCCTTGCTTGAGAAATTCCAGTGTTGCCCTTATTCTATTACAGATTATTTTGGTAAATATTTTATATAATACTGGGAGCAAGCTAATGGTTCCATAATTTTTCAATTCTTTAACGTCTCCTCTTTTGTGGATTAGTATAATTTCTGCATTCTTCCAGTTTTCTGGGACCCTTGCAGTTAATAGACACTTCGTATAAAGATCCGCCAGTTTTCCAAGCATTATGTCTTCTTCATCTTTGATTAAATCAACTGTCATTCGACCTTCTCCTCCCGCTCTTCATCGTTTCACGTCTTGCAGGGCCCTTCTGACCTCATCGCTAGTTATAGGAGAGTTTCTGTATCCTGTTCACTACTGTTTCTAAGTGAGGTATTGTGACTCCTCTGAGTACTGTACACAGTTCAGCTTAGAATTTTTCCGCTGCGTTTACTATATCTTCGAGATTGCTGATATTATCCTTCTTATCTCTTAGTGCATACATCATGGTTTGTCCTATGCCAGGTTTCTTTTTACTGATTTCAGGCTGCGTTCATTTCTTACGGCTTCTTCAGTCTTCCTCATGTTATAGTTTCGAATATCAGTTATATTCGCCTTGTTGATCAGTTTTGACAGTTCCGCGAATAGCGTAAAGCTGTGCGGCCGCCAGTCCCATACAACCGCGTAGAGCGCAGGACTCTGCGATTCTAGACGTACTGCGCTCACCGCGAAAGGTTAGAAAAACACCCACATAAGCACAACAGAGAAGTGGCTACGTGAGGCGGTTCAAAACAAGTAATTGTTTTCCACTTCCGGCGGCGTTTTCTCTACTTGCTTTTTAAATAAAAAGATGTTGATCCATAAATATTCTCATAAACAACGGTTAACTTATTTATTAGTTGCTTTTGCTTGCAGTTTGGTTGTTGCCTTGGCTCTCTCCCTTAGGAGATCGCTTAATTTCTCAACTCCTTGCGATTTTTGTTTCCCGTTGCCAATCTTGCACGAAAAGCGCTATACAATTAGGGAAAAACGGACGAGGTAACGGGCGACAGTCATCTTGCTTATGGGTTTAAGGGTTATTGCAGGGTTTCATGATGGACGCTCTTTCACATTATTTTATTTCCCACCTTATCTAGCCCATATCACGTGTAAATGGTTCCGGGCATCTGCCAGCGTCGCGGCGAGCCGTAACTCAACGAAATAATTAAGCAAAGGGATAAGTTATACTCAATTGGCGTTTTCTCTGGCCGCAACTCGTTCTATGAGAGCACAGACCAGCTGAGTAACAGCCGCATCCCTCTCCTGGTCCCAGGACCAGCCTAAACAAAGAAGGTTGAACTAACAAAAGCAACAGCTATGCGCGTGACAGTTGAATAGATGGTGACAACTGAACGCATCTCGAGTTAATCGCGCGGGTGCGGAATCTGGGAAAACTGTCCTTCACATTACAAGAGATGCCGATAACTACCGCCATCTAAAAGGAGTGAAAAAGGCAGCACAATGCTGACCGATGAACAGCTGCCAAGTCTCAACATTGATCTGGCGGCGCTTTAGGAATGTGTGAGGAGTGGTGGCGTGGGTGGGGAAGGGGGGGGAGGGGTATGCCACCTGATTTCGGGGGGGGCCCGGGCCCCCCCGGGCCCCCCCCCCCTGGGTACGTGCCTGTTCCAGCGTGACAGCGTCGCATGCGGGGCAAGAATCAACTATATGGCGGGCGTACAGCTCTCCCACCTCTCGTTCACGCCGCCTTGATTGCGTCTTGCACTGCGTGTGTTTGGGCACGTTTCGTTCCGCGCGCGGTGTGTGCCTAAATGTGTGCGCGTGGATGTTATTCGAAGGATGATGTACACGCTTCCATTTGCCTTTAAGAAGCTCGGTACGCTTGACGAATATTTTCATGGCTGCAATGCGGCTAAGACACAGCATCTGCTTAGCCATTTAAGTGACACTGAGCAGGCAACTGGAAACATCTTCTCTGCCGCCGGGAAAGTCGTCGGCACATACGATGCGTGTTTGCTAAAGTCATTTTTGCAATTTCCCACAAAATGGTAGCTACAAATTCGCGTTGTCTCTGATGGCGACAACGGGCTTCTACTGACACTGTGCGGAAATAAACAAGAAATATCGCTGCATATAGCAGAAGTACGACATGCGCACACAAATTTAACTAGTATGACCCCTACAATATAGAATAGACGCAGCAACGTAAACAGCTTGGCCATTTTTTCACAGTGCTCAAGAAACGGAAGTTGAAAGTATTGGTAATCATTTCTGCTTCAGCAATGCCGGCGCGACCAAAACGCGGGCGTCTGTCGTCCAGTAACTCGATCGTACCGTGCTGTGGTGATGCGGGAATGAACTCCGATGATGTCCAATGCATTGTGCGCATATTCAATTTTTCTGCGCGCGTCAACTTCGGCCACTGCCAGCGCATACAACAGAAGTGGTTTCCATTGTTGGGCAACGAAAACACAGACGAAATACGTGAAAGCAGACAGGACAAGCGTTGGTCGAACAAATGAAAGCTTTTATATGAATAAAAGGATTAAATAGCAAGTAATCATGGGATTCATGTGGATTGCACGTAAAAACCGTCACACACTCAGAAGTGAATAATGAACGAGATCCCCTCGTTTGCCAGTTGCTCACTTCGCTCGGCGCACGGCAGTAATCCATGTCTGTCGTCTGCTTTCTTCGCATCATTTTCTTGTGGATCGGCAGAATTTCGCTGGCGGCATGAACCCTTTCGTGTTTACATTACTGTCTTGACAGTGAACGACAGATGAACGACGAATATAAACAGATGAGGAATTACACAGCGTTGAAATATTTCACGCACAGAACAAAAATGCATAACACGTAATATACAAGCACTAGTAATTACAAATAATAGAAGAACGTCATAGCGACATCGTGTGATTATTCAGTACAATACCTAGTACTTGTTAAGGATGCCTGTTTCTTCATAAAAATGTTCAAGTGAGTTCAATGCTTTTCGGTGTGGTATTTTCGATGGCCATGGGCCCAGCAATTTCGCGAGTGAGAAAGGCCGGTGAGGATCGATGGAGTGTAGCTCTGATTCTACTTGCCGTCTTTACGTCGCGTATATATGAGGCATTCGAGGAGTGGAGAACATAGTCTCCGTCGTGGCCACAGGACCCAGGCGGGGAAGAGGCCCATTTGATTCGATGTAGGAAATGTTTGGTTTATGCTGTCCCAAAGTGCAGTGGATGAATTAGTGTCTCGGTACTTTTAGAAAGTTGTGCATCCAGTTGGTATTTGAGTTCAGGGTCCACTTCGTAAAGAATTGGTTCATTAGTGTTTTCAATGAACCCTGTTGACATACACCACTCTTTCTTTAGTACTCTCAATGTGCGTTTTGTGTCCATTGGCGATAAAGGGATGCGTTGAATTTTTGCGTCTTTATGGGCCGCTTTTGCCAAGTTCGCTAGTTCGTTGGCTGCTATACCTGTATGGCCCGGGACCCGCTGTAATATCACTTCATGTTTCATTTCATTAGCCTGAGTGGAACTGTTCAGTACTGTCGAGGCCGGTTTTTCATGCACGTGTTCGGCCTCTTTGTGACGTCAACGAGGAATGTCCTAGTATGCATTTACGTCAATTTGCCACGCCGATAAATGGAGACCTAAGTCCCGCTCGATATGTACCATGACAGCGACGGCGTACGCGGAAAACCCCAGGATCCCCTTTTCCCCAGACACGGCTAAGCCGCGCACGGCTACACGCGGGAGAGTCCAACCCTCGTGTGCTCAGGTACGTTGTGTCGCAAGACACCAAACGCCTGCTTGCGCAGACGCCCCTGCGGGGTAATGACTTTCGTGGAAGTACCACATCGAGCACGTAACATCAAAGGCCAAACGCGTGCTTGGAAACTTCTCTCTCGCACCTTCATCACTAAAGCGGCAGTAATATATCACTTATGTCTGATCTAATCTCGAATATGCCACGTCAATCTGGGACCCTGGCCTTGCAACTCTTTCCAATAACTAAGAGGCAATGCAGAATCGCTCAGCACGCTTTAACCTAAGTAACAACCATCGAACTTCCAGCGTAACTAACATGAAATCGATACATAATCTGCCCGCGCTTGCGAATAGACGGAAACTATCTCGACTTGCATTGTTTCATAAGATCTATCATCATAATCCTGTTCTTAGGACCCAACTGACTAAACCGCCTAATTTTGTTTCATCTCGAATTGATCACCACCGCAAAGTCCATGTGCCTCACCAAAACACTGCAACATACTCGCACTCCTTCCTGCCCAAAACCAGCCTCGACTGGAACCATCTTCCCGCCTCATTAGTTAGCATTTCCAACTGTGACCATTTTCCTGAAGCTCCTTCCAGCGCAATTTAACGCATTCCAACATTTTTTTTTCCTTAAACGTTCTCCATGTCGGCTGGAAATTTCATCTTTTAGTGTCTTAATCGGCTGCAATAGTATTTTCTGGCCATAATTATTGTACAAGCCTAGCATGACAGTGTGAATTTTCGTTGTTATTAGAAATTACATTCGTTCCAATTTTTGAAATTCTTTAATTGTGTATGTGCAAATAACTGTATTTATGTTGAATGATTAACCCCTCCCCTCTGTAATGCTTGTTTGCCTTGAGGGTACAATAAATAAATAAATAAAAGCGCAAAACTGCGCCCCACGGCGGAGCTGCTTTTCGATAACCACGTCACAGCGCCAGGTGCGCCCACTGCGCCGGAAAGGTACCCCAAAAGGTAACGAAATTAGTTACGATAACGTTGGCAGTCAGAGATAGAGACAAAGCTTGTCGCACTAAAATTCAGTACACGCAAAACTGTGCCACAGCACCCTGTGCGACTAGCCTGCCCACAAACTACCGAAATAAGTTGAAATAATATTCGGGCTCACAGAAAGCGTCGCAAACATTTCCCAGTGTGAGTCATTAATTCAAATTACCTGCGCCACGACGGCCGCGCTGTTTTTCGTTAACTGCGTCACAAGTCTAGCCTGGGTACCGTGCTGGAATCCTATAATAGCTTGAAGTGCGTCGCAGACTGTGGAACAAAATTTCTCACCTTGCCGTAGTCAAATTGTGCAGCCGTGCGATGTCGAAGTTCAGAAGGAACGCAAGAATTCGCCGGGAGCTCACCAAACCAGGCTCAGTCCAAAAATAGAAAAACAGGCAGACGGGTGACCGAACAGGCCAACGCTCACATGCGCGGACTATCTCGCTCGCTTCGGTGGTGTGTCTCCCGAATGACGCATGCATCTGGCTCGTCATTCACCGATTCGCCTCTCGCTAGGTAACGTTATTAAGCCGCAAAGCTTAATTTATGCGCAGATATTTTTGCTTTTACCGGAAAAGAATAAAAAATGCAACAATTTCTGTTAATCCCATTTCGCATTCTCTTTTTTTTTCAATGCTCGCGGCACCAAACTGTCGGCATTAATACTATAGCGTGACGTATATCACTTCGCAGAAAGGAACCGCATATACAGAACACATACAAGTCATGTACGCTGGGTGCGGCGATCGGACGCTTTTCATTTCGCCCTTCATCGAACGCGTATATCGTGCTCAGAATGCGCGCGTGTATGCGATGGACTTCTCGTTTGCAATTCACGCGCGAAGCACGGCACAAGAAAATCACGACGTAGATGACTTCAAATATTTTTTTCGACGCTCTCGTAAACGCAAGACACACTTCCTGCGCTCCGTCTGTTTCTGCGTGGAATGAGGGCTATTTCAAACTCGATATTCTCTTAAACTAAGCGTTTTTGTGGCACGAAACTACCGCTTGGTGGTTTTTCGGAATGGTATCTTAACAGTCCACGTGGGCATATTTGCATTTAGTGTCTCATTAATACAAACACGAAATGGACTATCTTTACAATCAGAGTCCTTTTTCTGCCTTGAGGTAAGTGGAGCGTGATTTTTTTTCTTCAAGTACGATACAACATTATGGTATTTCAAATAATCAATTTATTGTCGTATGTATGCACTCACACCACTACATCTTCACACTGCAGCTTCATCACTATCGGCCTTGAGCTTGCGATCAACTGATTTCTTGTAGAACTTCTTGTTCACGTTAGGCTCGAATGAGGCGTTCGTGAGGGATTCATGGGCTCAGCTTACGTATATGTCCATTTATTCATCCTCACTAAAATAGTCTTCATCGTTCGTGGCCGTCTCATTCTTCAGTGCAGCATACGTGTCGGGACTTACCTCTACCACACTCTTCATATCCGTCAACGTCTGCTTGAAAGTGGGACACATCTTGGCAATCGTAGGTCCCAGAGTGAAACTGATGTACACTTGATCTTTCCAGAAGTATGGTTCTAGACGGAACGCGCATACGCCCATGTAGGCCTTGTTAAGGTTTTCATCGGCATTTTCCAGCGTCCACAGAGGCTTGTACGACACAAACACAGTGTTCGTGTCTTTGTTGCGCGGCTGCAAGTCCGGTTCTACATAAGAATTGGGGTAGAGTACTCTGGCGTACTTTTGATCCTGTTCGCCGAGTTTCTGATACTCTTTCAACTGGCTTTCGGACACGTGCGTAGCTGGCTGCCCGTTCAGCTTTCCCGGAAACAGCGTCATGGCATCGATGAAAGCGTAGTAGCGTGTGGGGAAAATGACGCGTCGTAAAGTCTTAAGCGCAGGTAGAATGGTGTGGAAGGTGGCGTCGCCACATTGTGGTTTCTTAGCCTTAACGCAGTTGTACTCCACCAGCATGCGCAGTACGTTCACGGCAACGGCGAAGCTGTGTTCGTCGTAGAAAAGCGGTTGCACGTCCACGCCAAACTTGTCTTTGGACTTGAAGACGAAGCGACGGATCCTCGAAGAGTTATCCTTCTCCATCTTCTGGTTGTCGAAGAAGCGCCTAAAGTGCAGACCGTGATGAAAGCGGAGCAGCATGGACGGCAAGAACATGATCCCCTCAAATGTGGCCTGCGGCTTGCGGCCGAGGTCCTGGAGCTCAGGCGCACTGCGAAGATTGGAGCCGACCGGGTGACCCTCCTTGTCCGCAGTGCTTTTCAGCTGTCTGTTTTTGTCTTGGCTTTTCAGCTTCAATTGGGCCTTCCATTTGTCGTTCTTCTTGGTCACTTCGATACTCGTGTTTTCCAGGTCGTGCAGCTGGGCCTTGCGCAGTTCTTCGGGCTTCGCGGGCGTGCCGTCCCACAGCACGGGCTGCGGGAGCATCTGGGACTCAAAACTATCGTTCATAGTTCCATATTCCCACCTGTTCATGGACGGGATCAGCCTGGCTCCAGCCAACATCACCAGAATGTCTTTCCAGTAGGTGTCCACGAGCTCGGTGTCCCTGAACTCGATCGGCTTATCGATGTTGCACTCGTAGGGGTGGCCAAGCAGCACCTGTTGTCGCGGCGCTTCGCTGTCCCACCCTTTCGCCGCCGCCATCCACAAACGGCAACATCGAGCGTCCGCGGGCAGACTGTCGACGAGGGACTCCGGTGACGTGAGTGGCACCGCGCACTTGAAGCAAAGCTGACGCCGCAGCATGGGAGCGACGCTGTATATCACCTCCTCGCTCGCCTCTTCCAAAATGTTGGCCATGGCGGTCCAGTCCCATCCGCCGGCATCGGGTATGTACGACATGAGCTTGTGCTTCTTGGGTGGTGGGTTGTCACCTTCGTCACCATCGTCACCATCATTGGCACGCCCTAACGGGAATGCACATTCCAAGTTGTTGTGTTCATCGCTGCGTCGAGGGTTGATGTCGAAAAGCTTTTCCGGGTCGGTCAGGTACTCCATCGCGAGATATACGCATTCGAAGCTCCGCGAGAAGAAGACGCTGTTGCTGCCAGACGTAGCGACGATGAGGCGTGAGGTTACGTTTGCGTGTTCACAATGAGACGACTACACTGAGAGACGAACTAAGGGGCTGCTGTTCTGTCGACCGCCTTATAACCGGTTCGGTCGGAAGACTGTGTGGGAGTGATATATGCTTACAGAAGGAAATATATGCAATATCCGACACTCGCTCACTCTATCCGGCCTCTCGACGTGGAAGGAAGAATCAGCAAAAAAAAAAAAGTTAACAGTCAACGTCCGGTGCCCGCATCAGAGGCGAGTGTGATAAAGCGACGTTGAATAGCGTGCTGGGAAAATGCCAAAAAGAATAAAATAGCGTGTAATGCGAGAGTAGTGATAGGCATTTAGCCTCACCCAGAAAATATAGACCTAGCAAGCGGTCACTGCGACAGTCCGCATGCCCGCCGTATTGGCTTAGCGACTATGGTGTTGCGCTGCTAAGCACGATGTCGCGGGATCATATTTCGTCTGCGGCGGCCGTAAAAACACCCGCGTGCCGTGCATTGAGGGTACGTTAAAGATCCCCTGGTGGTCAAAATTATTGCGGAGACCCCCCTACGGCATGACTCATTATATAATTGTGGTTTTGACACGAAACCTCCCCCCCCCTCCAGAATTCAATTCAACACTCGTTTACAGATTTCCCCAAAAGGTCAATCCACGCGCGACATCGGTCCTCCGTTCCTTCATTCATTGTTTGATTCGTTATTGCTAGGATATTTATTCGACAGAATATAAACGTGTACAGAAAAGAACACAGAAGAAATGGGCAAGCCAGAGAGATAAGATAATGCAAAAGCATGAGCACAATTAAGAGCATGTACGTATATAAAAACTTTCTTCAGGAGATGTCTTCTTCGCACACGCATAACTTCAAGGTATAGCAGACATTGGGCTTGTGTTATCTGCATTTGATAACACAATGTTTCAGCCACGCTGTTCGCCCAGAGTTGCTGACAAACCTCAGTCTCTGAGTATGCACTGCTGTATGGCGGAGAAGCGTGACCTTTGGGTCGTATCGCATACTTGGAAGGTTCTTATTCCTCGATATTAAATTCACTTCTTATCAACGGTTCGGTCAAGTGGCCTATTCCTATTATAATGAAGGTGTCACTTTGTGGGAATCACTAATGACGCAAACAGCATGTAAAGGTTCAATTGCATCTTATTTTTTTTTCCTATGCTATCCACCAATCCCTCTCACGGAATCGTTACCATATGAACGCGTTTCCTCTTAGCATATGAAAGGCCACAATAGCTATTTCACGTCCACGTATGGTGGGATTCATAAGTAGTTTTTGAATTTGTGGTTCAGAAGTAGTTTGTGACTACTTCATAAGATTTATGAAGTAGTCACAAGATTTAGAGAGATATTTTTTTATTATATGGTGTTGTACTTGACCTAGGTCGGTAAAACGCCTCGTTGTTAAGGAGAGGCTGCGTTTCTCGCGAGAAGTAATTTATTGTTTTTTTTTCTGCAGTCAAATTGCGTTAATCACTTCTTGGCGAATGCAAAGGAGTCAATAAAACAAAAAAAAACGTAACTGAAAAAAGTAAATAGATGTATATCAACGCGGTACAGTTCAGCACATAATGTTTTATGGATGCCGTCATACTCACCCGTCCTATTTGGCACCGTGATGTTCACCACACAGCTCGATCACCCCTTCAAGTGCAACGTCACGTAAGTGGAAATCATTGCTGATGACAACTAGTGGTAATAATGAAACATTAATCATTTTAAAAATATCATACTGTCGTCAAGAGAGAGATACAGAGGAAGGCTGGGAGGTTAACCAGGGGTAGTTCCGGTTGGCTACCCTGCCCGGAGGGAAGGGTTAAGGGGGATACAAAGAGAAAGAGAGTGGAAGGGGGAGATAGAGAGAAAGCGAGACGAGCACTAACAAAGCGCGTACACTATAGAGCAGTAGGGAGCGGCGTTCTTTAATGGCGAAGCGGTGAATGCGATGGTGGCATGTTCGGACATTACACGAAGTGTAAGACTCACAGCTGTAGTGGTGGCATGAACTAAAGTAAACGTGAGCCGACTAAGTAAAAACGAGCTGTTGTGCAAGGGGCCTCTGTTTGAATGCTGCATCGGACAATTTCATTTACGTTTATTAATTAAAGGCAACGTCTTTCTTAGCGACTTTAACCGCCTCTTTCCTGCAGGCTGATGATCCCGGAGGCATTGTAGAGCGGCGTCAATAAACTTTCATCATTTTCAGGTTTCAGCTCGACAATTGTTTCACGCTTTCAATATTTAAGTCTCAGAAGAGAGAGAGAGAGAGAGATAAGATAATGCAGAGAAAGGCAGGGAGGTTAACCAGAGGTAGTTCCGGTTGGCTACCCTGCGCAGGGGGAAGGGTTAAAGGGGATAACAAGCGAAACAGAGCGGAAGAGGAAGATAGAAAGAAAGAGAGACAAGCACGAACAAAGCGCGTACAGTAAAGAGCGGTAGGGGGCGGCATTCTTAGAGTCTGTCGTGAAGCCCCGTAGACCGCAGGAACCTTAATAACGCGAGTAAGGCCTTTAACGCGGAGGTTTTTTCGGAGCATTGACTTAAAGCTTTTAGTTCTGATAGTGGACGATTGTCCAACTGGTCCAGTACTCTGTACATCACTTGTCTCTGACCACTATAACGAGGGCAGACACAGATAATATGTGCGAGCGTCTCGTCGATGTTGCATGTGTCACACGTGGGGCTGTTGGCCATTCCAATGAGGAAAGCATATGAGTTAGTAAAGGCAACGCCTAGCCACAGACGGTAGAGCATGGTCTGTTCACGTCGTGGTAACCCAGGCGGGAGGTGCATCCGTATGTCCGGAGACAACGAACGCAACCGACACATGGTGAAAACATTTGAGTCCCACAGAGGCAAAGTACAGTCACGGGACATCAATCGCAGCCCAGCCGCGGCGTCTGTTCGCGAAAGCGGAATGAAGACTCGTTGACCACTTTCATGCGCAGATCGGGCGGCTTCGTCGGCGTGGTCATTCCCGCTGATGTTACAATGTCCTGGAAGCCACTGAAAGATTATGTTATGTCCCTTTTCATGGCTTTGATGATATATGTGCCGAATTTCTGAGGCCAGTTGTTCACTGGGTCCGTGGCGCATTGGGCTTCCTATACACTGAAGGGCTGCCTTGGAGTCACTAAAGACTGTCCATTGTTGCGGTGGCTTCTGCTTAATGAAAACAAGTGCAGCACGAAGCGCCGCGAGTTCTGCACCCGTCGACGTGGTCGCACATGAAGTTCTTACTTTGATTTCCTCAGATGTTGCAGGGATGACGACTGCAGCAGCAGAGCTGTTCAGTTTTACTGAACCATCTGTGTACGCATGCTGCCGGAATCTGTGTACGTTGTGAATGTGCTCCAAGGTTGCTTGTTTCAAAGCTTGCAGTGGCGCTCCAGCTTTCTTTCTGATTCCTAGAATTGTCAGTTGCACTTGCGGCCGGTGCAGACACCACAATGGATCTGATAATCGTGTAGCGGGCGTAAATTCTGATGGCAAGTAGGACTGATGTCTTACAATAGTTTTCACAAAAGTTGAAAGTGGCCTCTTTGCTGGCAAGCAAGCAAGATTGTGGGAGGGAATCCGAGTCAGGTGTCGGATGTGTGCTCTCAGGACATCTGTATCCATGTAAACGGTCAAAGGAGCGTCTCTGGCTATGGCCACTGTCGCAATCGATGACGTAGTTTTGGGGAGACCGAGACAAGTCCTGAGTGCTTGGGCTTGCACGCTTTGGAGCTTGCGGATATTCGTAGTGCAAGTATTTCCCAATACATGTAAGCTGTACCGCAGGAAGCCCCAAAACAGTGCTTTATATAGTTGCAACATTGACGGTACTGTTGCGCCCCATGACAAGTCTCAGAAGATTTAAGATGAAAGCCATGCGCTGTCGGTGTTTTGTTTCATGGCATTTGTTTGCGGGCTGTCCTTCTCAAAATTCTGAGGAAAAGCTTTGCGAATAATTTATGATTTGGTATGAGCAACTTTAGTGATAATATGGTGTGGTCATATAGCCCGTATATACCATCTGCCATATATCATGGCATGGCATATGCCATAGATAAACGTAAATATATACGCAACCTCACGGCCTCGCCGGTGATGACGGTAAGAAATTCACATGGAGGGTCCACATAATTATCGCAATAGAACTAAAGCTATTGAATAGGCAAGTTCAAGAACGGCTGAGCTATGCGCGCTTGCTTTGTTTTGTGTTTCGCAACGAAATGTCTAACTTCTCCGCGACCGGTGTTGCCAGTAAGGAAAAATCATTCTCCAACCCTCCTGGCACTTTCGAGCACGCGTTCGACGAAAGCGCAGCGTGCTAGTGGAAACGTCTACCAGACGCACTTTACCCTGGCAGCAATGATATGCCGACACGTGCGAACACTGAATGAATGTATGGTTTTCATTGGCGCAAGGGCCAGGCATGGCAAATGAGCGCCAGGTCCGTGGCGATTAGTTCGCAGTGTTCTATGAACTTGATAAGGCGTGGCTGCAAAGGGGCCTCAAAAATAGTGGGCCTAGAGGGCGTAAAATCTATCTGTGATAAGATTATGTCGATGACAGATGACGTGGTCTATGAGCATTAAAAGCCATCATGAAAGAATGATGGACAAAATAGAAAATATGTGAGATGGTAAAATTACCTGGAACACTACTGTTTTTCCAGAGCCCTTGGTACACAAGATGATATGTAGTGTTTATTGGCGCAGGGGGCAAAGTGTGGCCAAAGAGCGCCAAGGCAGTGGTGATGAGTACTGAATGGACTAATGGCTCATGTGACGTGGCTGTAGAGAGGCCTAAAACTGAGAATCTTAAGTTGCATAAAAAACATAGGTAATAAAAATATGAGAACGGCTGAAGTAGCGTATGCTATAAGTATAGGATGTACAAGGGTGTAATAGCGTTACATGAATAAAAATGAACAGCTGATTGTTTTAATTTTGACCAGTAGCACAACAGCCTCAGCGGATCCCTTGAGGACAAGGGCCCGGAGGCATGTGTTATAATAAAGGTTAACATCGCAACCGTGGCTTCTCGCAAGAGGCTGTGTTACGAATTTCTTGAACAGAAAACGTGGAGCGTGTCAACGTCGTTTAAAAAGGCTAAGGTAGATTGCATATGAAATAGCGGTTCTCTGCCTAGAAACAGCGCCAGGTGAAGTGGTATACACTGACGGTATGCTAAAGGGAAGCGTTTTTTCCTCTCGACTTGCGTGTCGCGGCATTCTAGGAAGACATGCTGAACACTGAGTGTCTCGCCCCACATCTACTACACATTGGGCGTTCACCGCCACTCAACAAAAATCTATGTGTACCGTAAGTGTGCCCTATTCTGAGACGACAGAATAGGACATCACTTCGTCTGGACTTGATCAGTGAGGGCCAGAATCCTAAATGTGGCTTAACTATGTGGAGTTTGTTAAGGGTTTCAGCGTACCACTTATGCTGCCAGTAGGTTCTGCGTTTTTTCCCGTAAATATGGCTTTAGGTCTGAGACTGGAATGACTGCGGACATGTTGCAAGCTTTTGTGTCTAAGGAGGTAGCAATTCGGTCTGCCAGGACGTTACCTTCAATACCTCTGTGTCCAGGCACCCAGCATATCGTTACATGTTGGCCAGAGGCATAGATAGTACACAGGAGAGAGAAAAGATCCGCAATTACTGGATTTATGTCGTTGAAGCGTGACATCAATGTTTTCACAACGCCTAATGAGTATGTGTATACGACCACCGTATGTTGTTTCAACTGTTTGAAGTGTTTCGCAGCCGACCACAGTGCATACGCCTCTGCTGTAAAGATGCTTGTTTGAGGGTGCAGAAGATCGGACTCGGAAAAGGATGGGCCGACGGCTGCGTATGACACGCCAGCATGTGATTTAGACGCATCTGTGTAATACACTGGACATGGGTATTTAAATTGTAATTTCAGAAAATGCATATGAATGTGCGCCCCTGGAGCGTGCTTCGTTACCTCCACAAATGACATGTCACAGTCAATGATTCGCCACAACCACGGTGAAAACGCCTTGGCAGAAGCCATTAGACGATTTTCATGAATAAGGACATCCATCTCCTCGCTCAGCTTTCTCACACGGATCGAGAATGGCTCTCTGGATGTAGGTTTGTTATGAAAAAGTGTTGCAGAGGTCATATCGTTTATGGTGGGATAACAAGGATGGTTTTTGTTAGCATGTACTTTAAGAAAATAATTAAGAGTAGAACATGACCGCTGCAGATCTAGCGACCATTCATTCGATTCGACATAGATGCTTTGAATCGGACTCGTCCTACAGGCACCGGTGGCGAGGCGGATACCAAGATGATGCACAGGGTCCAGCACCTTGAGAGCACTGGGTGTAGCTGAGCGATACACAACGGCCCTGTAGTCTAACCGCGATCGTACAAGGCTCCTGTAGAGGTTCATGAGGCATTTCCTATCGCTTCCCCATGTTGTATGTGGCACTATCTTCGAGATGATCATTGTTTTAAGGCATTTAGCTATCAGATATTTGATATGAGGAATGAAGGTTCGTTTTGAGTCGAGTATTATGCCTAAAAATTTATGTTCAGTCTTGAGTAGTATGTGTTGTCCATGCAGCATAGTATCAGGATCTTGTATCAAGCCTCTCTTTCTAGAAAAAAGTACACAGGAGCTTTTGAGGGGGTTTAGCTTGAAGCCATTTTCATTTGCCCATTTTGAGACCTTGTTCAGTCCGAGTTGGACTTAGCGCTCGCAGACAGCAAGGTTACAAGACTTAAATCCTAGTTGCACATCATCTACATATATTGAATAAAACATTGAGGATGGAATTATCAGGATCTTGTATCAAGCCTCTCTTTCTAGAAAAAAGTACACAGGAGCTTTTGAGGTGGTTTAGCTTGAAGCCATTTTCATTTGCCCATTTTGAGACCTTGTTCAGTCCGAGTTGGACTTGGCGCTCGCAGACAGCAAGGTTACAAGACTTAAATCCTAGTTGCACATCATCTACATATATCGAATAAAACATTGAGGATGGAATGACATTTTGAAGGGAATTCATTTTCACAATGAAGAGAGTGCAACTAAGCATGCCCCCTTGTGGCACACCAGTCTCTTGAGTAAATAGCTTGGACAGGGCATTGCCCACTCTAACATGGATGGATGTGTGTTGTTTAGTGGCGCAAGGGCCAGGTATGGCCAAAGAGCGCCATGACTGATAATGTTGTGTTAAGCGCTGATATGTGAGTGGCGATGGTGGAATGTAACATGGCTGTAAAATGGCCTAAAATCAATCAGTGACATGGAAGCGTAAAATAGGATATAGCATAAAATTATGATAGTGATACATGTAGTGGTCTCTGGATATAGTACGCGTGATAAGTGATGATGATGATGATATGTGGTGTTTAATGGCGCAAGGGCCAGGTTTGGCCAAAGAGCGCCATGACAAGTGGTGATGTTGACGATGTATTATGGAGATGTGACTTGGCTGTAAAGTGGCCTAAAAAATAGTAGCTGTAAAGTGCGTAAAATCTACGTGCTATAAAATTATGGCGATGATTAATGGCGAAGACTGTGAAGATTAAAATCCATCGTAAAAGAATGGTGCATTGTTTAAAATATGCGAGACGTTAAATTGCTTACAGCACTACAGCCTCGCCAGAGCCCTTGAACCACAAGGGCCTAGAGGCACGTGCTATTTAAAATAATTATCGCAGCGGCATCCTCTGGAGAGAGGAAGCGCTACGAACGTATGGGGCTAATAACATGCAACACAACATCTTTCAAAAAATCTAAGACGGCGTTGGTGTCAAAGAGTGGTTCTGGACCAAGTAACATAGCAGGATGAAGGGGGATGTGGTGCCTGTACGCTAAGAGAAAATGTTTTTTTCTTTCAGGTTCGGCTTCCCGACACTCCAGTAGGACGTGGAGGACGGTCAGCCTCTCCCCGCACCTACCACAGGTTGGAGGCTCGTTTCCCGTGAGTAAGAAGTTATGTGTTCCAAAAGTGTGTCCTATTCTAAGACGGCAGAATAGGACATCTGTCCTGCGGGATTTTGTTACAGGAGGCCAGAAACCTAATTGTGGCTTTATCACGTGCAGTTTGTTATTTACTTCTGCGTCCCACTTACGTTGCCAGTGGTTTCGCAGTTTCTTTCTTAAAAAAGGCTTCAGGTCCGTGACAGGCACCGAAGCAGTAGGACTGACTGTATGCAATGAAATTGATGTGGCCATCTGGTCTGCTAGAACGTTACCCTCGATGCCCCTATGTCCAGGCACCCAGCATATAATGACATGCTGGTTAGACATATACGCTCTACAGAGGACGGAATAGAGCTCAGTAATTACGGGGTTTCTGTGTTTACAGTACGACTTCAAGGCTTTTACGACGCTTAAGGAGTCTGTAAGTAAAATTGTTTTTTGAATATTTGATTTTCTGATATGTTTCACAGCCGACAATAGTGCATGGGCCTCGGCCGTAAATATGCTTGTTTCAGGGTGATGATGTGTGTTGTTTTGTGGCGCAAGGGCCAGGTTTGGCCAAAGAGCGCCATGACTGGTGGTAGTGTTAAGGATGTATTATGGAACATGTGACTTGGCTGTAAAGTGGCCTAAAAATTGTCGCTGTAAAGTGCGTAAAATCTATGTACTATAAAATTATGGCGATGACTAATGACGAATACTGTGAACATTAAAATCCATCGTTGAATTATGCAAAATAAAAATATATAGAATGGGAAAATTACATGGAGCACTGCTGCCTCGCCAGAGCCCTTGAGACACAAGGGCCTAGAGGCATGTGCTATACTAAAGAGCTATCGCAGCGGCATCCTCTGAGAGAGGACCCGCTACGAACATGTAGGGCTAAAAACATGCAAGACAACATCTTTCAGAAAACTTAAAACTGCGTTGGTGTCAAATAAAGGTTCTGGGCCGAGTAACATAACAGGATGAAGGGGGATCCGCTGCCGGTATGCTAAGGGAAAATGCTTCTTTCTTTCATGTTCGGCTTCCCGACACTCCAGGAGGACGTGGAGGACGGTCAGCCTCTCCCCGCATCTGCCGCAGGTTGGAGGATCATTTTCAGTGAGTAAATAGTTGTGCGTGCCAAATGTGTGTCCTATTCTGAGACGACAGAATAGGACATCTGTTCGGCGTGATTTTGTTACGGAGGGCCAGAATCCTAACTGTGGCTTTATCACGTGGAGCTTATTTGTTTCCGCGTCCCATAGGCGTTGCCAGTGGTTCCGCAGTTTCCTCCGTAAGAAGGGCTTCAGGTCTGTGACAGGAACTGCAGCGGTGGGATTAGCAGAATGCCATGCAACTGACGTGGCCATCTGGTCCGCCAGGACATTACCTTCGATGGCCCTATGACCTGGCACCCAGCATATAATCACATGCTGGTCAGATACATATGCTTTACATAGGACGGAATGGAGTTCAATTATAACAGGATTTTTGTGCTTACAGAAAGATATTAAAGCCTTCACAACACTTAGGGAGTCCGTATATATAACTGATTTTTTGAGTTTTGATTTCCTTATATGCTTTACGGTCGACAATATTGCGTAGGCCTCAGCCGTGAAGATGCTAGTTTCCGGATGCAGTACGTCGGATTCCGAGAAGGATGGACCGACGGCTGCATAGGACACCCCGTCGTGTGACTTCGATGCGTCTGTGTAGAACTCCGTGCAGGAGTGTTTGTGCTGGAGTTCCCGGAAATGCATTTGGATTTCAATGTCTGAAGCGTGTTTTGTAACTTGAATGAAAGATATATCGCATTGTATGAGCTGCCACTCCCAAGGAGGTAGCAGCTTGGCTGGATGCATTAGGCGAAGTTCGAGGATTGGAACATGCAGTTGATCACTAAGCTCCCTCACACGCAGCGAGAAAGGCTGTCTTACGGAAGGACGATGACGAAATAGTGTAGCACTTGTCATATCATTAATGGTGTTAAAACAGGGATGTTCAGGATTAGAGTGGACTTTCAAAAAATATGTTTGGCTGATGTATGTTCTCTGGATATGGAGTGACCACTCATTCGATTCTGCATATAAACTTTGTACGGGACTCGTTCTGAAAGCTCCTGTGGCTAAGCGGATACCCAGATGGTGAACAGGGTCTAGCATCTTTAGTGCGCTCGGGGCGGCAGAGTGATAAATGACGGCACCGTAGTCTAGTCGTGATCGAATGAGGCTTTTATATAGATTCATTAAACACTTCCTGTCACTACCCCACGTAGTCTGGGAAAGAAATTTCATTATGTTCATTGTTTTCAGACATTTTTCCTTAAGATGTTTAATGTGGGGGACGAAAGTGAGTCTGTAGTCAAGTATGACACCTAGAAATTTATGTTCTTTGTTTACAGGTATCTGTTGTCCACACACTTCCAAGCAGGGATCCGGAACTAGGCCTCTCCTCCTTGTGAACAAAACACAAGAACTCTTATGAGGATTGATTTTGAATCCATTTTTCTCTGCCCACCCTGACACCTTGTTCAAACCATGCTGTACCTGTCTCTCGCACACTGCGAGATTACAGGATTTGAAACCGATTTGAATGTCGTCCACATAGACGGAATACAAAATGGCCGGTGGTAAGGAAGCATGAAGTGTTGTCATCTTAACAATAAAGAGTGTGCAACTGAGCACGCCACCCTGGGGTACACCGGTTTCTTGTGCAAAAGGACGTGACAGCACCTTGCCTACTTTCACCCGGAAGGTACGATTGGACAAGTAGCTTTTTATTATGTTTAGCATATTACCATGAATGCCCATTTCTGACAAATCTTTCAAGATTCCGTAGCGCCAGGTCGTATCGTACGCCTTCTCCATATCGAGGAATATCGATAAGAAGAACTGTTTGTGTACAAACGCGTCACGAATATGTCCTTCAATACGTACAAGATGGTCGGTTGTGCAGCGCCCTTCTCGGAAGCCACACTGAAAGGGATCAAGCATTTTGTTTTGTTCAAGGAAATGGATGAGTCGCCGATTTATCATTTTTTCAAATACCTTACACATGCAGCTTGTGAGGGCTATCGGGCGGTAACTTGCCACTGAAGAAGGGTCTTTCCCTTGTTTCAAAACAGGGACCACAATGGCTTCTTTCCATGCCGTTGGAAGGTACCCTGCGTCCCAGATAGTGTTGAAGAGTGTAAGTAGTGTTACTTGTGTGTCACTGTGTAAGTTTTTGAGCATTGCATACATGATTCTGTCGGATCCCGGTGCAGAGGTCTTGCATGCGCTCAGGGCAGCTTTCAACTCGGCAGCACTAAAAGGGCAATTGTATGGTTCATTCTGTCGGCATTTATTGGTGAGTGGCTTGCATTCTTCTATTTGTTTATATTTTAGGAAGGATTGTGAATAATGGTTTGAGCTTGATACACTCTCAAAGTGTTCCCCCAGTGAGTCCGCTTGAACTTTCAGTGTATCGCCCTGTGTATTTACTAGTGGGAGTGAATATGTTTGCCGCCCTCTAATTCTATTTACGCGGTTCCAGACTTTCGCCTCATCTGTAAACGAGTTAATACTTGATAAAAAGTTCTGCCAACTTTCTCTTCTGGCCTGCCTGCGGGTTCTCCTGCCTTGAGATTTTACTTTCTTAAAGTTGGTAAGATTCTCTGCAGTGGGGGAAGCGCGTAGCAACCCCCACGCTTTGTTCTGTTTCTTACGAGCAATCCTACATTCCTCGTTCCACCACGGGACACGCCGTCTGCATCCCAAACCGCTTCCTTCAGATATGCATTTAGATGCGGCATCTATTATGAACGCTGTAAAATACTCCACAGCGGCATCGATTTCTAGAGAAGACATATCAGCCCATGAGAGTCTAGATAGATTTCGAAATTTCTCCCAGTCGGCTGCATCTACCTTCCACCTAGGAACTTGTGGGGGAAATTTATTTTCTTTGGATGTTCTTAGCAGTACGGGGAAGTGATCGCTCCCGTAAGGATTGCTCGTAACTTCCCATTTGAGTTCAGGCAGTATAGACGCGGAAACTATACTAAGGTCTATTGACGAAAAGGATCTGTTTGCAAGAGAGTAATATGTGGGTTCTTTCTTATTTAGAAGGCACGCTCCAGAAGAAAAAAAGGAACTGTTCAACGAGACGACCTCGCGCATAGATGCGAGAGTCTCCCCACAAGGTGCTATGCGCATTGAAATCGCCAAGAACAACATAAGGTTCTGGCAATTCATCTACATAGGATTGAAATTCATGTTTTGTTAATTTGTAATGTGGGGGTATGTAAAGAGAGCTAATGGTGATGAGTTTGTTTAGGAGAACAGCTCGAACCGCCACTGCTTCGAGAGGCGTTTGAAGCTGTAAACGTTGACACGCAATGGTCTTATGGATAACAATGGCGACACCGCCCGATGATGCGACAGCATCATCGCGATCTTTGCGATAAGTTATGTACTGTCGGAGAAAGTTGGTGTGTTTGGGTTTTAAGTTTGTTTCTTGTAAACACAGCACTTTGGGATTGTGTTTGTGGATTAATTCTTGAACATCATCAAGGTTTCTAAGGAGACCTCTGACGTTCCACTGAATTATCTGTGTATCCATATTGGGAGATAATATGTGCTGTGTGTACAGAAACAGAAGTAGTGTTTATGGAAATTACAGTGATTAAATTACAGAGCCCTTTCGAGGCCCTGTAACGGGAGTTTTGCCCTTTCTGGAGCGTTCGAGTGAACCTCGCCGCTCCTTAGGCGCTTGGCGCCCCTGGGGGATAGGTGTAGTGTCCATTGCCTCTTGTGAGGCGCCGGACACCTGCTCTTGCGAGCGAGAAGTCACCAGGGAGAGTCTCGCCTTGGAGGGCAAGACCCCTGCGCCCACCAGCCCGGAGGTCGATGGGGTTCCCTGGGGGATTTGGCTGCGCCGGCCGTTGCCAGCGCTAGAAGGGACCTGGGAGGTTGAGGCAGCCTCGGCTGCGCTCACCTTCGGGGTCGATGATCCCTTCTCCTCGGTTGACGGAGCAGCGCTAGCTGCAACCGCCGCGGGGGCAGATGGCGTAGCTGCCGACTCACTGCTTGAGGGTCGGACAGCCGCCGGAGGCCGTTGTGACGCTGCCCCCTGACGCGCCACATCGGCAAAGGTTTTCTTGGGCAGGTATGATACCCGCCTTCGTGCCTCTTTGAACGAAATATTGTCTTTTACTTTTATAGTTACAATTTCTTTTTCCTTTTTCCATGAGGGGCACGACCGCGAGTACGCGGCGTGATCCCCGTCACAGTTTGCACAGTGGAGAGGGTTATTACATGCTTCAGTGGCGTGTTCAAGGGCACTACATTTCGCACATGTTTGGCGGCCTCGGCAGCTCTGCGAGCTGTGGCCGAAACGCTGGCATTTGTAACATCTCAAGGGATTTGGCACGTATGGTCTTACACGGAGCTTGATGTACCCGGCCTCGATTGAGTCGGGCAGGACACTTGTATTGAAGGTGAGTATTAGGTGTTTGGTCGCAAGTTCTTTTCCATCTCGCCTTATCTTAATTCTTTTGACACTTATTTTTTTTTTGCTATGGCGTTCATGTTCTTGCAGTTTTCCTCCAGTTCCATATGGCGAGCTCTTGCCTGAGCGAAGGCGCCATACCTTTATTATTATTATTATTATTATTATTATTATTATTATTATTATTATTATTATTATTATTATTATTATTATTGGATGGATGTGTGTTGTTTAGTGGCGCAAGGGCCAGGTATGGCCAAAGAGCGCCATGACTGATAATGTTGTGTTAAGCGCTGATTTGTGAGTGGCGATGGTGGAATGTAACATGGCTGTAAAGTGGCCTAAAATCAATCAGTGACATGGAAGCGTAAAATAGGATATAGCATAAAATTATGATAGTGATACATGTAGTGGTCTCTGGATAAAGTACGCGTGATAAGTGATCACGGAGCTAAAATGCGAGAATATGTAAATAGCACTAATGCCTCCGGGGGCCTTTGAGTACAAAGGCTGAGAGGCAGGTGCTTTCTTTTATTGCACCTACCGCAGCAGAAACCTCTGTTAGAGGCTGTGCTACGGATTTCCTGGGGCTATAATATGGAAACTATCTACATCTTTTAAAAATCTAAACAGGGATTCATGTTTGAAGAAAGGTTCTATGCCTACAATCATTTGAGGATGAAGTGGAATTTGTTGCCGGTTAGGTAATGGAAAATGCTTTTTCCTATTTGCATCTAATTCTCTGCATTGCATCAGGATGTGAAGCACGGTAAGTGGCTCACCACACTTATCACACATGGGTGGATCACCACCTGACAAGAGGTATGCGTGTGTACTGTATGTATGTCCTATTCTAAGTCTGCAAAGTATTACTTCCGTATGGCGGTTCTTTGATACCGGCGGCCAGTTGCCAAGATATGGCTTGATAACATGGAGTTTATTTTCTGTTTCTTTATCCCACAACCGCTGCCAGAAAGCCCTCAGCGCTTTCTTTATGGAGGGCTTAAGGTCCATTACAGGGACAGTCATGGAAATGTCTGCAGCATTCGCGTGGATGGATGTGGCTAGCTGGTCAGCCAACACGTTTCCTTCAATCTCGCGGTGCCCCGGCACCCAGCATACCACGATTTGCTGCTTGGAAGCATAGGTGGTTAGTAATGCTGAGTAAAGAGATACAATGATAGGGTTTTTATACTTTTTGACAGTTTTCAAAGCGTTTACAACGCTCAATGAATCTGTGTATATAATTGCCTTTGTGATATTACTTTCTTTAATGTGTTTAACGGCAGCCAATATGGCGTAGGCCTCTGCTGTAAAGATACTTGTGCTCGTGTGCAGAACACCGGTATCCGAAAAGGATGGACCGACTGCTGCGTAAGATACGCCAGAATTACACTTTGATGCGTCTGTAAAGAATTCAGGACATGCGTATTTGTGTTGTAATTCCAAGAAGTACATTCGTATATGCGCGAGAGGAGCGCGCTTTGTAACAGTTATGAAGGATGTATCACACTTTATTGGTTGCCACTGCCACGGCGGGGGCCGTATAGCAGGGGACATAAGGTGGTATTGGAGCAGTGGAACCCTTGTTTCTTCAGCCATGTCTCTAACACGCATGGAGAAAGGCTGTGCCACTCTGGGCCGGTTGCGGAAAAGTTGGCAACTGGACAAATCGTTTACGGTGTGATACGCGGGATGCTGACTGTTTCCGTTCACTCTAAGAAAATACATGAAAGACGAATATGTTCTCTGCAGATGCAGTGACCACTCATCCGATTCAACGTACAGGCTTTCTACTGGGCTTGTTCTAAAGGCGCCTGTGGACAGGCGAATTCCTAAGTGGTGGACGGGGTCAAGCATCTTTAGAGCAGTTGGAGTAGCCGACTGGTAAACTATGGCTCCATAGTCTAGTCGTGTGCGTATGAGGCTTTTGTACAAGTACAAGAGGCACTTTCTATCACTGCCCCAGGTTGTGCGTGAGAGCACCTTTAAGATATTCATTGTTTTCATGCACTTGTCTTTAAGATATTTTATGTGCTGTACAAAGGTTAGTTTCGCGTCTAAAATTATGCCTAAGAATTTATGTTCCCTGTTTACGGGCAGACGCTCACCATGCAACACAATTTCAGGATCAGGGTGCAGGCCTCTTTTTCTAGAGAAAGTGACACAGGTGCTTTTTTGTGGGTTCAGTCTGAACCCGTTCACATCAGCCCATTTGGAGACCCTGTTAAGACAAAGCTGGGTCTGTCGCTCACAGACTGCAAGAGAACTTGATTGAAAACCTATCTGCACATCGTCAACATACGTCGAATAGAAGATGTTATGTGGTATGTGTAGACGAAGAGAATTCATTTTTACTATAAAAAGTGTGCAGCTGAGCACCCCGCCCTGCGGCACTCCAGTTTCCTGTACAAATTTCTGTGACAGAACGGTGCCCACTCGAACGCGGAATGTCCGATTCGACAGATAACTTTCGATAACATTGAACATATTTCCGTGTATACCTAACTGTGAGAGGTCTCTCAAAATCCCAAACCGCCACGTTGTATCATAGGCTTTCTCCATATCTAAGAATACTGATAAGAAAAACTGCTTATGGACAAAAGCCTCACGGATACGTGCCTCGATACGTATGAGATGGTCAGTGGTGGATCGACCCTCCCGAAACCCGCACTGGTATGGGTCCAGCAATTTGTTTGATTCTAGGAAGTGTAGTAGGCGACAGTTAATCATTTTTTCGAATACTTTACATAGGCAACTTGTTAATGCTATAGGCCTGTAACTCGATACAGAGGAAGGATCCTTTCCGTGTTTTAGGATTGGAATAACAATAGCCTCCTTCCAAACAGAGGGGATCTCGCCGGAAGACCAAATAACGTTGTATAGGTAAAGGAGGGTTTTCTGTGTTTCGGATGGTAATTGTTTTAACATCTCATATATTACGCGGTCTGAACCTGGGGCGGATGTATTACAACAGTTTAGTGCTGCCTGCAGTTCTGCTATACGGAATGGATCGTTGTACGCAGCACTTTTAGCAGATTTTCTTTCTAATGTTTGCTGTTCTATTTGTGTTTTGTATTTTAGGAAGGTTTCTGAGTAGTGTGAAGAGCTCGATATGTATTCAAAATGTGCCCCGAGAAAGTTGGCTTGGTCTTCAAGGCTTTCTCCGTGGCTGTTCACTAAAGGCAGGGAATATGTGTGTTGCCCATTGACTTTTTTCACTCTATTCCATACTTTGCTCTCATCTGTGTACGAGTTGATGCTTGATATGTACTTCGCCCAACTCTCTCGTCTTGCTTGTCGGCGCGTTCTCCTCGCCTGGGATTTGATATGCTTAAAGTTTTCCAAGTTTTCTGCTGTTGGCGAATCGCGAAGCAGCGCCCACGCTTTGTTCTGCTTCTTCCGTGCTTGCCTACACGCATCGTTCCACCAGGGAACACGCCGTTTGGAACCCATGCCGCTCGCTTGAGTAATGCATTTACATGCGGCATCAAGTATAAAAGCTGTAAAATATGCAACAGCGTCATCTAAGGTTATACCAGACATCTCAGACCAGGTCATGTGTGTAAGAGTTCGGTACCGTTCCCAATCGGCTGTGTCAATTTTCCACCGAGGGACCTGCGGGGGAAGTTGATCTTGTTTCGGCGTAGTTAGGATTATTGGGAAGTGGTCACTCCCATATGGGTTGTTAAGCACAATCCATTTAAAATATGGTAAAAGCGTCGGCGATAAAATGCTAAGATCTATGGCAGAGTATGACTTGTTGGCTAGGTTAAAATATGTGGGTTCCTTTGTATTTAAAAGACATGCTCCAGAGGAGAAAGGCATCTGTTCAATGACGCGACCTCGCGCATCACAGCGTGGATCGCCCCACAAACTACTGTGTGCATTAAAATCACCGAGAATCATATAGGGTTCTGGGAGCTCATCTATTAATGATTCTAAGTCGCGTCTGTGAAGCTGATAATGTGGTGGTATGTACAAAGAGCAGATGGTAATGAGTTTATTTAAAACTATGGCTCGAACGGCCACGGCCTCAAGGGCCGTTTGGAGCTTTAAATGCTGACACGCTACAGTTCTGTCAACAATAATGGCTACACCGCCAGATGATGCGACAGCATCCTCGCGGTCTTTGCGAAATGTAATATACTTTCGGAGAAAGTGTGTGTGTATAGATTTTAAGTGTGTTTCCTGTAAACACAGCACTTTTGGATTGTGTTTTTGGAGGAGTTCCTGCACATCATCAAGGTTTCTAAGAAGACCTCTGACGTTCCATTGAATTATCTGTGTATCCATGTTGGTAGTAAATAGGTGCTGTGTGTACAGAAAAGAAGTAGTGATTATGTAAATTACAGAGATTTATTTACAGAGCCCTTTCGAGGCCCTGTAATCAGGGTCTTGCCCTTTCTGGAGCGTTCGAGTGAACCTCGCCGCTCCTTAGGCGCTTGGCGCCCCTGGAGGATAGGTGTAGTGTCCATTGCCTCTTGTGAGGCGCCGGACACGTGCTCTTGCGAGCGGGAAGTTACGAGCGAGGGTCCTGCCTTGGAGGGCAAGACCCCTGCGCCCACCAGCCCGGAGGCCGATGGGGCTCCCTGAGGGATTTGGCTGCGCCGGCCGTTGCCAGCGCTGGAAGGGACCTGGGAAGTTGAGGCAGCCTCGGCTGCGCCCACCTTCGAGGTCGATGGTCCCTTCTCCTCGGTTGACGGAGCAGCGCGAGCTGCTACCGCCGCGGGGGCAGAAGGCGTAACTGCCGACTCACTGCTTGTGAGTCGGACAGCCGCCGGAGGCCGTTGTGACGCTGCCCCCTGACGCGCCACATCGGCAAAGGTTTTCTTGGGCAGGTATGATACCCGCCTCCGTGCCTCCTTGAAAGTTATGTTTTCCTTTACCTTGATTGTAACGATTTCCTTTTCTTTTTTCCAAGAAGGGCACGACCGCGAGTACGCGGCGTGCTCACCATCACAATTAACACAATGTGGAGTGTTCTGGCACGTTTCAGAGGAATGTTCTTTGTCACTGCACTTGGCACAAGTCAGCCGGCCTCGACAGTTCTGTGAACTGTGGCCGAAACGTTGGCACTTAAAGCATCTGAGAGGGTTGGGAACGTATGGTCGAACCCGAAGTTTGATATAACCGGCCTCGATGGACTCGGGAAGGATACTTGAGCCGAACGTGAGTATCAGGTGTTTCGTGTTGATCTCTTTTCCATCTCGCCTTATCTTAATTCGTTTAACATTTACAACATTCTGGTCACTGAAGCCCTCCAAGAGTTCAGCCTCAGTGAGCTCCATCAAGTCATCATCAGAGACAACACCACGGGTGGTGTTCATGGTGCGGTGCGGGGTTATGATTATTTGGGTTTCCCCAAATGACACTAATGTTGACAATTTTTCATATTGTTTTTGATCGCGGAGCTCCAAGAGGAGATCACCGCTTGCCATCCTCGACGCCTTATATCCAGGACCAAAGACTTCAGTCAATGACTTGGAAACAAGGAAGGGTGAGATAGTTCTTACTGGTTTATCTGGTTTTGCGGAATGGATAACATGGAAACGCGGGAACGATTCTTTTTGGCGGCCGAAAAATTGAAAGACTTCATCGGTGCGCCCTCTTTTCTGAGGGCGATCAAGTAGTGCAGGGAAGGAAGTAGCCATGTGTGGACGTGTAGTTTTCGGCAGCAACGCCAGCCACCCACCATGGAGTCCAACAAGGGGACGCTGCAGGGTCTGAAAAACAGGGCCTGCTAACGCCAGCTGTACGTTGCCGCTATAACCCAATATGATATAACCAAGGTTGGCTACTCACACAAGGTTAACCCTTGCTGCCAGGAAGGTCGGAAGTAATAAAGAAATGAGAAGGAGACAGGAAAGGCGGAAAGTAAGGAAAAGACGAAGGTTGTAGGGAGAGAGAGACAGGAAAAGGCAACTACCGATTTCCCCCGGGTGGGTCAGTCCGGGGGTGCCGTCTATGTGAAGCAGAGGCCAAAGGGGTGTGTTGCCTCCGCCGGGGGGCCATAAAGGTCCAATCACCCAGCATCAGCTCAACCCCCAGGATCCCCTTTTCCCCAGACACGGCTAAGCCGCGCACGGCTACACGCGGGAGGGCCCAACCCTCGTGTGCTCGGGTCCGTGGTGTCGCCACACACCAAACGCCTGCTGACGCAGACGTCCCTGCGGGGTATTATTATTATTATTATTATTATTATTATTATTATTATTATTATTATTATTATTATTATTATTATTATTACATGTCAGCATTCTGTATTATCGTGGTCATAGGGGTGCTCATCAGTTGTCGCATATATTGAATACAAAAACATAACAGAACCGTTTATTTGATCAGCAGCTGAAGATGAAACATAAATATTACACTTTTGGCACGCAAGAACTGGAAGAAAACATGTGGAGGGTCCGTCTGTCTTGCGGTCTTGGGAAAACAATGCGTGCAGTAACTAAGCGATGATAACTACATAAATATGGGAGTATTAAGCATTGTTACTCCTGAAATACACGACTTATAAGAAATAAAGAAATGATTGCGGTAGATATATAACTATTGTTAATGTACAAGGATGCTGTTAGAAAACAATTACAGTCCACAAAAGTAATTTTTTTCTTTATTAAGGGTACAACACAATGTAGCTCGTTCGCACAAAAATAGTGATAGAAGACAATTATATTGCACGCAATAACACATTGCTTGAATAAATGTCCATGACGAGGTAGTGCGAGAAATGCTGTTTTTTGAATTTCTGCACTCATGTTTCACGAAAGCAATATTAAATCAGCAGAAAGAGCAAAGGACGTAAATCAGCATTAGTTTGGAAGTCTATGCTGTACTTATAAATAGTTCGTAGAAGAATATACTTTCATAATATTTTTTTTTCTCTGCGTAACCATTCTCTCTGTGTTGCGATGATGTCAGGAGATGGATACTGTAAACGCATCTGTCCATTTGTTATCTCATTCGTTCCTGATATCACCAAGAGTCTGTAACTATACGGCAGCGATTAACCGGACGCTTAGTGCCTCTTTTTTATTATTATTATTTTTACTGCTTATGATCACCAACCGTTTATTGGCCACGAACTCTGCGAAAAAAAGAAAACCTGCAAGCTCACACATAGTTACCACGCTAACAAGACTAACGAAAAAAAAAGTAGGGACGGAAGAGAGCGCTAGCGTCCTGTCCCTATCCCAACTTTTTTTCTGTCAGTCGTGTTAGCGCTAGTAACTATGTCCAACCAAATGTATCAACACCAACTAGCCCAACCTTCTGCATAAGTTACCCGCAAGCAAGGACACATTTCGCATGCGTGCCTAACCTGGTGGTGACTTGTAAACAACCTATTTCGCGCCGAGATATTCGGCCATGTTGGCGCAGAATGCCAGTGCGAGAAGCGTACGAGTAACCTGCGTGGTAATTTATGCAGATGCGTGTCGTGCGCAGAAGCAGGAGTACATCAGCCACGACCCGCCAATCGGGTACGCACGAGATGCGACTTCAGGCTACCCTTTCGCCTCCGAGATGCTCGCTCCCACTGCTATATAATAATAATAATAATAATAATAATAATAATAATAATAATAATAATAATAATAATAATAATAATAATAATAATAATAATAATAATAATAATTGTTGCCATCTTACAATAATCGTACATCAGATAGAATAATAATAATAATAATAATAATAATAATAATAATAATAATAATAATAATAATAATAATAATAATAATAATAATAATAATAATAATAATAACTTTATTCAGATCAATGTACAAAGACTGGTATGCGACACCGTCTGGATCCTTCGCCACAGGCTAGTTGTGGATCCATGCAATTATACGAAGCAAAATAAAGTATTCATACACAGGCGCAATCGTTCTTTGTTTGTTTTTTGTTTGTTTGTTTTATTTTGTATCTATGATACGCTACCGCAACTCAGTGAGCCATGGATCTCGTTACGAAAGTTTTTACACGCAAGCAGGAGCAACAGACTATATATGCAACAAATTAAACATTTTTGTAGCACGTTGGGGTTGATATTAACATCCTTATATCGGCACTTCTTTTTCTCGACCAGGAAGATAGATTAATATCGGGCAACGGCTCATTCATTGGTCGGATATGGCATTTGTGGCAGAGAAAACCTGCAGAAATGTGTACGACTGCGACGTGGGTCCTGATATAGTGATTGGCGACAAGATGTGCATTCGCTGTTCGCCATCAGTCGAATTCGGTATCCGAAAAAAAAAAAGACCTGCAGGAAAAGATCTAATTCTACGGCCGTTCCCATCAGAGTGACACAGAAAGCAATATGGGTCGCTTCCGCGTGCCCGAGGCCGTGTATTCAACCCCCAGAGAACAAGATATTTTAAAGAAGACAAGCGCGAATGACATTAAAGATGGCGAATTGTTGCATACATGATCTCAAGTAGTGGCCACACAATTAAGCATTCGCACTGCGGAGAGCTAAGCCTCGCTTTGTGGTAACACAGCGTCGTACACACAGCGGTCTGAGCGGAACGGACTTCACACTGGAAGCTACAAACACCGATGTACTTTTTTTTTGTCTAATCTCGAACGTCACTAAAGCGCGGCACCAGCCAAGTCGCAGGCTAATACATGGTGTTGCACGTAACTTGAGCCAGACAATAAACATATTCAAATGTAGTTGGACCGAACCAAGGTAATAGTTCTATACATTGCAAACATTCAGTACTCACCACACACTGGCGTTGCATTCCAGACCTATAAGATTATGGCCTCTCCTCACACGTAGAACTTTCGTATTCTGAGCTGCTTCTATTTTTCGGACAGCTCCTTTCACGATTTCCTTACACACACAGCATCATTAAAACCCGCAATAAGTAACATATGCATGCGAAACACGGACGTGTGGTTTGCACCGCGTTTCCGGCATGAACTACAAGTTGCCAAGCCTTGAACATAATTTAAATATAATCTTAAACAGGTACAAGCATACCATAGGCTTTACATTAAAATAGCCTAAATATTTCCAAAACATGTTGCCTTATAATGCTGTTAACTATCAGGATGCAATGCTGACTGCACAAGTGGTATTACTTTTAATGTCGACTGAAATTCGAATCTATAATATTGTTGGAAATGAATATTTTATAAAATTTTACTGTTGATATATGTATGAGCTGTCGAAGTCAAATCGGTTTATTTGCGTATTTACAATATATGCGTGTGTTAGTACATATGTGGAAGAATATGTGCATGTCACCTGTATATATTCAGTATAGTTTTTTTTTTCATAAATAATCTGTTTCATCTCCGGAATGTCGCCACTGCTAAACGTTTTCAGGTTGTCCGAGCCCAGTCAAGCTGTCAAAGAACAGCTTTTTTGCCCTGGTATCCCTACCAGACATATCTATTTTTCTGCAAAATAATAATGAAATGAAATGCTATTTTCCATCTCTTGGAGATACTCAGATAATTGTTCACATCACGCCAAATTAGATCATTCTGCTTAAATACCATAATAAACTTCTCGAACATTATATCTAGATGAAAAGTGGCAATTACAAAATTGCAGAGCAACATGAAAAACTCCCGATGCAGCTTTCTGTTGCTCAGCACCTGCTACATAAAAGTGTTTTTCCGAGTGTGAAAGAATCTCGGGAATACACGCGAGATTCTTTCGAGCGATGCCATAGTCGCAAAGAAACTGCTGCAGGCAAAAGAAGTGTTGAATTGATGTGCGACCACTCCCGTAGTTTCGCCTTGACCCTGGAGTGCGCTTTAACAATGCAGCTCTGCTTTTTCACGCCCTGCGAAATTTGTCCGCTTGAAATACTTCCATGGTGCCTATTTTTGAGAAATAGCAGAGACGTACAGGGCCGCACCTGGAACTGAAGTTGATCCAGTTTTCCCGGAACCCCTCTCGTGTCGTAGTAGTAGCCTTTGCTTGCCTTCTCACGTCTGCTTTTTCCTACCCCCCCCCTCCCTCCAAACCCCTTGCATGACAAAGGCGTCTTCTCTCCCATCGGCTCTAAAGTTCTATCAACGTCCCCTCTGGACACGCACTTTTGTAATAAGGTAAGCGCTGCAGTTTCTGGAATGATTCTGGAGGGGTCACGAATAATGACAGCTGTAAAGAGGAAGATGTGTTGACGACTAGGGAGTTCCAGAGGCCACTGTGCACATTCGACGCGGTGAGGTGCAAACAAGTTTCACGCATCGCCTTACCTCTCTGCCTCGCTCTATCATGTATGCAATGCTCTGAGCCATAATCCCACGTGGTAGGCCAGACAGCACCAGCGGGCAAGTTGAAAGACGAGGCAAAGAAAGCTACCTTTTGAATCAAATTCTCAAGTATTCTAGATCTTTCTTGGTACTGGCGCGAACACACACCAGAAACGAGGAAGGAGACGGGACAAGCGCTCTGTCCCTTCTCTTTCCTCTTTTCTTCTGTGTCTTCGCGCCTAGTACCCAAAAAGAATTGTGAACAACTCGCCCAACAAGACTACATCTTATTCTAGATGTTTTAAAGCAATAAATGACTTCGCGGCACCCTCAATGTCAATCACGAATTTGTCTGCACAGCAGCTCCGCCATGACCAGTTGCCATCAGCAACGCAGGCAAGACATGGGTGCCACAGACGATTTTGTTATCGGCTGTTACTCGTAGAAGCACCCTCGGTTATTTTCTGCCACAATGGAAATAATTTCCATATCAATCTCGTCCTGTTTCCTTCCTTGTCCGTATTTATTTTGCGCGGTCTTTTCTTCGTGGATTCGCACCAACTAGCTCGCATTCATACCTTTTAAAGGAAAAAAAGAAGTTACCTCATCCTAACGATTACTTATTTAGCTGGTAAATTACTGTATGAGAAGATGTTTTGCCTGAGAGCCATTAAATATGCGCTGGAGGTAGTAAATAAATGTAAAACTTGACACAAGCACACATTTCCTTTGCATAAGCACTTTTTTCGTGGTTTCTGCACCGTTGACTTAAACACGCCGCGCTGGCTATGCTGTCGCAGCGTTTCCATGGTGAAAATAATTCTTTGAGCTCGATCCGCATCGGATGGTGTAGGTCTCCTTCAGCACAAAGAAGTTGTGGCAAACAATCGCCGTAAAGTTTACACACCTAGCCAGGCGGCCACAGAAAATTCATGCTTCGACAATTCAGCGAAAGGGAGGAGGACACAGCGCTGTACCGCCGCAGTTGTAAATTTTTTACGGTAGGCGGTTGTCTATGGAATGCGTCATTAAAGCATGACGGACAAGAGTCCGCGTTTGTCCTTTCAAATGTCAAGGGATGAATTTTGAGCCTGGAGGGCGTCCAAAAGAAGAAAAATAATCAGAATAAATACGGAAGTTCAATTTTTTTTTCAGATGAAAAGTTACGCAGTTCCCACGCACTGTCCGAATTGATGTAAGCGACGCTTTCTGCACCGGTTGTTTTGATTGACGATAATTAGCGAGGATGTCGGCTGCGAAAGCCTAACTTCTGCAACGCTTAGCGCGTTGTTCTAAACGTTACCGTGAGTGCACCACTGCTGTTTGTATATACCTATTATATATATATATATATATATATATATATATATATATATATATATATATATATATATATATATATATATATATATATATATATGTACTAACATTTCAGAAGTGGCATGGCCTTCGTCAGAATCAACCATGCCATATTTATTCTAATGTTAAGACATCACAAATATAATTTTCGATTTTCGTACGTGTGCCACTTCATTTGTTCAGCTACTTATGCCCGGAACCTAACGAACTTAGGTTCCTTTTATATATATATATTTATATTAAACAGCCTTTACTATTAGCGCTTACAACATATAGTGTGAAAGCAACTTGCTAAAAAATGCGCAGCCATGCTTCTAAAGATATTTGCTGAAAGCACCATAACTGAAAGGGTGTCAGTAACTTTGTCTATTGTCAGGTGGGAGCAGCTGGTTGAGAGGTATGCGGACATGGTTAGGCCAATTACTACAGCTTGCATTTTTTCCCACAAGTACCAAGAATTGAGAGAGTTGGAATACCTTCGTGACTTTCAGCCTTTATTTTGTTTCTTCTTTGTGTAGTTCCTGCGCTGAATGATGACGAATGAATTGCTATTTGCCTTTCCTGGAAAAGTTCACCCCTCCTTGGACGATGAGCGTGTATGTGACCCACTCTCCCTCTCTGCTGCCAGCATTCCTTCCATTGTTGCTCGAAACACGTCCAGCGATACGTTAATTTTTCAAACTCACTCTCCAACAACTTGTCACCAATCACGTCCCCGAAGGGAGGCCCCACCTACCAGGCTATAAAAGGCACAGTGTGCATCTCGGCGTCATTCTCGTCTCTCAGCTTGTCCGAGTCATACCGACGTGACGTCGCGCACATCCTCGCTGCGAACAAGCTTGACGACCTGTGGCTGGCCCTAGACGAAAGCAGTGAGGCGCCCATCATTGCCCCATCGTCTTGGAAGTATTAGCTTCGACCTAGGGAGCCACAACTACCTGGCAGGAACGGAGAATCTGTCCATCGCCGACCCTGCGACCGGACTACTGCTCCCGACGACGACTCTGACCGGGCAGACAGGCAGCCTGGTTCTCCGTCGCAGCCATCAGGGTCTTCCGAGGATCTCCACGACAACACTTACACCATGGAAGCGACCACGTACACCCTTCGAGGCTACGGCTGGCCATTTGTTAACGAGCAACCCATCACCTTCGAGCAGCGGTTGCCGTGGGTGCGCGTCTGCGCGAACTGCAGGGTGGTTGCGGACGATGCGGTGCAGCTTCCCTGCCGTCACACCTTGTGTGGTCGATGCCTCAAAGACGTTTGTGATGGCCACAGCTGCGAACACAGGCACCGTTTCGGCCGGTGTCCCCTCGACGGTGGATACTTCATGGAGGAAGACGTCGTCGACGTGTACTTGCCTCTGGAGATTCTTATGGCCCTGCGGGTGCGCTGTTTCCATGCCGGTCTGGGCTGCCCGTTCAACGGAGTACTTGGGGAACTTCAGCGTCACCTGCGGGGATGCATCTTCGGAGTTGGTAGCATCGCTGGCGCCTAGGCCTGGAGTCACCGGTGGATGTAGCCCTGTGCCGCTTACGACGGGCCGCATAGACCACTTCAATTGGTTAGATTATGACCACGTGCGCTGAACTTCGCTAACAGCGGCCTTTAATGATGTACTGCTCGAGTACGTAATAAATGTTGTTTGTCCTTTCCCCAATTGTTCCATTATTCGCGTGCCATGCGGTGGTCGGCTGGAAACGGCCTGAACAGCTGCAGCACGTTGTATAGGTTCATACCAGGTGTTTTTTTTTCCTTCTTTTTTTCTCAACGTCGCCTTTCTTCCCCGTGGCTGGATTTCTGGATGGGCATATACTTTTAAGTATGTAGTAAAACTATGTAGTATATAGTAAAACTATATTATATAGTAAAACTAGCAATAAGTGGCCTTATATCGAGCCAGTCTGATGATGTACTAAGTAGTCGCAATGAGCGTATGAGTTTTCCGCGTTAAAAAAAGCTGTAGCTAAAAGTACGCATTACACTCGTTCCAATATTTTTGAGGTACGTTACAAGTATTCGTCATTGCCTTTATGGATGCATCTGCGAGGTTTCTCGTTTGCATTTTCCAAGATTCAATTTCAGTTGCTTCGCTAATAAGCAAATTTAAGAGGTACACTTTTATTTCCCTCGCGTCAACTCCTATTCTCTAGTGCAGCGTGCCTCTTTCGAGGCAGCCCCCTCAGATGGGCATGATCTTCACTGCAATAACAACTGCCGCCAGTGCTGTCATCGAAATCCATATGGTGTCTCCCCGATCCCGCATATGACAGCTAGTGCTTATCGCAACATGAGCACAAAGATGCAATGACGCTTCTCTACCTATTCACTGAGTGATTGGTGGCCGTGCGATCGCTTTGCAGCACATGACATTTGCAAAGATGTCAAAGTCGCAACTGCAATACAGAAATTAACAAAATCCGTAACCAACCAAACCATCGAAGCGCAACTCTACACCGTATGGCAAGTGCCGCTGATTGTTCTTTCAGTCGCCCGCACTTCTCGTTCGCAAACCGGCGTGAGTGATTCTTGTCGTACTGCTTGCTTTTTCGCTCAAAGCAGTTAGTTCTTGAAACTTCTTCGGGAGACGGCTTTAATGACAGCCCTACGCAAATCACTAATAGAAACCTAAACGTTGGTAGCCCAAGTTACGGCGTCGTATAAGACGTGCCTTTGTGTTACGTTTAAAGGCATTTTCGCAGTTGCCAGTCTAATACACACACTGCGACATTGGTGCTGCTAGATTCGTCTGCATCAAGTAGATTATGCTGTATGGACGGGGTTCTGCGCCAACTTGATTGAAAATAAACCTACGGCAGCTCGCTTTCATCGCAATCAGTAGCTCTTTGCGCTCAGTGGGGGACAATAAAGAATTCGTTTCTTGGTACGCGGAAATCTACAAAAATTGTGCGGCAGACATCAGAACAGTGTGCACTGATTGGTGAAAGTTCTATCTAGACTGGAACTTTAGTGTGTGTGTGTGTGAAAACGTTTATTGTAATGAGGTCCGGAGGCTCGACTTCTCAAGCCAAGGCGGGCCGCTTTCTTCAATGATTGTGGAGGGGTCACGGATAGTTACAGGTGTCAACAGGGTGACCCGTAGACGACAAGGTAGCTCGTGAGGGCATTGGCCACATTCGACGCGGTTGGTCCCAAGCAATTCTCGCGTCGCCTTTTCTCTCAGCATCGTCCATGCCATGCATGCAATGCTATAGCACCAACCCGACGTGGTGGACCAGACAGCACCAGTGGTAAAGTCGAAAGAAGAGGCAAAGAAGGCTTCCCTTTGGATCCAGTTATAAAGTATTCTAGATATTTCTAAGCAATAAAGGCCTTCGCCGCATCCTCATTCTCAGTCATGAATGCGTCGCCACAGCAGCTCTGCCATGACCTGTTGCCATCAGCGACACAGGCAAGACATGGGTGCCACGTGCGATACGTCCTCGATTATTTTCTGCACCCATGGAAATCATTTCGTTATCAATCTCGTCCTGCTTCCTCTCTTCTCCGCGTTTATTTGGCGCTGTATTTTCTCAATGAATTCGCACCAACTAGCTCGCATTCCTAGCTTTTAAACGAAAAAAAGAAGTTACCTCGTCCTAGCGATTATTTATTTAGCTGGTCAATTACTGTATGAAAGCATATATAGCCTTAGAGCCATTTAATATGCGCTGCAGGCAGGAAATAAATGTGACGCTTGACACAAACGCGCATTTTCTTTGCATAAGCTCTTTGTTTTTCATTGGTTTCTTCTGCGCCGTTTACTTAATGAGGCAGCGTTGGCTGCGTTGTCGCTGCGTTTGAATGGTCAAAATAATTCTTTGAGCTCGATCAGAATCGGATGGCGTAGGTCTCCTCCAACAGGAATATCTTGTGGCAAACTATCGCCGCAAAGTTTACACACGTAGCCCGGCGGCCACAGAAAATCATGCTTCCACAGTTCAGCGAAACAGAGCACACAGCGCTGTACCCCCGCAGTTGTATATCTTTTACGGTAGGCGGTTGTCTATGGAATGCGTCCTTTAAGCGCGACCGACAAGACCCCCACCCTCCCCCCATTATTTTGGCACACTCTTGCCCCGTCCCGTTTCGCTCTTCACAGTGGCGCACGTCGAGCAATATTAACTTTAAAAAAGTACGCGAAGCTGTTTTTCAACGAAAAACCTCCTGTTTACAGGAATTTCTGCCTTAAATACGGTCTGCCTTCCCTTTCTCTTCCCCACCCAAGAGGAAGCACAAACACAAAGGCATTTGCACTTACTCCGAATTGTCGTTCTTGAAATAGCCCAAGCCCAGCCCTTGTTAGCCCAGCGAAGCATTGTTATCAATGAATAGCCTTTAGCAGTACCAAACCCTCTCTGTGTAATTGGGTGCGAACCATTGTGGGATGGTAAAGGCGGAGCTGGTGAATGGAGACAATACATCTTGTGCCACTGTGTGGTCTAGCTTATTTTCGCAACATTAGCAACCTGAGGCCCCCTCCACTCAATAAAAAAATACATTTTTGCACTTTTAAAATCGCCACCCGGACACTACGACTTGCCACGCGAGTAATTCTAATGCATTGAACTTTGCGACTCACGTACTATTAGACTGTATATTTTTTATATTTTTTATTCATCCAGTGTTCTACTGAGTGCCATATTTTGTGTCGCTATTCTCCCTTTTTACACAAATTTGTTTGCTTTGCCAAGTGACAAGGAGTAGCCGGTGCCACCATAAAGGCGCCAACCTCTCCTAATATTCATTTCAATAAAAAGAAATTCCCACGTCCTTCAGTAATATGCGAGAAATTGAAGAACAGCGCTGTCTCACACCGGATATGACGTACGTACTTGAAGCGGCAGAAATGAATGTTCTCAAATAGGACGCGTCAACCTTGAAAAGGTGCCACAAGCATCTGCTATAAATATTTGGTTACATGAGATCCACAGGATATACATTTCATACTTTTTGTTACACGACAGTCATTAGCACGAGACCATCAGAGGCAAGCGTCCTCGCCCCTCAATAAAACCAGGCGCACAACCATAGCAGCCAAGAAAAGTTAAGGTAACGAAAAGAAGTGACGTAATGAATCGATTTAATTAAAATCTATACAGTTGGGTTAATAACGTTAATGTTTCTGCTATTCCCCGGATTCACTGGGAAATATCGATGGAAACAAACTGAGCGTTGCTTTTGATGGGAAGAGAACCAGCGAACTCGACCTGACGATGGTATTGTCAATATTTTAGATCGTGCTGCAAAGATGCCTCCGTGCATAATTATGAATTGATTTTTTAAACTGATACGCGATGGAATATTTAGCCAGTTATGACACTGTACCTAATTGTTATTACGAGGAGTCGCGGGTTGGGAAAGGTGTGTAATGCTGGGTGACAGCCGTAAGCCATTGCTTCGTGTAATTCAGTATGACTTATTACTTGTCCTTATCTAGTTTCATTTCTGGATTTACTTGCTGACAGCAATAGCCATGGCCAGTTTCTCGCGCGTCAACACGAAAAGCCGTGGTAGGCCAAACAGAGTTCGACGAACAAGCGGACATGAAGGGTGTTCAGGTTGGAGATTTCCTTTTTTTTCTGCCATGCTTCAGAGAGTGCCACTGCGCATGCGCGAGAGAGTCTCCCAGGAAAATCCTTTACACAATTGGTATGGGAACAAGGTACTGCTGCCACGCTACAGCGATCGCTTTTACGATCAAGATATCCTGCAAGCCCAGCAAATAATAACAGCGCACGCATAACTAAATAAATGCATAAATACACGAATATAAATATTAGAACTTCCCAAATCCACCTCGTCAATTGAGGGTTTTCATGTGGTATCCAATAATAATATAAATGTAATAGAATGAACCGCCCGCGAAGTATTTTTCGTGAAGCATATATTACAATATTTGCACTGCATTTTTTCACATTTGCGTTCCAGAAACAAGACAGTGTTATTGCTTGCTACCAAAGGATATTGATGTTTGGTATCACATTGAGCTACTGCAGCTACACACACACACACACACACACACACACACACACACACACACACACACACACACACGCACACACACACACACGCACACACGCACACACGCACACACGCACACACGCACACACGCACACGCACACACGCACACGCACACACACACACACACACACACACACACACACACACACACACACACACACACACACACACACACACACACACAATAGGTGCCCCATGCTCGTTTCGCTTATATATATTAAATAATTCGTTAGTCCTTCTGTTCGTACATGCCTTCCACCTTTGAACGCTTGTCAGCACTTACGCCAAATGGTGCCACAGCAACAAGCTAAAATATGTGCAGCCATCCTTTTAAAGACATTAGCTCGAAGCAGCGTAGCTGCAAGGCTGTCAACGACTTATTCTATTGTCAGCTGGGAGCAGTGTGAAGAAAGGAATGCGGACGCGGGCTGGCCGCTTGTATTCCTTTTTTCCCAAGTACCGAGAATTGAGCGAGTTGGAATATCGTCGTGAACTGGGAGCGTCTCTGTTTCGTCTTCGTGTACCTGCGATGACAGTTGATGAATAAATTCCATTTTGCCTATTCTGAAAAAATGCACCCCTCCTTTGACCTAGAGAGTGGAAGTCGCTCTCTCTCTCTCTACTGCCGGCATGTCTGTCACTCTTGCCACAAAGACGTCCTGAGATTGGAGAATTCTTTAACTTCCCCTCCAACAATTCTCAACCAATCACGACCACGAATGGTAGCCGCACCCGGCAGGCTATAAAAGGCAGAGTGTCCATCTCGGCAGCATTCTTCTCAGCTCTCAGCGCGTCCGAGTCGGACCTTCGTGAGGTCACGCACTTCCTCGCCGCAAACAACCTTGCCGACCTGCGCCTGGCCGCAGACGAAGCCCGTGAGACACCCATCATTCCCTGATCGTCTTGCAAGCATCAGCATCGTGAAAGGCGTGCTGTTCAAACTCGGCCACCACCAGGCAGGCGCCCAGACACCGGCAACTACCAGAGATGGACGCAGAAGCTTTCCATCGCCGAACGAGCAATCGGACGACCGCTCGAGAGAGCTACGGCTCAGACTACGGAGACGGGCAACCTGGCTCTCCGTTGCAGCCATCCGGGTCTTCCGGGGATCGCCCCGATACTACTTACACCCTGGAAGGGTTCAACTGCCCATTTGTGAACGAGCGTCCCATCACCTTCGTGAAGCCGTTGTCCTGGGTGCGCGTCTGCGTGAGATGCATGGTGGTTGCGGCCGATACTGTCCTGCTTCTCTGCGGTCACACCTTGTGTGATAGCTGCCTTAACGACATGTCCGATTGTGAGACAAATGCGGCTCGGCAGGAGGGCGACAGTTTCGAAGACAGGCCCCGCGACGGCTCGTGTCCCCTGGACAGTGAACCCTTTGTGGAGGCCGACCTCGTGGTTCTGCACTTCCCAGTGCGGCATCTTCTGAAACTTCCGGTGCGCTGTTTCCATGCCGGCTTGGGCTGCCCGTTCGTCGGAAAGCTTGCAGAACTTCAGGTTCACCTGCGGGAATGCCTCTTCAGAACCGAGACCTTCGTGCTGATGCCTCGGTGTGGGTAGCATCGTCCTCGCCTAGGCCTGGAATCACCGCTGGATCAGTCAGCACTGTGCCGCTCACGACAGGCCGCACAGACCGCTGCCATTACATAGCCTGTGACAACGTGCGCTGAACTTCAAAGCAGCTGCCTTTGAAGATATGCCTGTACTGCTCAAATTCCTGATAAAAATTATTGTTTCTCATTTTCTGAATTGCTCGATTATTTGCGTGCCATGCGGCGGTCGGCTGGAAACAGCCTGAACAGCTGAATCACGTTGATTAGGTATAGACCAGGTGTTTCTTTCATTATTTTTTCTGAATTAGCATTTACAAGAGAATGTGGCTAGGAGTTTAGCGAACGCAGGCTTTATGCCACGTGGCTGGGTTCCCAGACGGGTATACACTTGTGAGTACATAGTAAAACTGTAGTATATCGTAAAACTAGCAATAACCGGCTTTACATCGAGCCAGTCTGATGACCTAATAAGTAGTGGCAGGGAGCGTATACGCGTTTTCCCCGTTGAAGAAAAGCTGTGGCTAAAGGTACGTCCGACACTGTCTCCAACATTTTATAGAGGTACGTTAGGCGTATTCGGCATTGTCTTTCTCGAAACAAGTGTGAGGTTTCTCCTTGATTTTTTCCATGTTTCGACTTCAGATACTTCGCAAATAATCAATATTAAATATAAGTTAGCCTCGCGTCACCGTCTATGCTGTGGTGCGCAGCAGGCCTGTTTCGTTGCAGCCCGCTTACACGGAGTAGTTCGTCACTGCACTGACCCCTGCCACGTGTGCTCCCATGGCGTTGAAGCGTACTTGCCAAGGAAAATAACAACGCAATCCATATGGCGCGTCCCCGAACACATACTATGACAACGCGTGCTTATCGCAACTAGAGCGGAATGATGCAATGAAGTTCCGCTACCTATGGACTAAGCGAGTGGTGGAAATTCGAATCCGTAGCAGCATTTGGCATTTACAAAGATGTCGAAAACCGAAACTGCATTACAGAAATCAACACAATCCCTAACGACCCAAAGCAGACAAGAGCAACTCTTCTCCGTACGCTAAATTGCACTCAGTGCTATTCAATTAAGTCGTCCGCACTTTTCGTTCAGAAACAAGCGTTTGTGTCTCTCGTCGCAACGTTTGCTTTTTCGCTCAGAGCGGTTCGTTCTTGACGCTTCTTCGGGAGACTGCTTTGACCAAATCCCTAGGCAAATTGCTAATCTAAACTTAAATGTTGTCAGCGTGAAATACGGCGTCGTATAAGACGTGGCTAAGTTTTACGTTTAAAACCATTTTCGCCATCGCCAGTAAAATACACCCACACGCGACATTGCTGCTGCAAGCGTCATCTACATGAAATACATTATTCTGTGTGGACGGGGTTCTGCTCAAATTGATGGAGAACAGACGTACAGTATTGTATTCATTGGCTGTACCAAGGGGAGGGCTCAGTTTTTTCATGAAACATGTAGCGGCTGTTTGGTCTAAGTTCGTTAGAATAAAAGTTAGAGTTCGACTTACGTAAAGAGCACTAGAATTAGCTTCTAGGAATGGCGAAATATGCAAAAATCAAGCGGGAGAAATCGGAGCAGTTTGCACTGTGTATTTTGTATGGCAAGCACAGAAGCTATTGCAATTTGGCAGTTTTGTTAACGTTTGGTTATTACATCTGATTGTCACGCTGGGTACCCAGGCTGCATACTAAATTAGTGGATGCTTTGTTTTTTTCGCCGACTTTCTTGGTGTGATCGTTTGCCTTGCGAGACGAAACACTTTTCGCCACTTACATCTGAGAAGCCAAGACGCCATAAAGCAGGTAGTACGCACTGCTACAAGCGCTGGTCCGTCCGGTCATGCATGGTTTGATTAAGTTTCAGCCACCGCTCTTAAGTGCGCTACAGAGAACGTGTAGAAACAGCGCAATAAAGTACGTAGGAACCCAAGGCGCATCAGACTTGGCTGTCGAGCTGCATTGAAGACGCGTCACAAAGACTGCCGAAAAAATTCTGAGAGAAAAGAAAAACAATTCAACTGAGGAAAATAAAATTATGTATATCCCACGCACTGGGGGTATCGGTTTAAGCGAAGCTTTCTGTTTTGGTTACCTTGACTGAGGAATAATTAGCGGCGATGTTGACGGAGAATGCTTAATTTCAACTGTCAGTCCAACACGACAGGGTTGAGTTAATATTTAACGTTACCTTGCATGCACCACTGCTGTTTGTGTGCGTGCAGAACGCAAAGTGAGAGGCGTTTGCTTGAGGCATTGTTGTGCGCCATTTTTCATAACATTAGAGGGTATTCAGCATTGTCTTTGCCTCACATGACACATCACATCGTGGCAGAAGTAATAAATTTGATTTGGATTACGCGGCTGTACGTGTGAAAACGATAATCGGATTATAAGGCACGATTTACTGGCGGCCTGCCGATTTATTTTGACACCGTGGTATTCTTTAACTTTTTCTAAAATCTAAGTGGAACTGCGTTTTCTATTTCGCTCCTGACGAAATGCGGTTGCCAAGCAACCTTATCAAATCCGCGACCCCGAGCGATGCCATCGTCGCAAAGCTACTGCGGCGTGTTTGCGTGCGCAGTTGCATTATTCACTGTGTTTATATTCTGATGGTGTATATTATCCGTGCATATTTGTAGTTTTTTCATTGTTAGAACTAATTTAATGCTATTTTGTTGCCATTTTTTGTTTTTATCTACGCTTCATTTCTAAGAGGAGGTCCCCTTTCCGCGATGTGTCATGGGACCTCATTCTGAATATGCACACCCAATGCGTGTAATTTCAAATGTCCAAATTCCCGAAATTTGGATTCATGACATTAGCGTCCACATTTCATTTCAGTGTCCACATATCTCGACAGAGCTCCATGTATCGCAGTATGTAACTCTTAAGGCGTTCGTTAAGTTCCCCTCACCGACAGAAACATCTTCAAATGCGCAGTAACAGCTTTTGAAACAAATACATGTACGAAGCAGAGGAGGCCGGTGTGCGGCTTTCCCTTTCGGGGTACTACATAAGGAAACGCGATCGGCAACACTTACGCAGACTTCTGAGCATACGCACATTGTGTAAAACGAACACTTTAACGCCGAGCACAGCCGCGGCGCATCACACATACAGATGACGATTTATATGTTGCGAACACACTTCGTAACAGCAAGAACACAACTCGGACGTCGAGGTCACCACGACGCATCGCAGCCGGCAGAGAGAAGCAAATTTGTGGAGCACCTTCTGAAACCGCCGACAGAGTTCTTTCGTGTACCATACGTCTCACGTAGTCCTTTTTTTCCGGGTTGCAACGAAAGCCCGCGAAATATGAAAAAAAAATGAAACACGTGGCAGAGCGTTTTCGCACTGGTATCGTGTTGCTCTCAAGCGTACATTCAGTGCAAGCATCAGTTCACTGAGGCTTGGACTGAATACACGCTTGTAAACGCTTGAATGCACGCTTGCATCGAATGCGTGCATGCTTGCATCGAATGCACGCTTCTGTGCAAGCTCTCAGTTCACTGAGGCTTGCAAAGAACTGGTTTACTCGTGCCATATGAGTACGCGCTCATAAGATAGAGTGAAAAACTCGTGCTTACCAGCTATCATTATTAAAGCAGAACATCTTTGCAGAACTAGAATTCCCGGTGTTGGAACACCGCACAGCCGCGGAACACATGCGATGCCTCGTTCAGCCGCGGTCGTCTAACGCTTGGTTGACCTTTGCTGCGTCTTCCGTTCATTGCACGCCTGATCGAGCTTCTCTGTCTTATCTTTCCCATCTTCGTACTTGGAACGACAACCGAAGCAGATGAGCAACCGTGATCCGATTTTCTATATCGCTGAGCGAGGGGCAAGGGTGAGCGAAGGTAAGTTGGCAAAGATGAGCGGAGGTAAGCTTGAAGGACGCACAAAGACAAGCACTTCCTGCGCTTCGCACGATTTAAAATTCACAGAAAGAGAATTTTAAAAAATAAGTTCGGATGTCCGGCAACAGCTTGGAGCGTGCATGTCGCTTTAAACCGAGATTGGCACTCTCCTTCCGAGGGTCGGCTACGACAAGTGATCAGATAGTGAGCAGATTTACCATTTCATGCTGAGACACACCGGTTCTCTTCGTTGAATTAAAACCGATATACGCAGAATAGGTTATAACACATACACACGCCACGGCTGGTAATTCGGGTCACATCTTTGCGCCACCGAGAGAGATTTCCACGTACTGTAGTTTCCGATGCACCGAAAGGCTTCCCTGACGATCTTATATGGACATTGCGTATATTTCGCAAAGTATGGTCTAAAACATCTCCAAATCGTTCCGCAGCACGCGATACGAATACTTTCAAGCAGCGCCGCACCGGATCACACAAGTCAGAGAGGAGGAAACACTCGCCACGCACCCTTTCCGCCTCGCTCAATGAAAAGAACTATAGATGCCTCCCTGTAGGGTAGTAAAGCAGGATGGCTTCTGCTAGCCTCCTTACATTTATGTAGGTCTTTGATCTCCTTCAACTGAATACTTGTGCGATGTCATTTCATTTTGGTGTTGTTGTGTTTATTTACTTTCTAGCTTTTGCTCCGCAATGCCTTGGGTTGCTTACATAGCAAATTCGCACGTGAATGGTAAATCCATGGATCAAGTTACTTCTGAACCAATAGTGTTTGTGCCTTGGATACAGGGATTAAGGCAGGGTATTATACTCCAACTGCGTAGGAGTATTTTCACTACAAACATATATGCGTCTCTTAGGTTCTTAGTTTGCTTTTATGAACATAATATTGGAAATGATTTGACATATCGTGAACACGAATTACAGTGGAACCGTAATAGCCAATTACTGAAATACATTTTACTGTTCGAGTTTCATTAGCTGTCTTTTTCTTGCTCTATGAAGAGGTTTTACTGGCTTCCTATACCGCGGCTGTCGTCTTTCACTGCACAAGCATTTTCACGAGACGACCACGATGACGATGGCGAAAGCTCGAAGATATGACATTCCGGAAGCACGAAGGTAAACTTGTAGCACAACGAAGCGGCTTCATGCGACATAATATATGCAGAAAAAAAACACACACACACACACCTCCCACCCGTTCCACAATGTGAGGCGTCGTAAATGAAAGGTACATCATTTTGCTGTGAAGTGGAATCTCGAAGGAGCAGCTTCTAAAGCCGCCATGCAAATAGGTTTTCCAGGTATTGCTATTGCTTCGGGAACGTTTTGAATATGCCTCTCCAAGGTCAAAGCGACACACAGCCAACGTTAACCACGCGATCTTTTTTTTTTTTGCTATGGCGCTCATGTTCTTGCAGTTTTCCTCCAGTTCCATATGGCGAGCTCTTGCCTGAGCGAAGGCGCCATACCTTTATTATTATTATTATTATTATTATTATTATTATTATTATTATTATTATTATTATTATTATTATTATTATTATTATTATTATTATTATTATTATTATTATTATTATTACATGTCAGCATTCTGTATTATCGTGGTCATAGGGGTGCTCATCAGTTGTCGCATATATTGAATACAAAAACATAACAGAACCGTTTATTTGATCAGCAGCTGAAGATGAAACATAAATATTAAACATGTGGAGGGTCCGTCTGTCTTGCGGTCTTGGGAAAACAATGCGTGCAGTAACTAAGCAATGATAACTACATAAATAGGGGAGTATTAAGCATTGTTACTCCTTAAATACACGACTTATAAGAAATAAAGAAATGATTGCGGTAGATATATAACTATTGTTAATGTACAAGGATGCTGTTAGAAAACAATTACAGTCCACAAAAGTAATTTTTTTCTTTATTAAGGGTACAACACAATGTAGCTCGTTCGCACAAAAATAGTGATAGAAGACAATTATATTGCACGCAATAACAAATTGCTTGAATAAATGTCCATGAAGAGGTAGTGCGAGAAATGCTGTTTTTTAATTTCTGCACTCATGTTTCACGAAAGCAATATTAAATCAGCAGAAAGAGCAAAGAACGTAAATCAGCATTAGTTTGGAAGTCTATGCTGTACTTATAAATAGTTCGTAGAAGAATATACTTTCATAATATTTTTTTCTCTGCGTAACCATTCTCTCTGTGTTGCGATGATGTCAGGAGATGGATACTGTAAACGCATCTGTCCATTTGTTATCTCATTCGTTCCTGATATCCCCAAGAGTCTGTAACTATACGGCAGCGATTAACAGGACGCTTAGTGCCTCTTTTTTATTATTATTATTTATACTGCTTCGATCACCAACCGTTTATTGGCCACGAACTCTGCGAAAAAAAGAACACCTGCAAGCTTACACATAGTTACCACGCTAACAAGACTAACGAAAAAAAAAGTAGGGACGGAAGAGAGCGCTAGCGTCCTGTCCCTATCCCAACTTTTTTTCTGTCAGTCGTGTTAGCGCTAGTAACTATGTCCAACCAAATGTATCAACACCAACTAGCCCAACCTTCTGCATAAGTTACCCGCAAGCAAGGACACATTTCGCATGCGTGCCTAACCTGGCGGTGACTTGTAAACAACCTATTTCGCGCCGAGATATTCGGCCATGTTGGCGCAGAATGCCAGTGCGAGAAGCGTACGAGTAACCTGCGTGGTAATTTATGCAGATGCGTGTCGTGCGCAGAAGCAGGAGTACATCAGCCACGACCCGCCAATCGGGTACGCACGAGATGCGACTTCAGGCTACCCTTTCGCCTCCGAGATGCTCGCTCCCACTGCTATATAATAATAATAATAATAATAATAATAATAATAATAATAATAATAATAATAATAATAATAATAATAATAATAATAATAATAATAATAATAATAATAATAATAATAATAATATTATTATTATTATTATTATTAATAACAATAATAACAATAATAACCATAATAATAATAATAATAATAATAATAATAATAATAATAATAATAATAATAATAATAATAATAATAATAATAATAATAATAATAATAATAATAATAATAATAATAATAATAACTTTATTCAGATCAATGTACAAAGACTGGTATGCGACACCGTCTGGATCCTTCGCCACAGGCTAGTTGTGGATCCATGCAATTATACGAAGCAAAATAAAGTATTAATACACAGGCGCAATCGTTCTTTGTTTGTTTGTTTTATTTTGTATCTATGATACGCTACCGCAACTCAGTGAGCCATTGATCTCGTTACGAAAGTTTTTACACGTAAGCAGGAGCAACAGACTATATATGCAACAAATTAAACATTTTTGTAGCACGTTGGGGTTGATATTAACATCCTTATATCGGCACTTCTTTTTCTCTACCAGGAAGATAGATTAATATCGGGCAACGGCTCATTCATTGGTCGGATATGGCATTTGTGGCAGAGAAAACCTGCAGAAATGTGTACGACTGCGACGTGGGTCCTGATATAGTGATTGGCGACAAGATGTGCATTCGCTGTTCGCCATTAGTCGAATTCGGTATCCAAAAAAAAAAAGACCTGCAGGAAAAGATCACATTCCACGGCCGTTCCCATCAGAGTGACACTGAAAGCAATATGGGTCGCTTCCGCTTGCCCGAGGCCGTGTATTCAACCCCCAGAGAACAAGATATTTTAAAGAAGACAAGCGCGAATGACATTAAAGATGGCGAATTGTTGCATACAGGATCTCAAGTAGTGGTCACACAATTAAGCATTCGCACTGCGGAGAGCTAAGCCTCGCTTTGTGGTAACACAGCGTCGTACACACAGCGGTCTGAGCGGAACGGTCTTTACACTGAAAGCTACAAACACCGATGTACTTTTTTTTGCCTAATCTCGAACGTCACTAAAGCGCGGCACCAGCCAAGTCGCAGGCTATTACATGGTGTTGCACGTAACTTGAGCCAGACAATAAACATATTCAGATGTTGTTGGACCCAACCAAGGTACTAGTTCGATACGTTGCAAACATTCCGTACTCAGCATACACTGGCATTGCATTCCAGACCTATGAGATTATGGCCTCTCCTCACAAGCAAAAATATCGTATTCTGCGCTGGTTCTATTTTTCGGACAACTCCTTTCACGATTTCCTTACACACACAGCATCATTAAAACCCGCAATAAGTAACATATGCATGCGAAACACGGACGTGTGGTTTACACCGCGTTTCCGGCATGAACTACAAGTTGCCAAGCCTTGAACATAATTTAAATATAATCTTAAACAGGTACAAGCATACTATAGGGTTTACATTAATATAGCTTAAATATATCCAAAACATGTAGCCTTATAATACTGTTAACTATCAGGATGCAATGCAGACTGCGCAAGTGGTATTACTTTCAATCTCGACTGAAATTCGAATCTATAATATTGTTGGAAATGAATATGTTATAAATTTTTACTGCTGATATATGTATGAGCTGTCGAAGTCGAATAGGTTTATTTGCGTATTTACAATATATGCGTGTGTTAGTAAATATGTGGAAGAATATGTGCATGTCACCTGTATATATTCAGTATAGTTTTTTTTTCATAAATAATCTGTTTCATCTCCGCAATGTCGCCTCTGCTAAAAGTTTTCAGGTTGCCCGAGCCCTGTCAAGCTGTCAAAGAACAGCTTTTTTGCCCAGGTATCCCTACCAGAAATATCTATTTTTTCTGCAAAATATAATGAAATGAAATGCTATTTTCCGTCTCTTGGAGATACTCAGATAATTGTTCACATCACACCAAATTAGATCATTCTTCTTAATTAGCATAATAAACTTCTCGAACATTATAACTAGATGAAGAGTGGCAATTACAAAATTGCGGAGCACCATGAAAAACTCCCGATGCAGCTTTCTGTTGCTCAGCACCTGCTACATAAAAGTGTTTTTCCGAGTGTGAAAGAATCTGGGGAAGACATGCGAGATCCTTTCGAGCGATGCCATAGTCGCAAAGCAACTGCTGCAGGCAAAAGAAGTGTTGATTTGATGTGCGACCACTCCCGTAGTTTCGCCTTGACCCTGGAGTGCGCTTTAACAATGCAGCTCTGCTTTCTCACGCCCTGCGCAATTTGTCCGCTTGAAATACTTCCGTGGTGCCTATTTTTGAGAAATAGCAGAGACGTACAGGGCCGCACCTTGAACTGACGTTAATCCAGTTTTCCCGGAACCCCTCTCGTGTCGTAGTAGTAGCGTTTCCTTGCCTTCTCACGTCTGCTTTTCCCTATCCCCCCCTCCAACCCCCTTGCATGACAAAGGCATCTGCTCCCCCATCGTCTCTAAAGTTCTATCAACGTCCCCTCTGGACACGCACTTTTGTAATAAGGTAAGCGCTGCAGTTTCTGGAATGATTCTGGAGGGGTCACGGATAATGACAGCTGTAAAGAGGGTGGTAGGTTGAGGACTTGGGAGTTCGAGAGGCCATTGTGCACATTCGACGCGGTGAGGTCCAAGGTAGTTTCACGCATCGCCTTACCTCTCTGCCTCGCTCTGTCATGTATGCAATGCTCTGGGCCATAATCCGACGTGGTGGGCCAGACAGCGCCAGTGGGCAAGTTGAAAAAAGAGGCTAAGAAAGCTACCTTTTGAATGAAGTTCTAAAGTATTCTAGATCCTTCTTGGGTGCTGGCGTGAACACACACCGGAAACAAGGAAGGAGACAGGACAGGCGCTCTGTCCCCTCTCCTTCCTTTTTTCTTGTGTGTCTTCGTGCCTACTACCCAAGAAGAATTTTGACCAACTCGCCCAACTTGACGACCTTTTATTCTAGATGTTTTAAAGCAATAAATGGCTTCGTGGCACTCTCAATGTCAATCACCAATCTGTCTGCACAGCAGCAGCGCCTACGTGCTGTCTCGTGTTTCCCTTCTTCCGTGTGTTGTTTTATTCGGCGCCGTCTTTGTAATGCCCACACTAGGCGGCAGAGACGAATTGTACCATGTCATTCATCAGCTTTTAGGAATGTCAAACCGTTGCAGAATAGAGGGGTGTGCACGGTACAGGTCTAATGAAGGCCAAGATACCGAATGAGAACAACACCCCAGTCAAAGGGGTCACAGTACTTTGATCTAAACACGTAAACCTTCATACAGGTGCATCAAATGGAGGTCCATTCCAAGTCCACGTTTGTCCTTTCAAATCTCAGGCGATGAATTTCGAGCCTGGAGGGCGTCCGAAAGAAGAAAAAAAAATCTGAATAAATACGGAAGTTCAATTTTTTTTCAGATGAAAAGGTACGCAGGTCCCAGGCACTGTCGGAATCGATGTAAGCGACGCTTCCTGCACCGGTTGTTTTGATTGACGATAATTAGCGAGGATGTCGGCAGCGAAAGCCTATAGCTTCTGCAACTCTTAGCGCGTTGATATCAAACGTGAGCTTGAGTGCACCACTCACTGCTGTTATATATATATATATATATATATATATATATATATATATATATATATATATATATATATATATATATATATATATATATATATATATACAGGAACACAACCAAAACCAAAACCAGGAACAGCCTCTAGCCCAAGCCCCACTTCAGAGGCATTGGCGATCCGGCTGCGGAGCTCTGCACGGCGCACTTCTTCTTCCTTAAAATATATATATATATATATATATATATATATATATATATATATATATATATATATATATATATATATATATATATATATATATATATATATAGTGGCATGGCCTTCGTTAGAATCAACGAGGCCACATTTATTCTAACGTTAAGAAATCACAAATATAATTTGCGATTTTCGTAAGTGTGCCACTTCATTTGTTCAGCTACCTATGCCCGGAACCTAAAGCACTTAGGTTCCTTTTATATATATATATATATATATATATATATATATATATATATATATATATATATATATATATATATATTAAACAGCCTGTACTATTAGCGCTTACAACATATAGTGTGAAAGCAACTTGCTAAAAAATGCGCAGCCATGCTTCTAAAGATGTTTGCTGAAAGCACCATTGCTGAAAGGGTGTAAGTAACTTTGTCTATTGTCAGGTGGGAGCAGCTGGTTGACGGGTATGCGGACATGGTTAGGCCAATTACTACAGCTTGCATTTTTTCCCACAAGTACCGAGAATTGAGAGAGTTGGAATACCTTCGTGAACTTCAGCCTTTATTTTGTTTCTTCTTTGTGTAGTTGCTGCGCTGAATGATGACGAATGAATTGCTATTTGCCTTTCCTGGAAAAGTTCACCCCTCCTTGGACGATGAGCGTGTATGTGACCCTCTCTCTCTCTCTCTCTCTCTCTCTCTCTCTCTCTCTCTCTGCTGCCGGAATTTCTCCCATTGTTGCTCGAAACACGTCCAGCGATACGTTAATTTTTCAAACCCACTCTCCAAAAACTTGTGACCAATCACGACCCCGGAGGGAGGCCCCACCTACCAGATTATAAGAGGCACAGTGTGCATCTCGGCGTCATTCTCGTCTCTCAGCTTGTCCGAGTCATACCGACGTGACGTCGCGCACATCCTCGCTGAGAACAACCTTGACGACCTGTGGCTGGCCCCAGACGAAAGCAGTGAGGCGCCCATCATTGCCCCATCGTCTTGCAAGCATTAGCTTCGTCAAAGGCGCGCTCTTCGAACTCGGTTACCACCAACCACCTGGGGAGCCACAACTACCAGAGAGGAACGGCGAATCTGTCCATCGCCGACCCTGCGACCGGACTACCACTCCCGACGACAACGACTCAGACCGGGCAGATAGGCAACCTGGTTCTCCGTCGCAGCCATCCGGGTCTTCCGAGAATCTCCACGATAACGCTTACACCATGGAAGCGACCACGTACACCCTTCGAGGATACGGCTGGCCATTCGTGAACGAGCAAGCCATCACCTTCGAGCAGCGGTTGCCCTGGTTTCGCGTCTGCGCGTACTGCAGGGTGGTTGCAGACGATGCCGTGCTGCTTCCGTGCTGTCACACATTGTGTGGTCGATGCCTCAAAGACGCTTGTGATGGCCACAGCTGCGAACACAGGCACCGTTTCGGCCGGTGTCCCCTCGACGGTGGATACTTCTTGGAGGAAGACGCCGTCGACGTGTACTTCCCTCTGGAGTTTCTTATGGCCCTGCCGGTGCGCTGTTTCCATGCCGGTCTGGGCTGCCCGTTCAACGGAGTTCTTGCAGAACTTCAGCATCACCTGCGGGAATGCATCTTCGGAGTTGGTAGCATCGCTGGCGCCTAGGCCTGGAGGCACCGGTGGATGTAGCCCTGTGCCGCTTACGACGGGCCGCATAGGCCTCTTCTATTGGGTAGCCTGTGACCCCGTGCACTGAACTTCGAAACCGCGGCCTTTGAAGATATGCTTGTACTGCTCGAGTGCGTAATAAATATTGTTTGTCCTTTCCCCAATTGTTCCATTATTCGCGTACCATGCGGTGGTCGGCTGGAAACGGCCTGAACAGCTGCAGCACGTTGATTAGGTACATACCAGGTGTTTTTTTTCCTTCTTTTTTTCTCATCGTCGCCTATCTTCCCCGTGGCTGGATTCCTGGATGGGCGTATGCTTGTCGGTATATAGTAATAGTATATTATATAGTACAACTAGCAATAAGTGGCCTTATATCGAGCCAGTCTGATGATGTACTAAGTTGTGGCAATGAGCGTATGAGTTTTCCGCGTTAAAAAAAAGCTGTAGCTAAAGGTACGTATTACACTCCTTCCAATATTTTCGAGGTACGTTACAAGCATTCGTCATTGCCTTTATGGATGCAACTGCGAGGTTTCTCTTTTGCATTCTCCAAGATTCAATTTCAGTTGCTTCGCTAATAAGCAATTTTAAGAGGTACACTTATATTTCCCTCGCGTCAACTTCTTATATTATCTGGTGCAGCGTGCCTCTTTCGACGCAGCTCCCTCAGATGGGCAAGATCTTCACTGCAATAACAACTGCCGCCAGTGCTATCCTCGAAATCCGTATGGTGCCTCTCCGATCCCGCACTATGACAGCGAGTGCTTAATCGCAACATGAGCACAATGATGCAATGACGCTTCTCTACCTATTCACTGAGTGATTGGTGGCCATGCGATCGATTTGCAGCACATGACATTTACAAAGATGTCAAAGTCGCAACTGCAATACAGAAATTAACAAAATCCGTAACTAAGCAAAGCATAGAAGCGTAACTCAACACCGTATGGCAAGTGCCGCTGATTGTTCTTTTAGTCGCCCGCACTTTCCGTTCGCCAACCGGCGTGAGTGATTCTTGTCGTACTGCTTGCTTTTTCGCTCAAAGCAGTTAGTTCTTGAAACTTCTTCGGGAGACGGCTTTAATGAGAGCCCTACGCAAATCACTAATGTAAACATAAACGTTGGTAGCCCAAAATTACGGCGTCGTATAGACCGTTTCATCGGGCGAGGAGGATAGGGCGCCCGGAGGGCCTTTCCTCATCGCTGGCTAGGGCGATCCGGTGAGGCGCTGCTTGGAAGTATTGCTGTCGCGTGCTACGGAACGATTTCGAGATGTTTTAGATGGTACTTTGTGAAATTTACGCCATGTCCGTTCATATAAGGTCGTCAGGGAAGCCTTTCGGTGCATCGGTAACTACAGTAGGTGGAAATATCTCTTGGGGGCGCAAAAATGTGACGCGTTTTATCAGCCGCGGTGTACGCACATTATCAGTCGCAGTGTGTGTATGTGTTGTGAGCTATTTTGCTTATATCGGTTTTAATTCAACAAAGAAAACTGGTGTATCTGTATTACCAGCACTAATTGGTAAGTCTGCTCAATATCTGATCGCTTGGTGTAGGGAGTTAAACAAAGCATAAGAGCGAATACTCGTGCACGGCCAACCTAAGGCAACCACGAAACATCTAAGCGGCAGGCGCTATCAAATATTTGTGATGCACGGGCATCGTCCTCACGCATATCAATTCTAGTAGGCTTCAAATTACCATATGTCTACGCTAGTCTTCCTGCATGAGGCCGATGGCGCTGCTCAACACAGCTATAACTGCGGTTGGCTAACCAGCACGGTGCATATGTACCCTGTGCGCTTCGGCATTGCCTTTTTGGCCTGCATACAGCCACAATATGTGAGACATCGCATAAAAAGAATGCGATGCCAATTTTCGAGGACAAAATTTCCGTAATACGTGTGAGTGCGTCGCAGAGAATGGAGCGAACACAACCAAAAAAAATGGTTATCATCCTCTTTCTCGAAATAGCAAGAGAAAACGCGCTAACGCCGCAATGGGGCCTCACATAGAGTCACGCCGCACAATGTTTATAAATCCATAGTCGCTGATGCCGTATGCTTGGACCATGCAGTATATAGAACAAAGATATATGTAATCCACCACCTACCACTGCCTAGGACGCTCGCGCAGTTCGTAAACAGCCCCTTCTGGACAAGCTTAATTCAGACTGTAAGGTATGCCGCTATTACTTGCGAAAAATATTTTATTCAGGGGTGGAAACCTCATCCATCGAACCAAGTAGTCACCAATGAAACCTGCAGCGAACAGTTCATGAACGCTTGTCAAAGTATAACATCACAGCCCCTATCGTAGCAGAACGGTACCCACGCTCACGCTGTTACGATCGTCGCGTATGTTTCATGGCTCCTAAACCGCAGTTTAGAAATATAGGATAATACCGCAATAAGGTCACATTAGTTATTGGAACATTCAGAAATACACAATTGATGTCTGAGGCTGATTGTAGGCTCAAATATGCACGCACACATCGCGCTGCGTGTTCCGTCGACCTCAACGCCAGCAGAAATTCCGGCCATGACGCCTTAAACCACCTCAGCACGTCTCACAGAAGCATTTATCACGTAGAAGACGCACGTCATACTAAACAGACCACACGACTGCTAAAACAAACGCCAGAACCTACCGCCGAGCGTATACCTGCCATGCAAAACACAGCTTTCAACCAAGCCCGTATGGCGCTGCTCATAGGCGGCGCCACTTCGCTCACAATAGGGCGGCACCTACGAAAAAACGGCCTATAAGACGTGGCTTTGTTTTACGTCTAAAAGAATTTTCGCAGTTGCCAGTCCAATACACACACTGCGACATTGGTGCTGCTAGATTCGTCTGCATCAAGTAGATTATGCTGCATAGACGGGGTTCTGCGCCAATTTGACTGAGAATAAACCTAGAGTAGCTCGCTTTGATCGTGATGAGTGGCTCTTTATGCTCAGTGGGTTACAATAAAGAATTCGTTTCTAGGTACGCGGAAATCTACGAAAATCGTGTGGCAGACATCAGAACAGTTGGCGCTCAGCGGTTAAAGTCCTATCTCGACTCGTACATTAGTAATAAGGTAAGCGCTTCACTTTCTGCAGTGATTGTGGAGGGGTCACGGATAATTCCAGCTGTCAACAGGGTGACCCGTAGACGACCAGGTAGCTCGAGAGGTCATTGGCCACATTCGACGCGGTGGGTCCCAAGCAATTCTCGCGTCGCCTTTTCTCTCAGCGTTGTCCATGTCATGCATTCAATGCTATAGCACCAACTCGACGTGGTGGACCAGACAGCACCAGTGGTAAAGTCGAAAGAAGAGGCAAAGAAGGCTTCCCTTTGGATCCAGTTCTAAAGTATTCTAGATACTTCTAAGCAATGAATGCCTTCGAGAAGCAGCCAATCTCCATCACGAATGCGTCGGCACAGCAGCTTCGCCATGACCTGTTGCCGTCAGCAACACAGGCAAGACATGGCTGCCACGTGCGATATTATTATCGGCTGTTACTCGTCCAAATGTCCTCGGTTGTTTTCTGCGCCCATGGAATTCATTTCATTACCAATCTCGTCCTGTTTCCTAAATTAACTCGTGGTAATAAATACAACTGATGCTCAGGATAAAGGCAATAGTATAAACAACATTCTCGATATTTTTGCTAGTAACGCCTTTGGAATGAAGTTCACGCACGAACTGCCGCAAGATGGTCGCATCCAGCACCTCGACTTGTGTCTGATTTTTCATGGAGCGCGCGTGTGCTGGCAGTACAAGCCACGGTCGAAAAAACAAATTATCAATTATCAATCGGCCCACTCTAAGCTCGTAAAAAGAGCTATAGCAAAAAACTGCATCCGCTCTGCTCTAGACAAGTCATGCGAACATCAAGTTCATGACAGCGTCGACGCCCAGCTAAGGCGTCTGGAGAAGGCTGGGTTCAACGGAGAAATCGTGGCCTCGGTGGTAGGGAGCCAGATTCGCGAGACAAAGGCTGGTGGGAGGCGCAGGCACCTGGTGTCTATTGGCACCAGGTGTCTCACCGCCTCAAGAACGTTGGCGACAGGTGCGGGGTGCGTGTTGTGTTTTCAGCACCGGAAAAGCTGGGACGAATGTGTCGCCTTGCAAACCAATCCCAGAAGAAACCAGCCTGCAAAATAAAGCACACCAAAGCCCTCGTTGAATGTGACGTCGGCGTTGTGTACAGTATTCCCCTCGCCTGTGGGAAATGCTATATTGGCCAAACCGGGCGCTGTCTGAATGAACGCTTGCTAGAGCATCGCAGGAATGCTACATCACTAAGTGGCGCTGGTCATTTAGCCGACCACATACGCCGTTGCTCGCACAAGCCAGCATGCGAGGCTTTTTTCGAACGAACACGCGTGTTGCGCAAATATAGCGACCAGAAACACCGGGAAATATATGAAGCGTGTTGTATCTCCAATGCAAACGAGAACTGTGTCAGTGCTCCTTCTGTTGCACTCGGGACAAAAGAAATTGATTATCTCAGGGCAAACGGGTGTGTCGAATCAGCTAGGCAGGGCGGAAGATGAACAAGATTGTACTCAGTGACGTAAATAGAAGAGAAAGAAAAAAAAGAGGGAAAAGTTTCTCTTTTTATTTTTGTTTTGACACCTGTGATGACCTTTGCCTAGACGAAGGAAATATGTTTGAGTGGTCCTGCGCAGTAGCAGTCCCCCACCCCCTCCCCCTGTGTACATAAAGCCCTGTTTCCAATGAATAAAACTCAGTTGAAGTCCGGCGTTCGTGTTGTCTTTCTCGCCTCGTCCTTGTTCAAATGTGCGCTGGAAGTATGTTTCACAATGCCAAGAATGGAAGCCGCACCTGCCAGGCTGTAAAAGAAACAGTGTCCATCTCGGCAGCATTCTTCTCAGATCTCAGCGCGTCTGAGTCGGCCCTTCGCGACGTCACGCACTTGCGCGCCGCAAACAACCTTGACGACCTGCGCCTGGCCGCAGACGAAGCCCGTGAGACGCCCATCATTCCCTGATCGTCTTGCAAGCATCAGCATCGTGAAAGGCGTGCTGTTCAAACTCGGCCACCACCAGGCAGGCGCCCAGACACCGACAACTACCAGAGATGAACGCAGAAGTTTGCCATCGCCGAACGAGCCATCCGACGACCGCTCGAGAGAGCGACGACTCGGACTACGGAGACGGGCAACCTGGCTCTCCGTTGCAGCCATCCGGGTCTTCCGAGGATCGCCCGGATGCCACTTACACCCTGGAAGGGTTCAACTGCCCATTCGTGAACGAGCGTCCCATCACCTTCGTGAAGCCGTTGTCCTGGGTGCGCGTCTGCGTGAGATGCACGGCGGTTGCGGCCGATACTGTGCTGCTTCCCTGCGGTCACACCTTGTGTGACTGGTGCCTTCACGACATTTCCGATTGTGGGACAAATGCGGCTCGGCAGGAGGGCGACAGTTTCGAAGACAGACAGGCCCCGTGACGGCTCGTGTCCCCTGGACAGTGAACCCTTTGTGGAGGCCGACCTCGTGGTTCTGCACTTCCCAGTGCGGCATCTTCTGAAACTTCCGGTGCGCTATTTCCATGCCGGCTTGGGCTGCCCGTTCGTCGGAAAACTTGCAGCACTTCAGGTTCACCTGCGGGAATGCCTCTTCAGAACCGAGACCTTCATGCTGATGCCTCGGTGTGGGTAGCATCGTCCTCGCCTAGGCGTGGAATCACCGCTGGATCAGTCAGCACTGTGCCGCTCACGACAGGCCGCACAGGCCGCTGCCATTACATAGCCTGTGACAACGTGCGCTGAACTTCAAAGCAGCTGCCTTTGAAGATATGCCTGTACTGCTCAAATTCCTGATAAAAATTATTGTTTCTCATTTTCCGAATTGCTCGATTATTTGCGTGCCATGCGGCGGTCGGTTGGAAACAGCCTGAACAGCTGCATCACGTTGATTAGGTACATACCAGGTGTTTCTTTCATTATTTTTTCTGAATTAGCATTTACAAGAGAATGTGGCTAGGAGTTTAGCGAACGCAGGCTTTATGCCACGTGGCTGGGTTCCTAGACGGGTATGCACTTGTCAGTATATAGTAAAGCTATCGTAAAACTAGCAATAACTGGCTTTACATCGAGCCAGTCTGATGACCTAATAAGTAGTGGCAGGGAGCGTATACGCGTTTTCCCCGTTAAAGAAAAGCTGTGGCTAAAGGTACGTCCGACACTGTCTCCAACATTTTATAGAGGTACGTTAGGCGTATTCGGCATTGTCTTTCTCGAAAGAAGTGTGAGGTTTCTCCTTGATTTTTTCCATGTTTCGACTTCAGATACTTCGCAAATAATCAATATTAAATATAAGTTAGCCTCGCGTGACCGTCTATGCTGTGGTGCAGCAGGCCTGTTTCGTTGCAGCCCGCTTACATGGAGGTGTTCGTCACTGCAGTGACCCCTGTCACGTGTGCTCCCATGGCGTTGAAGCGTACTTGCCAAGGAAAATAACAACGCAATCCATATGGCGCGTCCCCGAACACATACTATGACAGCGCGTGCTTATCGCAACTAGAGCGGAATGATGCAATGAAGTTCCGCTACTTATGGACTAAGTCAGTGGTGGAAATTCGAATCCGTTGCAGCATTTGGCATTTACAAAGATGTCGAAAACCGAAACTGCATTACAGAAATTAACAAAATCCCTAACGACCCAAAGCAGACAAGCGCAACTCTTCTCCGTACGCTAAATTCCACTCAGTGTTATTCAATTAAGTCGCCCGCACTTTTCGTTCGGAAACAAGCGTTTGTGTCCCTCGTCGCAACGTTTGCTTTTTCGCTCAGAGCAGTTCGTTCTTGACGCTTCTTCGGGAGACTGCTTTGACCAAATCCCTAGGGAAATTGCTAATCTAAACTTAAATGTTGTCAGCGTGAAATACGGCGTCGTATAAGACGTGGCTAAGTTTTACGTTTAAAACCATTTTCGCCCTCGCCAGTAAAATACACCAACACGCGACATTGATGCTGCAAGCGTCGTCTACATGAAATACATTATTCGGTATGGTCGGGGTTCTGCTCAAATTGATGAAGAACAGACGTACAGTAGTTCACTCTGATGGTATTCATTGGCTGCACCATGGGGAGGGCTCAGTTTTTTAATGAAACATGTAGCGGCTGTTTGTACTAAGTGCGTTACAATAAAGGTTACAGTTCGACTTACGTAAAGAGCACTAGAATTAGCTTCTAGGAATGGCGAAAGATGCAAAAATCAAGCGGGAGAAATCGGAGCAGTTTGCACTGTGTATTTTGCATGACAAGCACAGAAGCTATTGCAATTTGGCAGTTTTGTTAACGTTGGGGTAATACATCTGATTGCCACGCTGGGTACCCAGACTGCATACTAAATTACTGGATGCTTTGGTTTTTTTCGCCGACTTTCTTGGTGTGATCGTTTGCCTTGCGAGACGATACACTTTTCGCCACTTACATCTGAGAAGCCAAGACGCCATAAAGCAGGTAGGACGTACAGCTACAAGCGCTGGTGCGTGCGGTCATGGTTTGATTCAGTCTCTGCCACCGCTCTTAAGTGCGCTACAGAGAACGTGTAGAAACAGCCCAATAAAGTACGTAGGAGCCCAGGGCGCATTAGACTTGGCTGTCGAGCTGCATCGGAGACGCGTCACAAAGACTGCCGAAAAAATGCTGAGAGAAAAGGAAAACAATTCTACTGAGGAAAATAAAATTATGTATATCCCACGCACTGGGGGTATCGGTGTAAGCGAAGCTTTCTGTTTTGGTTACCTTGACTGAGGAATAATTAGCGGCGATGTTGACCGAGAATGCTTAATTTCATCAACTGTGTTTGATCCGCACCGATGGCACCGGCTGTTGGAACCTCAGTGCTGACGCCCGTTATTGCAACTGGGTCGCAAGCCCCAAGGGTAGCGTAGGCCTGGCGGCCTGGGGCACACTGGAAGCATCCGAAGGTCCCAGCAAAGCATGAGGCGACTGCTAACAGAACAACTTGTTTATTCTAGCATCGCAAAGAGCGGGCGGTCAGGTCGACCGAAGTAGAGAGACGGGAGAGCACGTTACTCAACAGCAGAAATCGGAGCCTCTCCCTTGGCATCCGAGGGCAGCTGCTCTTATACTCTCGGAGTTGAGAGCAAGAGGGAAGGTCACGAGATGACACCACGTGACGGCAGCGACGGACGGACTGAGAGACACGTTGGGATAAGGAGGTGACGCATCAGACGGGCCGGCGCCGGTCAGACCTCCTCGCTTCACACTGGGGGAGCTCCTCTCCCCGGCTGCCGTGCTTTGACAAGCGTGGGCACACACACACACACGCACACACAAAGACACGTGGCACTGAACATGCCGGGACGCGCTCGGCGGGGCGCGCTCGCGGCCGCTCCGAACGGGCCAAAATGTCCGCCGCTTGGAACGAAGCTCCGGCGTACGTTGCATCCGCGCTGGCTTTACCGCGCGTCGTAGGCGAAACGTAACAACTGTCAGTCCAACACGACAGGGTTGAGTTAATATTTAACGTTACGTTGAGTGCACCACTGCTTTTTGTGCGCGTACAGAACGCACAGTGAGAGGTCTTTGCTTGAGGCATTGTTGTGCGCCATGTTTCGTAACCTCAGAGGGTATACAGCATTGTCTTTGCCTCACATGACACATCACATCTTGGCAGAAGTAATAAATTTGATTTTGATTACGCGGCTGTACGTGTGAAAACGATAATCGGATTATAAGGCACGATTTACTGGCGGCCTGCGGATTTATTTTGACACCGTGGTATTCTTTAACTTTTTCTAAAATCTAAGTGGAACTGCGTTTTCTATTTCGCTCCTGACGAAATGCGGTTGCCAAGCAACCTTATCAAATCCGCGACCCCGAGCGATGCCATCGTCGCAAAGCTACTGCGGCGTGTTTGCGTGCGCAGTTGCATTATTCACTGTGTTTATATTCTGATGGTGTATATTATCCGTGCATATTTGTAGTTTTTTCATTGTTAGAACTAATTTAATGCTATTTTGTTGCCATTTTTTGTTTTTATCTACGCTTCATTTCTAAGAGGAGGTCCCCTTTGCGCGATGTGTCATGGGACCTCATTCTGAATATGTACACCCAATGCGTGTAATTTCAAATGTCCAAATTCCCGAAATTTGGATTCCTGACATTAGCGTCCACATTTCATTTCAGTGTCCACATATCTCGACAGAGCTGCATGTTTCGCAGTATGTAACTCTTAAGGCGTTCGTTAAGTTCCCCTCACCGACAGAAACATCTTCAAATGCGCAGTAACAGCTTTTGAAACGAATACATGTACGAAGCAGAGGAGGCCGGTGTGCGGCTTTCCCTTTCGGGGTACTACATAAGAAAACGCGATCGGCAACACTTACGCAGACTTCTGAGCATACGCACATTGTGTAAAACGAACACTTTAACGCCGAGCACAGCCGCGACGCATCGCACATACAGATGACGATTTACATGTTGCGAACACACTTCGTAACAGCAAGAACACAACTCGGACGTCGAGGTCACCACGACGCATCGCAGCCGGCAGAGAGAAGCAAATTTGTGGAGCACCTTCTGAAACCGCCGACAGAGTTCTTTCGTGTACCATACGTCTCACGTAGTCCTTTTTTTACGGGTTGCAACGAAAGCCCGCGAAATATGAAAAAAAATGAAACACGTGGCAGAGCGTTTTCGCACTGGTATCGTGTTGCTCTCAAGCGTACATTCAGTGCAAGCCTCAGTTCACTGAGGCTTGGACTGAATACACGCTTGTAAACGCTTGAATGCACGCTTGTATCGAATGCGTGCATGCTTGCATCGAATGCACGCTTCTGTGCAAGCTCTCAGTTCACTGAGGCTTGCAAAGAACTGGTTTACTCGTGCCATATGAGTACGCGCTCATAAAATAGAGTGAAAAACTCGTGCTTACCAGCTGTCATTATTAAAGCAGAACATCTTTGCAGAACCGGAATTCCCGGTGTTTGAACACCGCACAGCCGCGGAACACATGCGATGCCTCGTTCAGCCGCCGTCTTCTAATGCTTGAAAGACCTTTGCTGCGTCTTCCGTTCGTTGCACGCCTGATCGAGCTTCTCTGTCTTATCTTTCCCATCTTCGTACTTGGAACGACAACCGAAGCAGATGAGCAACCGCGATCCGATTTTCTATATCGCTGAGCGAGGGGCAAGGGTGAGCGAAGGTAAGTTGGCAAAGATGAGCGGAGGTAAGCTTGAAGGACGCACAAAGACAAGCACTTGCTGCGCTTCGCGCGATTTAAAATTCACAGAAAGAGAATAAAAAAAATAAGTTCGGATGTCCGGCAACAGCTTGGAGCATGCATGTCGCTTGAAACCGAGATTGGCACTCTCCTTCCGAGGGTCGGCTACGACAAGCGATCAGATAGTGACCAGATCCACCTTCTCATGCTGAGACACACCGGTTCTCTTCGTTGAAATTAAAACCGATATACGCAAAATAGTTTACAACATATACACACACGGCGGCTGGTGATTCGGGTCGCATCTTTGCGCCCCCGAGAGAGATTTCCGCTGACTGTGGTTTCCGATGCACCGAAAGGCTTCCCTAACGATCTTATATGAACGGACATTGCGTAAATTTCGCAAAGTATAGTCTAAAACATCTCGAAATCGTTCCGCAGCACGCGACAGCAATGCTTTCAAGCACCGCCGCGCCGGATCTCACAAGTCAGAGACGAGGAAAGGCTCGCCACCCACCCTTTCCTCCTCACCGGATGAAAAGGTCTATAGGGGCCTCCGTTAAGGGTAGTAAACCAGAATGGCTTCTGCTAGCCTCCTTACATTTATGTAGGTCTTTCGATCTCCTTCAACCGAGTACTTTTGCGATCTCATTTCATTTGGGTGTTGTTGTGTTAATTTACTTTCTAGCTTTTGCTCCGCAATGCCTTGGGTTGCTTACATGGGAAATTCGCACGTGAATGGTAAATCCATGGATCAAGTCACTTCTGAACCAATAGTGTTTGTGCCTTGGATACAGGGATTAAGGCAGGGTATTATACTCCAACTGCGTAGGAGTATTTTCACTACAAACATATATGCGTCTCTTAGGTTCTTAGTTTGCTTTTATGAACACAATATTGGAAATGATTTGACATGTCGTGAACACGAATTACAGTGGAACCGTAATAGCCAATTACTGAAATACATTTTACCGTTCGAGTTTCATTAGCTGTCTTTTTCTTGCTCTATGAAGAGGTTTTACTGGCTTCCTATACCGCGGCTGTCGTCTTTCACTGCACAAGCATTTTCACGAGACGACCACGATGACGATGGCGAAAGCTCGAAGATATGACATTCCGGAAGCACGAAGGTAAACTTGTAGCACAACGAAGCGGCTTCATGCGACATAATATATGCAGAAAAACACACACACACACATCTCGCACCCGTTCAACAATGTGAGGCGTCGTAAAAGAAAGGTACATCATTTTGCTGTGAAGTGGAATCTCGAAGGAGCAGCTTCTAAAGCCGCCATGCAAATAGGTTTTCCAGGTATTGCTATTGCTTCGGGAACGTTTTGAATATGCCTCTCCAAGGTCAAAGCGACACACAGCCAACGTTAACCACGCGATCTTTTTTTTTTGCTATGGCGTTCATGTTCTTGCAGTTTTCCTCCAGTTCCATATGGCGAGCTCTTGCCTGAGCGAAGGCGCCATACCTTTATTATTATTATTATTATTATTATTATTATTATTATTATTATTATTATTATTATTATTATTATTATTATTTTATTACATGTCAGCATTCTGTATTATCGTGGTCATAGGGGTGCTCATCAGTTGTCGCATATATTGAATACAAGAACATAACAGACAGACAGACAGACAGACAACGAACTTTATTTAGTCCTGAGGGGCTACTTTCAGGACCTCCTAACGGGAGGTCATTGTAGCCGCTGGCCGCGCCCACGTAAAGGACAGAACGCCGTGACGCTCCGCTCTTTCCTAGGCCCTCTGGATAGCCTGGGCTTGCTTTCGGAGTACCGTGCTTCTGATGGCCTCCTCCCACTCGGCTTCGCTGGAGAGGAAGTCGTGAGGCAACGCGGGACATCGCCAGAGCATGTGAGCCATTGAGCAAAAGGTTTCAGTGCAGTCAGGACAACTAGGGTCCACATCCGAGTAGATCCTACTGAGGAATCCCCGCGACGGGAAAGATCCCGTCTGCAGCATTCTAAGTGTAGCTGACTGACCTCTACTGAGCTTCGGGTGAGGCAGAGGATAAATTCTCCGACCAAGTTGGTAATGTTTAGTGATTTCATTAAATGTGAGGAGTGGATCGTTCTGCTGAGGCCCTTCCTGCCCCTCCGGAGCCTCCAGACCGTCGCGGCGCGTTAGTTCTCGCGCACGGTCGTGGGCAAGCTCATTGAGGTTTGGGAATCCCTCGAGAACGTTCGTCCCCATGTGTGCGGGGAACCACGTGATATAATGAAAACCGGAGCAAGCCCTTTTCTCTAAAATGGAGGCCGCTTCTCGTGCGAGGTTACCCGACTCGAAAGCTCTGATTGCGTCTCTCGAGTCGGTGTAAATGTAGGTACGCTCTGGATCGCACAAGGCCAGCGCAACCGCAATTTGCTCTGCTATACTCGCGGTGGCCGCTCTGACCGAGGCCGAGGACCGAAGAACCCCCCGCCCGTCTACAACCGACAGCGCGAACACTCTCCTGTTCCCGTACTGCGCCGCATCGACAAAGACCGCGGAATCTCTGTCTTCCCTAACTTTCTTCAATATGGCTCGTGCACGGGCTTTACGTCTACCCTCGTTATGCTGCGGATGTACGTTCCGCGGGAAGGGCCTCACCAGGTATGTCGGCCGCGTTTCTCGTGTCAATGTTATACGCCGGTCCTCCATTATCCTAGGAGCCATGCGAACCTCGTCGAGAATTCGCCTGCCAGCTTGGGTCGACGATAGCCTAACCACCTGGGCAGTGACCTGTGCCTCTATGATCTCGTCTATGCTATTGTGCATACCGAGTTGATCTAGCCTGTCGGAGCTCGTGGCAATAGGCAAGCCTAGCACTTTCTTGATGCTCTTGCGCATGAGTGTATTTAATTTCGTCTTTTCCGTTTTTGTCCACACTAGAGCTGACGCCACATAGTTAATATGGCTCATGAGGAACGCGTTGTACATCCGAAGGAGGTTGTCTTCACCTAACCCCTTCTTTCGGTTGGACACCCTAGAAATTAGCCGCAACATATTCTCTGTTTTAGCTGTAACGTGGGTAATTGTTCTGGCATTACAGCCCCTCGCGTCTATGAGCAGGCCTAGGATCTTAACTGAGTCGACTCTGGGAATTTTCTGCCCATTATTCGCGTATAATGCCACGGGTAGCTGGTTGAGGGGTGTCAGACCCCGAACCCCTTGCCTTGCGGGTCTGTAAAGCAACAGCTCCGATTTACTCGTAGACAGCTTGAGACCCGTGTCCGCGAGGTAAGCCTCCGTCTCGTCCAAGGCCGCTTGTAGAGCTTGCTCCATTTCAGCGAGGGAGCCCCCTGGGCACCAGATCGTGATGTCATCTGCGTAAAGTGCGTGACCTATGCCCTGGAGGCCGCCCAGCCTATCTGATAGACCCTTCATGACGATATTGAAGAGCAGTGGCGAGATGACTGATCCCTGAGGGGTACCCCGAGCTCCCAATTCGTACACGCTCGACCGAATCTGCCCCACCTGAATAGTAGCAGTTCTATTCATGAGAAAGGACCTGACGAAGGCCTGGAATTTGACTCCCAGGCCTATCCTGGCCGTGGCTTGCAGAATGTATCTATGAAACACCGTGTCGAACGCCTTAGTGAGATCCAGGGCGAGAATCCCTCTCACGTCCCGGGTGCCGCTATCAAAGATTTGCTTCCTTAGCATTAGCATAACCTCCTGCGTCGATAGGCCGGGCCGAAAACCAACCATATTATGTGGGAAGAGGTTTTGGCGCTCTATGTACCCGGAAACCCGGTTCAAGATCGCGTGCTCCGCTACCTTGCCTATGCACGAGGTTAGTGATATTGGCCTCATGTTGTCCAAATGAAGAGGTTTTCCTGGTTTAGGGATGAGTGTCACAATAGCCGACCTCCATCTGTCAGGCACCTGTCCTGTCTCCCATACCCTGTTGACCTCCTTAGTAAGTAGTTCCACTGCTTTATCGTCCAGGTTTCGTAATAGCCTGTTAGAAACTTTATCCGGACCCGGAGCCGATCTGCTGTTTAAATTGTAGATCACCGCCCTGACCTCTGATTCTGTGAAAGGCGCGTCCAGTTCCTCTACCGTCGCGCACTCGATCTGCGGATAATCCTCTTCCTGCGTCGGCCCTATAGGAAGGTATCTATCCGCGATCGCATTCAAAAGTGACTCTTCACTGCCGCCCTCCTGTTTGTGCCGGTGTATGACTTTACTAAGTGTTTGCCTTTGATTATCCTTTGTCTGCGCGTCACCCAGGAGGTGCTTGAGGAGGTTCCACTTCCCTCCTGAGCGCATGGACCCGTCTACTGCCGTGCAGAACTCATCCCATTGTAGCCTATTGAGCTCCGCACAATATCTCTCAATCTCTCTATTAAGCTCCGCAACCTTTTTCCTCAGCCTACGATTTAACCTTTGTGTTTTCCACCTCATCAGAATTGACGATTTCGCCTCCAACAGATGTGCTAGGTGTGGATCCACCCTTGGGACCTCCGCTTCTGTTTGTACTACCTTAGTAGCCCTCTCGACGTCCTCTGTTAGCGATTCGATAGCCTCGTCAAACGAGGAAATTGTGCTCGTTCGCTCCTCCCTAAGTTTCCTGAATTCGTCCCAATCCGTGACTCGAAATACCCTGGCCGGTCGGGCTTCCACCGTCAATGTTAGCGCTACTATGAAGTGGTCACTGCCCAGGTTCTCCTGCTTATTGGCTCACGTTACGTTACCTACGTTCCTTACACAGGCCAAATCAGGCGTTGTGTCTCGCGCGACTGACGTGCCCAGCCTAGTGGGGAACCCTGGGTCCGTTATTACCGAAAACGCAAGATCATCCAGGATCCTTGCCAGGTTCTCTCCTTTTACAGTCCGTCTGACGTAGCCCCATGCATTATGAGGGGCGTTAAAGTCCCCAGCAACTATCAGAGGAGAGTGTTTGGCTATCGAAGTCGCCTTCCTAAGCAGGGAGGTAAACGTCTGTTTCTGGTCCGACGGCGGGCTATAGACATTAAGCACAAAGACGCTCTGCTTGAGACGCCCGTGCGGTATAACCTCCACGAAAAGGGCCTCCATCTTACCCCGTCCAGAGTGGATTGGATGTTCAATAAAGGCTAGATTTTTTTTAATCATCGTAGCTAGTCCTCTGCCTCTCTCGTTCCTGACCGACACAGTGTTGAAGCCAGAAAGGGTAGGGTCGTCACATAGTGTTTCCTGTAATAACAAAATCTGCGGTTTTTCCACCTCATTCGCCAATAATTGCCGTAGCAGAGCCTTGCGCCTTTGAAAACTAGCGCAGTTCCACTGCCATATTACCAGCTCTTTGTGATCGGCCGCCATGATGCTACAAAAACATACCTTGCTCCACAGCCGGAGCAACCTCGGAGTGATTCACTGTCTTGCTTTGCGTTCGGACCTTGGCTTTGGCCTTAATCGCCGCCTTTTTTTCTAGTACGGTCACTCTTTGGACCAAAAGCTTTACGCTTTCCTGATTTTCTCTACTTATCCTAAGTAGTTCCTCCAACATCTTTCTTTGCTGGACCTCTCCCTCAGACGTTTCCGAGTCGCTCTCGTCGTTAGGAAGGGGGGCCTTACGTTTTGCTTTAGTGAGCCCTACGCGGGGTATATGTTCGACTACCTATGGCGTCTGGTCGCACGCCTCTATTTCAAAGGACTCTGGGTTTGCCTTGGGGGCTTTGAGTCGGCGTACCTCCTCTCTAAGCTCCTTAACTTCCTTAAGTAATGCGTCCACGTGCGACCTACTACCATGCTCTGGCGAAGCCGACCGCGTTACCTCCGTGTGTCTCTGTAGCTCCTTCTTCTTCTTCCCTTTGACACGATCCGCCCAGGTAGGCTCCTCCTGGATCCGCACGCTGGACACCCAGCGCCCTCTTGATCTGGAGCGCTGCCTGATTGCACCGCGCTTCTGCGCAGCTGGCGTGCGAGAGCGGCTTCTTTCGGTGCTGCGCTCCTGCACAGCTGGCGTGCGCGAGCGGCTCCTGCCGCCCGCCGTGATGGCGTCGGTGCCCAGCTTCAGCTGCTCGGCGCGTCGACGCCGCTGCCGCCGTCTTCTTCTGACGATATATGGTACTTGAAATTCGTCCCTACACTCTTTGGCCGCTGTGGGGTGCGGGCCACCGCACAACGTGCATTGCGGATCACACTGGTGATCTTCCGCCGGCGATCGTTTGCCGCAGGTGCGACACCACTTGCTTCCAGGGTTGGGACACACGTCAGCCCGGTGTCCCAGTCCTCCGCAACCGTAGCAGACTTCCGTGTGGCGTCGGTAGAGTGTGCAGCGAAACATGCTCGCGCCGCATGCCACGTAGTTGGGCACCCTCATTCCCTCGAAAAGTACCACCACTGCTGTAGTGTTCTTGATCCGCCTGGCCTCCAAAGCACCCGGATTCCGATTATTTACAATTCTCGCTCTGAGTTGAGCCTCGCTGACTTCCACGTCGACTCCTCTTATGACTCCTCTACACGTATTCTCGGGTGGAGCCAGGTACGCCGCCACCCTAAACGTGCCTTCACCGAGCCTGATTTGCTGCACTCGAGCGTACGCGTCCGCGTTTTTCTCGTGAGGAGTACACACGACAAAAAAGTTCTGAACTGCGTTGGGGCACATCGTGTCCTCTTCGATTGCGGCCGGAGCCAAGGATGCTGCCATGGCCAAGGCTTGCTCAAAGCGTATTTTACTGACCTTGTTGACATTCAGGCCGTCGCGTGGTCTGACAATAATGCGAAAAGTGTCCCTCGGCAGCCGAGGCAGCCTCGAAGCAGCGGTGACGGGTCGTATCGCGTCGCGTGGTCCGGCGGTGCGGCCGCCATCCCTCCGTCTGCTACTTGTATTTGCACCGTCTTGACCCGAAGAATATTCTTCCCTGCGCCTGCCGGGCCGGCGGCCGTACGCCACCTTCCATCCCGCGTCGCATGCCTCTTCTGGAGTAATCTCTTTCCCTTCGACAACGTCCATCCTGGATTCAAAGTCCCACATGCGCGGGAGTAGGCCTAAGCCTACCCTCGCCGTGTTTCAAACACTCGCAGAACGGCAAAATGGCCTCCTACCGACGAAAATCCGGTATCGGCAGAGTCCTCTTGACGTGCCACGTCGATTAAAGCATAACTCGCCCGGTTTCGCAGGGAGACCCACTCGAAAACATTGATGAAAGCTGGAGCCGATGTCAAAGCGCCCGCACCAGTCGACTTCTTCTTCTTCCTCCAAAAACATAACAGAACCGTTTATTTGATCAGCAGCTGAAGATGAAACATAAATATTACACTTTTGGCACGCAAGAACTGGAAGAAAACATGTGGAAGGTCCGTCTGTCTTGCGGTCTTGGGAAAACAATGCGTGCAGGAACTAAGCAATGATAACTACATAAATAGGGGAGTATTAAGCATTGTTACTCCTTAAATACACGACTTATAAGAAATAAAGAAATGATTGCGGTAGATATATAACTATTGTTAATGTACAAGGATGCTGTTAGAAAACAATTACAGTCCACAAAAGTAATTTTTTTCTTTATTAAGGGTAGAACACAATGTAGCTCGTTCGCACAAAAATAGTGATAGAAGACAATTATACTGCACGCAATAACACATTGCTTGAATAAATGTCCATGACGACGTAGTGCGAGAAATGCTGTTTTTTGAATTTCTGCACTCATGTTTCACGAAAGCAATATTAAATCAGCAGAAAGAGCAAAGAACGTAAATCAGCATTAGTTTGGAAGTCTATGCTGTACTTATAAATAGTTCGTAGAAGAATATACTTTCATATTATTTTTTTTCTCTGTGTAACCATTCTCTCTGTGTTGCCATGATGTCAGGAGATGGATACTGTAAACGCATCTGTCCATTTGTTATCTCATTCGTTCCTGATATCACCAAGAGTCTGTAACTATACGGCAGCGATTAACCGGACGCTTAGTGCCTCTTTTTTATTATTATTATTTTTACTGCTTATGATCACCAACCGTTTATTGGCCACGAACTCTGCGAAAAAAAGAAAACCTGCAAGCTCACACATAGTTACCACGCTAACAAGACTAACGAAAAAAAAGTAGGGACGGAAGAGAGCGCTAGCGTCCTGTCCCTATCCCAGCTTTTTTTCTGTCAGTCGTGTTAGCGCTAGTAACTATGTCCAACCAAATGTATCAACACCAACTAGCCCAACCTTCTGCATAAGTTACCCGCAAGCAAGGACACATTTCGCATGCGTGCCTAACCTGGCGGTGACTTGTAAACAACCTATTTCGCGCCGAGATATTCGGCCATGTTGGCGCAGAATGCCAGTGCGAGAAGCGTACGAGTAACGTGCGTGGTAATTTATGCAGATGCGTGTCGTGCGCAGAAGCAGGAGTACATCAGCCACGACCCGCCAATCGGGTGCGCACGAGATGCGACTTCAGGCTACCCTTTCGCCTCCGAGATGCTCGCTCCCACTGCTATATAATAATAATAATAATAATAATAATAATAATAATAATAATAATAATAATAATAATAATAATAATAATAATAATAATTGTTGACATCTTACAATAATCGTACATCAGATAGAATAATAATAATAATAATAACTTTATTCAGATCAATGTACAAAGACTGGTATGCGACACCGTCTGGATCCTTCGCCACAGGCTAGTTGTGGATCCATGCAATTATACGAAGCAAAATAAAGTATTCATACACAGGCGCAATCGTTCTTTCTTTGTTTTTGTTTGTTTGTTTTATTTTGTATCTATGATACGCTACCGCAACTCAGTGAGCCATGGATCTCGTTACGAAAGTTTTTACGCGTAAGCAGGAGCAACAGACTATATATGCAACAAATTAAACATTTTTGTAGCACGTTGGGGTTGATATTAACATCCTTATATCGGCACTTCTTTTTCTCGACCAGGAAGATAGATTATTATCGGGCAACGGCTCATTCATTGGTCGGATATGGCATTTGTGGCAGAGAAAACCTGCAGAAATGTGTACGACTGCGACGTGGGTCCTGATATAGTGATTGGCGACAAGATGTGCATTCGCTGTTCGCCATCAGTCGAATTCGGTATCCAAAAAAAAAAAACCTGTAGGAAAAGATCACATTCCACGGCCGTTCCCATCAGAGTGACACAGAAAGCAATATGGGTCGCTTCCGCGTGCCCGAGGCCGTGTATTCAACCCCCAGAGAACAAGATATTTTAAAGAAGACAAGCGCGAATGACATTAAAGATGGCGAATTGTTGCATACATGATCTCAAGTAGTGGTCACACAATTAAGCATTCGCACTGCGTAGAGCTAAGCCTCGCTTTGTGGTAACACTGCGTTGTACACACAGCGGTCTGAGCGGAACGGTCTTTACACTGAAAGCTACAAACACCGATGTACTTTTTTTTTACCTAATCTCGAACGTCACTAAAGTGCGGCACCAGCCAAGTCGCAGGCTAATACATGGTGTTGCACGTAACTTGAGCCAGACAATAAACATATTCAAATGTTGTTGGACCCAACCAAGGTACTAGTTCGATACGTTGCAAACATTCCGTACTCAGCATACACTGGCATTGCATTCCAGACCTATGAGATTATGGCCTCTCCTCACAAGTAGAAATTTCGTATTCTGCGCTGGTTCTATTTTTCGGACAGCTCCTTTCACGATTTCCTTACACACACAGTATCATTAAAACCCGCAATAAGTAACATATGCATGCGAAACACGGACGTGTGGTTTACACCGCGTTTCCGGCATGAACTGCAAGTTACCAAGCCTTGAACATAATTTAAATATAATCTTAAACAGGTACAAGCATACCATAGGCTTTACATTAAAATAGCTTAAATATTTCCAAAACATGTAGCCTTAAATACTGTTAAATATCAGGATGCAATGCAGACGGCGCAAGTGGTATTACTTTCAATCTAGACTGAAATTCGAATCTATAATATTGTTGGAAATGAATATGGTATAAATTTTTACTGTTGATATATGTATGAGCGTTCGAAGTCAAATCGGTTTATTTGCGTATTTAGAATATATACGTATGTTAGTACATATGTGGAAGAATATGTGCATGTAACCTGTATATATTCAGAATAGTTTGTTTTTCATAAATAATCTGATTCATCTCCGGAATGTCACCAGTGCTAAAAATTTTTTGGTTGCCCGAGTCCAGTCAAGCTGTCAAAGAACAACTTCTTTGCCCAGGTATCCCTACCAGAAATATCTATCTTTTCTGCAAAATAATAATGAAATGAAATGCTATTTTCCGTCTCTTGGAGATACTCCGATAATTGTTCATATCACGCCAAATTAGATCATTCTTCTTAATTAACATAAGAAACTTCTCGAACAATATAGCTAGATGAAAAGTGGCAATTACAAAATTGCAGAGCAACATGAAAAACTCCCGATGCAGCTTTCTGTTGCTCAGCACCTGCTACATAAACGTGTTTTTCCGAGTGTGAAAGAATCTCGCGAATACACGCGAGATTCTTTCGAGCGATGCCATTGTCGCAAAGCAACTGCTGCAGGCAAAAAAAGTGTTGATTTGATGTGCGACCACTCCCGTAGTTTCGCCTTGACCCTCCAGTGTGCTTCAACAATGCAGCTCTGCTTCTTCACGCCCTGCGTAAGTTGTCCGCTTGACATACTTCCGTGGTGCCTATTTTTGAGAAATAGCAGAGACGTACCGGGCCGCACCTTGAACTGAAGTTAATCCAGTTTTCCCGGAACCCCTCTCGTGTCGTAGTAGTAGCGTTTCCTTGCCTTCTCACGTCTGATTTTACCTATCCCCCCCCTCCACCCCCCTTGCATGACAAAGGAGTCTTCTCCCCCATCGTCTCTAAAGTTCTATCAACGTCCCCTCTGGACACGCACTTTTGTAATAAAGTAAGCGCTGTAGTTTCTGTAATGATTCTGGAGTGGTCACGGATAATGACAGCTGTAAAGAGGGTGGTAGGTTGAGGACTTGGGAGTTCCAGAGGCCATTGTGCACATTCGACGCGGTGAGGTCCAAATTGGTTTCACGCATCGCCTTACCTCTCTGCCTCGCTCTGTCATGCATGCAATGCTCTGAGCCATAATCTGGCGTCGTGGGGCAGACAGCACTAGTGGGAAAGTTGAAAGACGAAGCCCTCCGTCAAGGGTAGTAAACCAGAATGGCTTCTGCTAGCCTTCTTACATTTATGTAGGTCTTTCGATCTCCTTCAACTGAATACTTGTGCGATGTCATTTCATTTTGGTGTTGTTGTGTTTATTTACTTTCTAGCTTTTGCTCCGCAATGCCTTGGGTTGCTTACATAGGAAATTCGCACGTGAATGGTAAATCCATGGATCAAGTCACTTCTGAACCAATAGTGTTGGTGCCTGGGATACAGGGATTAAGACAGGGTATTTCCCCTTCGTATACTCCAACTGCCTAGGAGTATTTTCACTAAACATATATATGCGTCTCTTAGGTTCTTAGTTTTCATTTATGAACATAACATTGGAAATGATTTGATATTCCGTGAACACCGATTACAGTGGAACCGTAATAGCCAATTACTGAAATACATTTTATCGTTCGAGTTTCAGTGGCTGTCTTTTTCATGCTCTATCAAAAGGCTTTACTGGCTTCCTATACCGCGGCTGTCCTCTCTCACTGCACAAGCATTTACACGAGACGACCACGATGACGATGGCGAAAGCTCGAAGATATGACATTCCGGAAGCATGAAGGTAAACTTGTAGCACAACGTAGCGGCTCCATATGACATATCATATGCAGAATAAAAAAAAAGCACATCTTGCGCCCGTTCCACGACGTGATGCATCGTAAAAAAAAGGTATATCATTTTGCTGTAAAGTGAAATCTCGAAGAAGCGGCTTCTAAAGTCGGTGTGCAGATAGGTTCGCCAGGTATTGCTATTGCTTCGGAAAGATTATGAGTTTGCCTCTCCAAGGTCAGAACTTTGTAGCAATGACTGGTCCCCCCTCAAAGAAAGGAGACACACGGCCAACGTGAGCTATGCGATCTTCTTCCTTTCTTTTTGGAGCTATCGCGTTCATGTTTTTCCAGTTTCCCTCAAGTTCCCTATGGACTGAGCGTTTTACATGCACCCAGTTTTACATACTCCCAGTCAATCTTGAAAATCTGGAAAGCCGTCCTTCAGGCCATACATTCTGTGTTATGGTGTTAATAGGTGTGCTGCAGAAATGAGAACAATCCGGTGTAACAGATATTGAATACAAAACAAAACAGAACCGCTTATTTGGACTCCAGCTGAATAGAATGCAAAAACATTTTACACTTCTGGGACTCAAGAACACAAATTCAATTAAACTATGGGGTTTTGCGTGCGAAAACCACTTTCTCATTATGAGGCACGCCGTAGTGGAGGACTTCAGAAATTTCGACCACCTGGGGTTCTTTAACGTGCACCAAAATCTAAATACACGGGTGTTTCCGCTTTTCGCCCCCATCGGTATGAGGCCGCCGTGGCCGGGATTCGATCCCGCGACCTCGTGCTCAGCACTTTAACACCATAGCCAATGAGCAACAACGGCGGGTGGACTAGAGAACTTGAAAAAAAACTTGTGGAAGGTCCCTTTGTTAAGTGGTGTTGTGAAAACAATGTGTGCAACAGCTAACGAATGATAACTATATAATTGTGAGCATTAAGCACTGTTACTTCTTAAACATACAACGCATAAGAAATTAAAAAGAGAATTGTGGTAGCTAACTTTCGGTAATTTACAAAAATGCTGCTCGAAAACAAATACAGTCGACAAAAGTAAAATTTTTTCTTTAATAAACGTACAACACAACATAGCTCGTTTGCACACAAATAGCGATAGAAGACCATTAGAGTATACACGAAATAAAATATTGCTTCAATAAATGTTAAGGCTAGTCCACGCTTTCTTGTGCCATTTTACGTACGTAGCGGCCATGCACGTCTGGAAGAGGGCCGAGCGAGACAAACTAAATGCCATGATAAGGAGGGGGATCAAGAGCGCGCTCGGACTACCAAACTACACATGCACCGACCGACTCCTGCAGTTGGTATTCATAATACCCTGGAAGAGATTGCAGAAGCACAAGAAAGGGCACAGATTCTCAGGCTCTCCGGCACCAGGGCGGGCAGATGACTCCTAACTGAGATGGGCGTCCCCCCGGCCACTGTCGAAGACGCCTACCAAGGCCTACCGAAAGAGCAGAAAGATAACATCATCATATCGCCCGCCCCGCGCAATATGCATCCCCAGCGCAACGTAGAAAGAAGTAAGGCCAGAGTGGTGGTTCTCCTACGCCGCGCAACAGAACTCCCTGGCGGCAGCTGCTTCGTTGACGAGGCCCAGTATGGCAACAGCGACAATTTCACGGTAGTGTCAATCAACCACAGGGATTCGACCGTTAACGCGGCTTCGGTACGAAGCACGTCGTTGCGTGCGGCGGAGCAAGTGGCCATTGCCTTGGCCCTCCTGGATGACGGACATGCCAATATCTTCAGCGACTCCAGGACAGCCAATCATATTGACCGCAAAAAAGACGGGGACATAGGAAGAAAACACATAAACAGCACAGGCGGGCAGCCATCCGCGCATTCAGCGTTGCCGCCGTGTGTAAGGAAGCCTGTCGCATCCTTGACGGCAAAAGTATCACCACCCACACTCTAACGTGGTTCCCCGCTCACATGGGATCCATCACGGGAGGCCCCACAAACCTCAACGAGCTGGCCCACTGCAAGGCGCGAGGTCTCACTTTCCGCGACCATGGAGAACTCCAACGCTGGCCCGCAGCGTTGGAGAATAGAGATCAACCGACCACATATAACGAAATTGCGCAGCACTTTTATCTCGGCAGGAGCGAGTTTCCCTTTCCACACAAGAAGTTAAATAGAGCCCAGGCATTGACCCTCAGATTACTGCAAACAGGTTCATATCCCAGCCCGGCTTTATTCCACAAAATTTATCCCGACACCTATGCCACTAGTTCTGGCAGGCATTGCAATAACATCGCAAGCCTAGATCATATGCTCTGGCGTTGCCCCTCGTTACGAGGGACAGAAGAACTCAATGAAGACAAGTGGCTCCCCGCTATCAAGAGCCCTGATGCCGGGGTGCAACTATGGGCTGTCCAGAGGGCCCACGATGCGGCGGTCGGGCAAGGCCTGACTGTCCCAACGTGGGAGCCGCCCGCAGCGCGCTGAGTCGCGTACCTCAGGACCTTATTAAAGTTTTGCATCCATCCATCCATTCAATAAATGTCAAAGTCTAGGTAGTGCTAGAAATGCTGTCTGCTGAATTTGTGTACTCTCGTTTAGTGAAACCAGTATTAAATCTGCAGAAAGAGTAAGGAAGTCAAATCAGGATTCGTTAGCAAGGCTATGTCGTAGTAATGAGTAGTTCGTATAAAAATACACTTACAAAATCTTTTTTTTTTTTGTCTGTGTAGCCATTCTCTGTGTCTTGCGATGATGACAGTAGATGGATAATGTAAACGCATCTATGCATTTATTATTTCGCTCATTCCTGTTATCAGCAAGAGCCTATAACTAAGGCGGGGATGAACCGGACGCTTAGGGCCAATTTCCTTATTATTACTTTTTTACTGCTTATGATCACGAAGCCTTTATTGTCACCAAACATTGCGAAAGAAAGAAAGGAAGAGGAGAGGCAAGGAGGTTAACAAGATATCATTCTCCGGTTAGCTACCCTACTGTGGGGATGGGAAACAGTGGTTAGAAAGAGGACAGAGAAGAAGGCGTTAAAACAACAACAACAACAAAAAACCCAAAGAAACATACCTGCAAGCTGAGACATACCGTATTTTCGCGATTCTAACCACCCTCCGATTCTAAGCACCCCCTCCCTATTTGCTGGAAAAAGTTAGTAAAAAAGTTTCCTTGCGAATCTAAGCACCCCCCTATTTGTTAGGAAGACCGCGTAGCCAAGGCCGGCAAACGCGTTTGCTTACTCTAGAATCATTGCTCGGCGGACCTGCAGGCACGCGTTCGATGTCTCTGTTGGACGCGTTTCGCGGCCATCTGACTCCGGAGGTTAATACAAAGCTTCGTAACATCAATAGCGACGTGGTTGTGATTCCGGGTGGCATGACGCCAGTGCTGCAACCTCTCGACGTTTCAGTCAACAAGCCCTTCAAAGCCAATCTCCGACAGGAGCACGAAGAGTGGGTGCGAAATCCTGACCGGAAGAAGACGCCGACGGGAAAGCTGCAGAAAGCGTTCCCATCAGCCATCGCAAAGTGGATTTCGGACGCGTGGAAGAGGGTCCAAGTGGACGTTGTGGTCAAATAATTTAAGTGCTCCATCCCAAACACCTTCGACGGAACGGAAGACGACCTGCTGTGGGATACCGAGAGCAGCGGTTCAAACAGGGCGACGAACTCGAGTGGCAGTGATAGTGACTGAGCATCCTACACAAGCGGTGGATTCATTGTCTACACCGATTTTTCTTTCGAATGTTTGTAAAATAAAATGTTATTTCTCGCACCCATCTCGTCGTGATGTCGCAGCGAAAAGAGGGGGGGAGGTTATTCTACATTTTTCGAATCTAAGCACCCCACCTCACTTTGGGCATCGCGATCGTGAAAAAAAGGCGGTGCTTAGAATCGAGTAAATACGGCAGTAACTAGTGCTAACAAGATTAACGAAAAAGAAAAGTCGGTACAGGACAGAGCGCTAGTGTCCTGTCTCCGTCCCAACTTAATTTTTAGTCTTGTTAGCGCTAGTAACTATACGACAAACGTACGAGTAATCTGCAAGGTAATTTATGCCGATGCGTGTTGTCCGCAGAAGCAGGAGTACAACACTCACGACCCACCAATGGGCTACGCACGAAATGCGACATGGAGCTACTCTTTTGTCTAATAATAATAAGTTTATAATAATAATAATTTTATTCAAATCAATATAAAATCAAATCAAATAAGGTTAAACACAGCTTTGGGTAACGTCATAAAGTGGTGCAATACATGGCAAATGGCAATCAATATGGAAAAAACTGTAGTGATGTCTGTCACAAATAAGAAAACAAAACTTAATTTCTCTTACGGTACTGGCAACGGCGTGCTCAGAACAGTAACTGAAAAGAAATACCTTTGTGTGATTATTACTGATAATCTCAGCTCTAAAACCTAAGTACAAAACATTACCAAAAAAGCAATGAACAGTTTATACTTCCTTAAGCGCACCTTGCGCTTTGCGACTTCAGATACCAAGTTACTCGCATATAAAGTACTTATCCGTCCAATCTTAGAATATGCAAACGTCGTCTGGTTTCCATATAAGCAAAAAGATGTACACATGCTCGAATCAGTTCAATAAAAAGCTGTTCGTTTTATCTACCATAGATACCGGCGCACTGATTCTCCCACAGAGCTGCTTTCCTACGCAAGCCTAGACACCTTATCAAGCCGCGTCACGCTTCATAGACTCAAGTTTCTTCATCAATTAATTCAAAACGCATTTAACACGGATCCTGCAACTGATATTAGTTTTAATCGTTCTAGAGAAACACGTCACAAGCATGACTTTACGATTAATGAATACTCTTGTTCTAACAACACATATTACTTTTCCTTGTTCCCTCGAGCCATAAGAGAAGGGAACAGCCTAGACAAATCCATAACTGCGCAGGATTCCTTGGAAAAGTTCACTGAGCTCGCAGCCTCGTCAGTGTTGTCAACAATCCAGACCTGATGATCATGTTCAGACTGTATTGATTTTGTGTTGTTGCCTACTCGGTGTGTAACTGGCGTATACTCTACTGTATACTGTATTCCTGTATCTTGCTGATAAATCCACTCCTGTAACAGTCCCAGTGGGACTAACAGTATGTTAAATAAATTAAAAAATATACACGACTTGAATGCGACAGCGACGGGACCCTTAGCCATAGGCTATAATTGTGGATCCATGGAATTAAACGAAGGAAAATAAAGGATTCACATGCCGGCACAATCGTTCTTTGTTTCTTTGTTTGTTTTGTTTTGGACATATAATACGCTACCACAACCCAGTGCATGAGCAACGGGTCTGCTTATGAAAGTTCGTACACGTAAGCAGGATCAACCTTCATATGCAACGGATGATACATTTTTGTAGCACGTTGGGGTTGAGCTTAACATCCTTATACTGGCACTTCTTTTTCCCGTCCAGGAAAATCGAATAATATCGGGCAACGGTTCATTTATTGGCCGGATGTGGCACTTGTAGCAGAAAAAAGCTGCAGAAATGTGTACGACTGCGACGTTGGTTCTGATATAGTGATTGGCGATGAGATGTGCGGTTGCTGTTCGCCATCGGTCGAATTCGGTATCAAAAAATTTAAAAAAAAACCTGTAGGAAAAGATCACATTCCACAGCCGTTCCCATCAGAGTGACACAGAAAGCAATATCGGTCACTTCCACGTGCCCGAGGCCGGGTATTCAACCCCCAGAGAACAAGATATTTTAAAGAAGAATGCGCGAATGACACTAAAGATGGCGAATTGTCGCATACATGATCTCAAGTAGTGGTCACACAATTAAGCATTCGCACTGCAGAGAGCTAAGCCTCGCTTTGCGGTAACACAGCGTCGTACATACAGCGGTCTGAGGGGAACGGACTTTACACTGAAAGCTACAAACGCCGATGTTCTTTTTTTTTAATCTAATCTCGAACGTCACTAAAGCGCGGCACCAGCCAAGTCGCAGGCTAATACATGGTGTTGCACTTAACTTGAGCCAGACAATAAACATATTCAAATGTAGTTGGACCGAACCAAGGTAATAGTTCTATACATTGCAAACATTCAGTACTTAGCACACACTGGCGTTACATTCCATACCTATAAGATTATGGCCTCTCCTCACACGTAGAACTTTCGTATTCTGCGCTGGTTCTATTTTTCGGACAGCTCCTTTCACGATTTCCTTACACACACACGGCGTCATTAAAACCCGCAATAAGTAACATATGCATGCGAAACATGGACTTGTGGTTTACACCGCGTTTCCGGCATGAACTGCAAGTTACCAAGCCTTGAACATAATTTAAATATTATCTTAAACAGGTACAAGCATACCATAGGCTTTACATTAAAATAGCTTAAATATTTCCAAAACCTTATCCAAGCCTTACAATACTGTTAACTATCAGGATGCAATGCAGACTGCACAAGTGGTATTACTTTCAATCTCGACTGAAACTCGAATCTATAATATTGTTGGAAATGAATATGTTATAAATTTTTACTGTTGATATATGTATGAGCTGTCGAAGTCAAATCGGTTTACTTGCGTATTTACAATATATGCGTGTGTTAGTACATATGTGTAAGAATATGTGCATGTCACCTGTATATATTCAGTATAGTTTTTTTTTTCATAAATAATCTGTTTCATCTCCGGAATGTCGCCACTGCTAAAAGTTTTCAGGTTGCCCGAGCCCAGTCAAGCTGTCAAAGAACAGCTTTTTTGCACAGGTATCCCTACCAGAAATATCTATTTTTTTCTGCAATATAATAAGGTTGAAGGTTTATTTCCGCAACTGGTGTTGCGAGGACAGCCAGTGAAAAGGCTGTATAGACAGCTTGAGAGGTCTTGGCTTCCTCTTACAGTGCAGCATTGACGGCGGCGGAGTACAACAACAAACAAAACGTGAGGAGAAAAACAAATAAAACGAAAAAAACACGTACGTTCGGTACAGAGATCGAGGCATGCACGTTCAGTACGCAGTACATTGTACTTGTATAGTACAAAACTACATGAACATTTGGGGCAATTCTTTCAGAGAAGTATTAGATAAATCAATATTCTCGTAGCAGTACAAATGGTTCAGAAGTGTCAGTAAGGTATGCTGCAACATTTGTTTGCCATAGTTTGTGCGGCATTTCTTAACATTCCAAGGTTCTGTTGTGCGGGTATCATACACAGTTCTGCTCTGCTCTAACCAAGCAAGTCTAAGCAAGGAGTCATCATTTTTCATCATGGCGAGTTTATATTTATAGCACAGTCTGTAGTTATACATGGACTAATGAAATGAAATGCTATTTTCCGTCTCTTGGAGATACTCAGATAATTGTTCACATCACGCCAAATTAGTTCATTCTTCTTAATTAACATAATAAACTTCTCGAACATTATAACTAGATGAAAAGTGGCAATTACAAAATTGCAGAGCAACATGAAAAACTCCCGATGCAGCTTTCTGTTGCTCAGCACCTGCTACATAAAAGTGTTTTTCCGAGTGTGAAAGAATCTCGAGAATGCACGCGAGGTTCTTTCGAGCGATGCCATAGTCGCAAAGCAACTGCTGCAGGCAAAAAAAGTGTTGATTTGATGTGCGACCACTCCCGTAGTTTCGCCTTGACCCTGGAGTGCGCTTTAACAATACAGCTCTGCTTTTTCACGCCCTGCGTAAGTTGTCCGCTTGAAATACTTCCATGGTGCTTATTTTTGAGAAATAGCAGAAACGTACCAGGCCGCACCTTGAACTGAAGTTAATCCTGTTTTCCCAGAACCCCTCTCGTGTCATAGTAGCAGTGTTTACTTGCCTTCTCACGTCTGCTTTTCCCTATCCCCCCTTCCAACCCCCTTGCATGACATAGGCGTCTTCTCCCCCATCGTCTCTAAAGTTCTATCAACGTCCCCTCTGGACACGCACTTTTGTAATAAGGTAAGCGCTGTAGTTTCTGGAATGATTCTGGAGGGGTCACGGATAATGACAGCTGTAAAGAGGGTGGTGCGTTGACGACTTGGGAGTTCCAGAGACCATTGTGCAAATTCGACGCGGTGAGGTCCAAAGTAGTTTCACGCATCGCCTTACCTCTCTGCATCGCTCTCTCATGAATGCAATGCTCTGGGCCATAATCCGACGTGGTGGGGCAGACAGCGCCAGTGGGCAAGTTGAAAAAAGAGGCAAGGAAACCAACCTTTTGAATCAAGTTCTGAAATATTCTAGCTCCTTCTTGGGTACTGGCGCGAACACACACCGGAAACAAGGAAGGAGACGGGACAGGCGCTTTGTCCCCTCTCCTTCCTTTTTTCGTATGTGTGTTCGCGCCTAGTACCCAAAAAGGATTTTGACCAACTCGCCCAACAAGACGACCTTTTATTCTAGATGTTTTAAAGCAATAAATGGCTTCGTGGCACTCTCAATGTCAATCACCAATTTGTCTGCACAGCAGCAGCGCCTATACGTGCTGTCTCGTGTTTCCCTTCTTTCGTGTGTTGTTTCATTCGGCGCCGTCTTTGTAATGCCCACACTAGGCGACAGACACGAACTGTACCGTGTCATTCATCAGCTTTTAGGAATGTCAAACCGTTGTAGAATAGAGGGGTGTGCACGGTACAGGTCTAATGAAGGCCAAGATACCGAATGAGAACAACACCCCAGTCAAAGGGGTCACAGTACTTTGATCTAAACACGTAAACCTTCATACAGGTGCATCAAATGGAGCTCCATTCGAAGTCCGCGTTTGTCCTTTCAAATCTCAAGGGGTGAATTTTGAGCCTGGAGGGCGTCCAAAAGAAGAAAAAAAATCGGAGTAAATACGGAAGTTCAATTTTTTTTCAGATGAAAAGTTACGCAGTTCCCACGCACTGTCCGAATCGATGTAAGCGACGCTTTCTGCACCGGTTGTTTTGATTGACGATAATTTGCGAGGATGTCGGCAGCGAAACCCTAACTTCTGCAACGCTTAGCGCGTTGATATCAAACATGAGCTTGAGTGCACCACTGCTGTTTGTATGTATGCCGCAGGTGGGATTGCCCCACCTGCGGCAAGTTGTTTTTTCATCCACTTTAATTTCCATTAATTTATTATTACTTTATTTCATTTATTAAGCACATGCAATTTCCCCTATGTTCTACTTGGTGTAAGTGTTTGCTGGCTTCTCATTATATGACTATATATATTAAACAGCCCGTACTATTAGCGCTTAGAACATATAGTGTGAAAGCAACTTGCTAAAAAATGCGCAGCCATGCTTCTAAAGATATTTGCTGAAAGCACCATAGCTGAAAGGGTGTCAGTAACTTTGTCTATTGTCAGGTGGGAGCAGCTGGTTGAGAGGTATGCGGACACGGTTAGGCCAATTACTATAGCTTGCATTTTTCCCCCAAGTACCGAGAATTGAGAGAGTTGGAATACCTTCGTGAACTTCAGCCTTTATTTTGTTTCTTCTTTGTGTAGTTGTTGCGCTGCATGATGACGAATGAATTGCTATTTGCCTTCCCTGGAAAAGTTCACCCCTCCTTGGAAGATGAGCGTGTATGTGTCCCACTCTCTCTCTCTACTGCCGGCATTCCTTCCATTGTTGCTCGAAACACGTCCAGCGATACGTTAATTTTTCAAACCCACTCTCCAAGAACTTGTCACCAATCACGACCCCGGAGGGAGGCCCCACCTACCAGGCTATAAAAGGCACAGTGTGCATCTCGGCGTCATTCTCGTCTCTCAGCTTGTCCGAGTCAGACCGACGTGACGTCACGCACATCCTCGCTGCGAACAACCTTGACGACCTGTGGCTGGCCCCAGACGAAAGCAGTGAGGCACCCATCATTGCCCCATCGTCTTGCAAGCATTAGCTTCGTCAAGGACGCCCTCCTCAAACTCGGTTACCGCCAACCACCTAGGGAGCCACAACTACCAGAGAGGAACGGCGAATCTGTCCATCGCCGACCCTGCGACCGGACTACCGCTCCCGACGACAACGACTCAGACCGGACAGACTGGCAACCTGGTTCTCCGTCGCAGCCATCAGGGTCTTCCGAGGATCTCCACGATAACACTTACACCATGGAAGCGACCACGTACACCCTTCGAGGATACGGCTGGCCATTCGTGAACGAGCAACCCATCACCTTCGAGCAGCGGTTGCCGTGGATGCGCGTCTGCGCGTACTGCAGGGTGGTTGCGGACGATGCGGTGCTGCTTCCCTGCTGTCACACCTTGTGTGGTCGATGCCTCAAAGACGCTTGTGATGGCCACAGCTGCGAACACAGGCACCGTTTCGGCCGGTGTCCCCTCGACGGTGGATACTTCATGGAGGAAGACGTCGTCGATGTGTACATCCCTCTGGAGTATCTTATGGCCCTGCCGGTGCGCTGTTTCCATGCCGGTCTGGGCTGCCCGTTCAACGGAGTACTTGGAGAACTTCAGCGTCACCTCCGGGGATGCATCTTCGGAGTTGGTAGCATCGCTGGCGCCTAGGCCTGGAGTCACCGGCGGATGTAGCCCTGTGCCGCTTACGACGGGCCGCATAGACCACTTCAATTGGTTAGCCTGTGACCACGTGCACTGAACTTCGAAACAGCGGCCTTTGACGATATGCCTGTACTGCTCGAGTGCGTAATAAATATTGTTTGTCCTTTCCCCAATTGTTCCATTATTCGCGTGCCATGCGGTGGTCGGCTGGAAACGGCCTGAACAGCTGCAGCACGTTGATTAGGTTCATACCAGGTGTTTTTTTTTCCTTCTTTTTTTCTCATCGTCGCCTTTCTTCCCCGTGGCTGGATTTCTGGATGGGCATATACTTTTAAGTATGTAGTAAAACTATATAGTATATAGTAAAACTAGCAATAAGTGGCCTTATATCGGCCAGTCTGATGATGTACTAAGTAGTCGCAATGAGCGTATGAATTTTCCGCGTTAAAAAAAGCTGTAGCTAAAAGTACGTATTACACTCCTTCCAATATTTTTGAGGTACGTTACAAGTATTCGTCATTGCCTTTATGGATGCATCTGCGAGGTTTCTCGTTTGCATTTTCCAAGATTCAATTTCAGTTGCTTCGCTAATAAGCAATTTTAAGAGGTACACTTGTATTTCCCTCGCGTCAACTTCTATTCTCTGGTGCAGCGTGCCTCTTTCGAGGCAGCCCCCTCAGATGGGCATGATCTTCACTGCAATAACAACTGCCGCCAGTGCTGTCATGGAAATCCATATAGTGTCTCCCCGATCCCGCATATGACAGCTAGTGCTTATCGCAACATGAGCACAATGATGCAATGACGCTTCTCTACCTATTCACTGAGTGATTGGTGGCCGTGCGATCGCTTTGCAGCACATCACATTTGCAAAGATGTGAAAGTCGCAACTGCAATACAGAAATTAACAAAATCCGTAACCAGCCAAACCATCGAAGCGCAACTCTACACCGTATGGCAAGTGGCGCTGATTGTTCTTTTAGTCGCCCGCACTTCTCGTTCGCAAACCGGCGTGAGTGATTCTTGTCGTACTGCTTGCTTTTTCGCTCAGAGCAGTTAGTTCTTCTAACTTCTTCGGGAGACGGCTTTAATGACAGCCCTACGCAAATCACTAATATAAACCTAAACGTTGGTAGACCAAGTTACGGCGTCGTATTAGACCTAGCTGTGTTTTACGTTTAAAGGATTTTCGCACTTGGCAGTCCGATAAACACACTGCGACATTGGTGCTGCTAGATTCGTCTGCATCAAGTAGATTATGCTGCATAGACGGGGTTCTGCGCCAACTTGATTGAGAATAAACCGACAGCAGCTCGCTTTGATCGCAATCAGCGGCTCTTTGCGCTCAGTGGTTTACAAAAAAGAATTTGTTTTAGGAACTCGGAAATCTACAAAAATCATGCAGCAGAAATCAGAACAGTGTGCACTGATTGGTGAAAGTTCTATCTCGACTCGAACTTTAGTGTGTGCGTGTGAAAACATTTATTGTAATGAGGTCCGGAGGCTCGACTTCTGAAGCCAAGGCGGGCCGCTTTCTTCAATGATTGTGGAGAAGTCACGGATAATTACAGCTGTCAACAGGGTGACGCGTAGACGACCAGGTAGCTCGAGAGGGCATTGGCCACATTCGACGCGGTGGGTCCCAAGCAATTTTCGCGTCGCCTTTTCTCTCAGCGTCGTCCATGCCATGCATGCAATGCTATAGCACCAACCCGATGTGGTGGACCAGACAGCACCAGTGGTAAAGTCGAAAGAAGAGGCAAAGAAGGCTTGCCTTTGGATCAAGTTCTAAAGTATTCTAGATATTTCTAAGCAATAAAGGCCTTCGCCGCATCCTCATTCTCATTCATGAATGCGTCGGCACAGCAGCTCTGCCACGACCTGTTGCCATCAGCGACACAGGCAAGACATGGGTGCCACGTGCGATACGTCCTCGATTATTTTCTGCACCCATGGAAATCATTTCATTATCAATCTCGTCCTGTTTCCTGTCTTGTCCGCGTTTATTTTGCGCGGTCTTTTCTCAATGAATTCGCACCAACTAGCTCGCATTCCTACCGTTTAAAGGAAAAAAAAGTTACCTCGTCCTAACGATTATTTATTTAGCTGGTAAATTACTGTACGAACGCATATTTTGCCTTAGAGCCATTTATTATGCGCTGCAGGCAGGAAATAAATGTGAAGCTTGACACAAACGCGCATTTCCTTTGCATAAGCACTTTTTTTTTCATAGCTTTCTTTTGCACCATTGACTTAGCGCTGGCTATGCTGTCACGGTGTTTCTACGGCGAAAATAATTCTTTGAGCTCGATCCAGAACGGATGGTGTAGGTCTCCTTCAAAACAAAGAACTTGTGGCAAACTATCGCCGCAAAGTTTACACACGTAGTCAGGCGGCCACAGCAAATCATGCTTCCACAGTTCAGCGAAACAGAGTACACATCACTGTACCCCCGCAGTTGTATATTTTTTACGGTGGGCGGTTGTTTATGGAATGCGTACTTTAGACCATACGATTCCGCGATTCCGATTTCTTGGTTTGTAACTAGCCGTACGATTCCGCACACTCTAAAGTGGTGAAGCGAGCAGTTGGTAATCTTTGCTTGGAATCGGCTTTGCGGAAATCGTGCGCACACCAAATGCGGTATAGTTTTACAAACCACGTTTGACGTCTTTTGGCTGCTGGTTTCCCTTTGACGGTCGTCAATGCTATAGTAGACTCTCTTCTGCAAAAAGTAAAGCTTGGAGCACGAAGGGCGAGCGCAGAAGCCGAACGACAGAAGGTAAGACCAGAGGTTATTCCCTATGTACACAAGGTGTCACACAACCTTAAATAGGTTGCTAACCGTCATGGCGTCCCTCTGGTTTTCTCTGCGCCCAACAAGCTTTCGAAGCTGTGTTCTCGAGTTTGCTGCAAGAGCAGGCGGGGCTGCCGCACGAGGCATGAGAAGCCCTTTGTTGAGTGCTCCAGAGGGGTTGTTTATGCAATTCCCTTGCACCCTTGTGGGCAGCTCTACATTGTTCAAACTGAGCGTTGTGTGAATTTCCGTTTAAGGGAACATGCGCAAAAACTAAAGAAAAAAAAGGATAAGGGCGCACATTTGGTGGCTCCTGTTACTGCGTGTGGTTGCGACGCTCGATTTTCAGAGACAGCTATTCTTGGCAGGAGCGGCAACGCGTCTTCCAGGCTCGCTCTTGAGGCCTTCTTTATCAAGAAGAATAGAGATAAATGTGTGAGTGAGCCCTCTATCCCATTACTGGATGCCGAATTTAACTTCTTGCGCGCATGTGCATGTACCGGCTTCACTTCTGTTTGTAGCCGCATGCGTGACAAGAGGATATATATATATATATATGCACCATCCTTCCATTCCATTAAACAGTTGTGAGTAGTGCTTGTCCTTGTCTGTCTTCCTTGTGTTTGTGGTTTTATTTGCGCTAAGCTACTACTTCAAATATGGACGACCAACTAGCCCAACGGTCAACTCTTCATGAATGCAGAAGCTTTCCATCGCCGAACGAGCAATCGGACGACCGCTCGAGAGCGCTACGGCTAAAACTACGGAGACGGGCAACCTGGCTCTCCATTGCAGCCATCCGGGTCTTCCGAGGATCGCCCGGATGCCACTTACACCCTGGAAGGGTTCAACTGCCCATTCGTGAACGAGCGACCGATCACCTTCGTGAAGCCGTTGTCCTGGGCGCTCGTCTGCGTGAGATGCACGGCGGTTGCGGCCGATACTGTGCTGCTTCCCTGCGGTCACACCGTGTGTGACTGGTGCCTTGACGACATTTCCGATTGTGGGACAAATGCGGATCGGCAGGAGGGCGACAGTTTAGAAGACAGGCCCCGTGATGGCTCGTGTCCCCTGGACAGTGAACCCTTTGTGGAGGCCGACCTCGTGGTTCTGCACTTCCCAGTGCGGCATCTTCTGAAACTTCCGGTGCGCTGTATCCATGCCGGCTTGGGCTGCCCGTTCGTCGGAAAGCTAGCAGAACTTGAGGGTCACCTGCGGGAATGCTTCTTCAGAACCGAGACCTTCGTGTTGATGCCTCAGTGTTGGTAGCATCGTCGGCGCCTAGGCCTTGGATCACCGCTGGATCAGTCAGGACTGTGCCGCTCACGACAGGCCGCACAGACCGCTGCAATTACATAGCCTGTGACAACGTGCGCTGAACTTCAAAGCAGCTGCCTTTGAAGATATCCCTACTGCTCAAACTCATGATAAATATTATTGTTTCTCATTATCCGAATTGCTCGATTATTTGCGTACCATGCGGCAGTCGGCTGGAAACGGACTGAACAGCTGCATCACGTAGATTAGGTATAGGCCAGCTGTTTCTTTCATTATTTTTTTCTGAATTAGCATTTACCAGAGAATGTGGCTAGGTGTATAGCGAACGCAGGCTTTATGCCACGTCGCTGGGTTCCTAGACGGCTATTCACTTGTCAATATATAGTAAAACTATAGTATATCGTAAAACTAGCAATAACTGGCTTTACATCGAGCCAGTCTGATGACCTAATATGTAGTGGCAGGGAGCGTATACGCGTTTTATCGATTAAAGAAAAGCTGCGGCTAAAGGTACGTCCGACACTGTCTCCAACATTTTTGAGGTACGTTAGGCGTATTCGGCATTGTCTTTATCAAAGCAAGTGTGAGGTTTCGACTTCAGATACTTCGCAAATAATCGATAATAAATATAAGTTAGCCTCGCGTCACCGACTGTACTGTGGTGCAGCAGGCCTGTTTCGTTGCAGCCCGCTTACACGGAGGTGTTCGTCACTGCAGTGACCCCTGCCACGTGTGTTCCCATGGCGTTGAAGCGTACTTGCCAAGGAAAATAACAACGCAATCCATATGGCGCGTCCCCGAACACATACTATGACAACGCGTGCTTATCGCAAGTAGAGCGGAATGAAGCTATGAAGTTCCGCTACCTATAAACTAAGTAATTGGTGGAAATTCGAATCCGTTGCAGCATTTGGCATTTACAAAGATGTCGAAAATCGAAACTGCATTACAGAAATTAACAAAATCCCTAACGACCCAAAGCAGACAAGCGCAACTCTTCTCCGTACGGTAAATTCAGCTCAGTGCTATTCAATTAAGTCACCCGCACTTCTCGTTCGGAAACAAGCGTTTGTTTCCTTCGTCGCAACGTTTGCTTTTTCGCTCAGAGCAGTTCGTTCTTGACGCTTCTTCGGGAGTCTGCTTTATTCACACCCCTAGGCAAATTACTAATCTAAATTTAAATGTTGGCAGCGTGAAATAAGGCGTCGTATGAAACGTGGCTAAGTCTTACGTTTAAAACCATGTTCACCCTCGCCAGCAAAATACACCCACACGTGACATTGATGCTGCAAGCGCCGTCTACATCAAGTAGGTTATGCTCTATAAACGGGGTTCTACGCCAACTTGATCGACAGCACAGGTACAGTAGCTCAGCCTGATGGGATTCAGTTGGTGCACCCAGGTGAAGGCTCGCTTTTCTAATGAAACATGTAGCGGCTGTTTGTGCTAAGTGCGTTACAATACAGGTTAGAGTACGACTTATGCAAAGAGCACCAGAATTCGCTTCAAGGAACGGCGAAATATACAAAAATTAGGCTGCAGAAATCAGAACAGTCTTCACTCAGTATTTATGATGACAAGCACAGAAGCTTTTGCAAGTTGGCAGTTTTGTTAACGTTGCGGTAATACATCTGATTGCCACGCTGGGTACCCACGCTGCATACGAAATTACTGGATGCTTTCTTTGTTTGCCCGACTTTCTTGGTGTGACGGTTTTCCTTGCGAGACGAAGTACTTTTCGCCACTTACATCTGAGAAGTCAAGACGCCATAAAGCAGGTAGGACGCACTGCTATAAGCGCTGGTCCGTCGTGCCATGGTTTGATTAGGTTTCTTCCACCGCTCTGAAGTGCGCTACAAAGCACGTGTAGAAACAGCGCCGTAAAGTACGTACGAGCAGAGGGCGCATTAGACTTGGCTGTCGAGCTGCAGTGAAGACGCGTCGGAACCACTTCCGAATATAATGCGGAGAGAAAGAAAGGATTCAACTGAGGGAAATAAAATTATGCATAGATCCCACGCACTGCAGCAATCGATATAGCAAGGCTTTCCGTGCTGGCTGCATTGATTGACATTAATTAGCGGTGATGTTGACGGGGAATGCTTAATTTCTTCAACGTTCGGTCCAACACGACCGGGGTGAGTTGATATTAAACGTTACGTTCATTGCACCACTGCTGTTTGTCTGCGTACTATAAACAGAACACACAAGGACAGGTGTTTTCTCGAGGTATTGTTGTACGCTGTTTTTCTTAACCTTGGAGAGAGTTGAGCATTGTTATTGCCTCAAATGGCACATCGCATCGTAGTAGAAGCATGAAACTTGAAACTGATTACGTGGCTGTACGTACCAAAACCATAATCAGATTATGAGGCACGATGTAGTGGCGGACTCCAGATTAATTTTGACATGGTGGTGTACTTTAACCTGTCATAAAATCAAAGTGGACGTGCGTTTTCTATTTCGCCCCGGTCCAAAAGCAACTGTCGCTGTCGTCATCAAATCCGCGACCTCGAGCGATGCCATAGCCACAAAGATACCGCGGCGGGCACAGAAGTGTTGATTTGATGTGCGACCGCTACCACAGTCTCGCCTGAACCCGGCAGTGCGCTAGAATAATGCGGCTCTGCTTCTTCACGCCCTGAGCAAGTTGTCCGCTTGACATACCTCCGTGGTGTTTGTTTTTGAGAAATATCAGAAACGTACAGTGCCGCACCTTGAACTTAAGTTTACCAGTTTTCCTGGAACCCCTCTCGTGTTCTCACGTCTTCTTTTCGCTATCCCCCCTCCAACCCCCTTTGTATGAAAACGGCCTCTTTTTCCCCCACCCTCTATAAAGTTCTATGCACGTCCCCTCTGGTGTCGCACCTTAGTAATAAGGTAAGCGCTGCAGTTTCTGGAATGATTGTGGAGGGGTCACGGATAATGCAGCTGTCAAGAGGGCGATGTGTTGCCGACAAGGGAGCTCCAGAGGGCATTGTGAACATTCGACGCGGTGAACTCCGAACAAGTTTCTGGCGTCGCCTTTTTTTTTTTTTGCCTCGCCCCTGTCATGCATGCAATGCTCGAGCCCAAACCCGACGTGGTGGGCCAGACAGCACCAGTGGGAAAGTCGAAAGAAGAGGCAAATAAAGCTTCTCTTTGAGTAAAGTTCTAATGTATACTAGACGTTTCTAAGCAGTAACTGCCTTCGTGACAATCTCAATCACGAATGCCACGGCACTGCAGCTCCGACATGACCTGTTGCCATCAGCAACACAGGCAAGACATGTGTACCGCGTGCGATTTGGTTATCGGCTGTTACTCGTCGAAATTGTCCTCTGTTTTTTATTGTGAGCGTCGCTACCTTTTTTCGTCTCTTGTGGCTTTTACGTAGTAGGATAGAGAAGAACGGCACCGCCGAGTGGCGCTGCTGATGATGATATTGTGGCCAACCCTTTGTATAGCCCCGTTTACATGAATGCGACAGTGGCGCATCGCATTTCCGAGCGCATTTTGGGAAGGCGATGCGACGCCGTTTACATGTAGCGCATTACCTCTCGCGAGAACGTAGCGCCACATGGTGTCGTATAAGGGAAGTGTAGCCGACTTCCGGTTCAGTTGGTTTCCGGTAGTGAGCCGAGCGCGCGTTGCTGGCTGGGTCAGCTGGGTGCTGACTGAACGGGACACCGCGAGCCTGACGCTTGTGCAAAATGCTTGGTAATGCAGCGTTGCGTCTCCACCTTATGCTATTTTTGTCGGCATGGGCTAACTTTCACGTCATCCTGTACGCTGTCGCCTGCATGCAGCATCAGCAGCGACGTCGTCGGATACGGTCGGCCTACATGAAAGCACTTTTGCGCGCAAGAGGGTTGGCGACGTGCTCTGCCGTCAACGATTTGGTTGTCATGCAAGGTGAGAACATCTTTAAAGGATCATTTTAGACAGACACTGTACTATACTTGTTAATGAGAGCATGTAAGCCCGCTAGTAGTCCCGAAACGAAGCAGCGTACGAAGGCGAGTGGCGTTTGTTACGAAGTACTTTCGATTGTGATCGGCAACAATTGCCGCCACACGGTCCAGAAATTATGATCGAGTGAGTGAGCTTTAGCGCAAATTCGCGATCGTAAACATCCATGTGACGCCGGGGATCAGTTTGCCCCACCGAGTACCAAAACTAGATGCAGCCGAGAGAAACGCCTGTCAAAGCTCCATGCAGCTGCGGCGAGTGTCGGCGACGCGACAAGCGTCTAGTCGGGAGTTCCGGCGGCAGGAGAATTCGCTGTAGACGCCGGATTCCCCAATGTGGAAGCGCTTTCTTTCGCTGCCGGCGCTGTGGCTAGTACGCACGGGATGAAGCCTTTGAAGCGCTATAACCAAAACAAGACAAAAGTGATTGCTTTGCTTTGCATCTAGTGCGAAAAGTAACACATGCTTTCTTACGCGGCGCACCATCACGATGTTCGCATTTGTGTGGCCTGTACATGTATTCGAACTGAGCAAAATAAATGCGTCAACTCTGGAATTTAGCGGTTAACATCAAGATTTCTTTATTCATATCACAACAGCTTCTGCAGTGGGAGCAGCACGTTTTTCAGGCTTCAAACGTTCTTAATTTCACTGCTATCTCACATCGTCCCACAGCACACACATTACCCAATGCTGTTGCACTACTCTTGCAAGCAACATCTGGCACTTCATGTGACGTTTGTGTACATTTCAATAATTATATTGTTTATGTGCTGCTTTGCATTAGCAGCTATTTTCGAAATATTTCATGGTTTCTCTCCTCTATTATAGGGTCTTTGCTGGGAAAAAAACGGAAGCAGAGAAGTGTCTGGATGAAGACTCGTTCTAGTGACTGGTGGGACCGCATTGTGGCAACAGAGTTCACCGACGAGGACTGGAAAGATAATTTTAGAATGAGCCGAGCTTCATTCAACGAACTTGTTCTACTTTTGGAACCATTCATGTCGCCAAAGACACATTGCGTGCGACAACCACTACCAGTGCAAAAGAGAGTGGCTATTGCCCTTTTCAAAATGGCCAGCTGCAGTGAATATAGGGTGGTAGCGAATCAATTTGGTGTTCACAAAAGCAGCGTCAAAAATTGTGTATACATGTTCTGCCAATCGCTTGTGCAGCATTACCTGAAGAAGTACATAAGCATACCGACTGCCACAGAAGCTGGAGCTATTGCCAGGAACTTTGAAGCAAGGTGCCACCTCCCTCAAATATTTGGGGCAATCGACGGTACCCACATCCCTATCATGGCACCAAAGAAAGGATATCGTGACTTTGTAAACAGAAAAATGTGGACATCGTACAATGTGCAGGCTGTAGTAGATGACCGAGGGCGGTAAGTTTCATTTCACAACATATTCAGTTTTCTTTTTCTCTTGGGAGTTTTCTCCTGGTAAACATGGAAACCAGTGGCCTTTCCTCCCACAAGCTCGTTTGCTTGCACCATAGTTTATTGTTCTTCTGTAGCAAGGACTGTATTAGTGCTGGCCAGTTAATGTGAGTGAATTGATTGCACACAAACAGTTCACTTGTAAGTTGTCATAGAAGTGCCCTTATTGCTTGAAACCATATTCTTACCATGCGTCTTAATTATAATGCTCATGTATGTTTCAGATTTCGCAGTGTTACCTGCAATGTCCCAGGAAGTGCGCATGATGCATCGGTGTTGAGGCTGTCATCACTGTTCCAAAGGAGTGAGGAGCTGTTGCCAAGACAAGAAATCATGTTGAATGGCTGTTCAATCCCACTCATGCTATTGGGGGATCCTGCATATCCTGGTTTACCTTGGATACTGAAGGGATACACCTCGTCACAAGGAAGGCTCTCAAAGGAACAGGAATCATTTAATGTGTACCACAGTAGCGGACGTAATGTTGTGGAGCATGCTTTTGGAAGGCTAAAGGGGCGATGGAGAGTGCTACTGAAGCGAGCTGACATAAATTACAAATTCATGCCGACGGTAATAGTAGCTGCATGCATTTTGCACAATTTTTGTGAAGAGAGAGGAGAGGCAGTAAGTGATGCGTGGATTAGTGATGTTAGGTCATCTGAGGATGAGCTTTACCAGCAGCCTTCAACCAGACCTCTACACACGAACTCTGTTAGTGAAGTGCGGGATTTCCTCTGCGATTTCTTGGCTCAGAACTTTCCACTTCGGTCTGCATCGTGGTGAATTGTTTCTTGTGAAGTTCTGAAGACAGTGAAATGAAACAGTTTGAAGCATGGTTTTTAAAAGCAGAGTTTATTTTCAAAAAGTAGACCTTCGTCACTTCACTGCTGATTTGCAGCATTACTTGGGCCCTGAGCATTACTTGGGCCTTGACCCTGAGGCTGAGTAGAAAATACATACAGTCCTTCTTGTTGATTAAGTGAAAATGGGTATGGCATCTGCCCAAATGCTGGCACAGGCTGTCTGGCCAATTGTGACATCATCGCTTGGGTTCCTTGCAGAAATGTCGCTGTGATGCCAGCCATCACATCCTTAAAATTCTGATTCTCCTGTTGCAGCAGCTCTTTTTGCTGCTTAAAGAGAACTTCATTCTGCTCTTGCAGTAGTGCAGCTGTTCTTTGATGCTGCCGTTCTAGCAATTCGGGCAGTCCCAAGGTACTGGTTCTGGCCCGCTTTACAGGTGGCATGGTAGAGCCAGTGGCAGCTGCAAGAAACAGTGCACAATTGTAATCACCATAAACATAGAAAAACCTTTGTTTTTGGTCAGACTGTTACATCACATGGGAAAGTGATTTCAAATAGTTGCATCCAAAACAATACATGAAGTAGATCCGACGCATTGATGTTACGAAAACCATTATGCTGGTAGCTGCCTACCTAGCATTGTTTGGGATTATGCAGAGTACGTTCGGGGGGGAACCAATGTGTTTATGCAAGAAGAACCGCTATGTGCCTTACACAAATGTGTGGGTGTGTAAAGACAGCAGCAGTATGACGCCGCTAATGTCATTTCTACTTTCGCCGTTGGACGCCAGCTTACGAAATGTTTGTTTGGTTCTGCACGGGTACTGGACTAGCGTAGAAATAAAAAATGCGGAGTTCAGCATGATCAGCAGCTTCATGTTATGCCATCACATGTACATATACAAACATTCCATGTGGTATGCGCACATGTATAAACATTCATTTGTCCTCTCTTTCCTCTGTGCCTGTAGCAACTGCACTAATCCATTGCTAAGGATAGACTGCAGCATTAAGAAATCACCACTTACGGCTTGAGCTCATCTCGGAGGTCTGGCTGCCACCAGGCGAGTCGAGGCTTTCAAAGTGCGAGCCCCTCTCGTCATCACTCTGACCTGAATTGAAAAAGATGGTGGTGTCACTTCATAACTCACCGTTAAACATACATTTGCTCATTTCATTTATGTGTAAAACAACTCCTTTGCTCACAACATTTTATTTTCTCAATTTCTCGCTATGCTTTGCTACAAGCATAATTAATTGCTTCTTGTTCTTCTGTTTCTGTTTCCATGTACATAAACATTGTATGCATGCACACATTGCTTTTGCTGCTTGACAGTTAGCTGCTGTTTTTTAACATGTGGCCCCTTTTATGTTGCACAATAAAACACCAGTTTGCCAGTGATGCAAATGTCTTCAGTGCTTGCAATAAATGAAATCATGAAACTCTGGTTGCTTGTCTGAATGTTCAAGTGCCAAAAGATCGGAGATCACAATTTCATCAGGAGAATTTGTTTCATCCGGAGAATGCAGCTTTACTAGTTGTAGGTACTGGTTCAGAGCACAGATTTGCACACTCGGTGCGCTTATGCCCACACTCGCTTCTAAACTGGAAGTAGGTCGTGCGCTCACCATCGCTATATATATATATATATATATATATATATATATATATATGCAGCCTTCATCGACTGGTCTTGCATTAGCTTAAAATGGGGTGCTGCTTCGAACACTACGTCTGAGTGCCGAGCTGGGAAAATGGACACTGGAGAAAAAAAAAAGCCGTTCCACTTGTTTTACCTGTGTTGTCTTCGTCGGCGACACTAGCGTCACTGTCGAGGCCATAGTGATGGGCCTCCACCATGGGCCGGTGGCACAGAATGGCACTTAATTCTTTGTACCATCGCCATTTCGATGGCGCCGCGCCGCTTAACATTTGTAGCTCTCTTTCCTAGCGAGAAAAGAAATATTTTTCGAAACATGAGTGCGAGTCTGGCAAAGCCTTTCAGAACATCAGTGAGCTCAGCAAGACAACTTACCTTGTTGTATTTCCCCTTCAGATTCTTCCAATGTGTACGCAGTTGCTGCCAAGTGCGGCAATATCCAATTAGAGCCATTTCTTGCTGTACCTTCGTGAAGTGAACTTGATTTCGTTGGCGGCGCGAATCTAGGAGTTCACCAATATTCAGTTCTGATATAATGGCAAGGAAAGCCGCGGTTTCCTCTACGGAGAAATAATTTCGCGAAGCTGCGGCGAACGAAGCTGCCGGGGAGGACGCCATGTTGCTTCTGATTCGGGCGTTGCTGTTTTTTTTTTTTTTGGTCACCAGCGCGGCAGTCCCGCAGCAAATTCCTTCCCATAATTCCTAATGCGACGATGCTGCGTTTACATGCTCCGCGAGAGTCGACTGGCGTCCGTAAAGCTACCCTCGCCTGGCGCATTAATGCGATGCGCCTTCCTAGCGCATTACCGCTGTTTACATGCATGCGATGCGCTAGAAATGCGATGCGATGCGCCACTGTCGCATTCATGTAAACGCCGCTTATGTGCCAGCGTGACAGCGTCGCATGCGAGGCAAGAATCAAATATATGGCGGGTGTACACCTCTCCCACCTCTCGTTCACGCCACCTTGATTGCGTCTTGCACTGCGCGTGTTTGAGCACGTTTCGTGCCGCGCGCGGTTTGTGCTTAGGTGTGTGTGCGTGGATGTTATTCGAAGGATGATGTACACGCTTTCATTTGCCTTTATGAAGATCGGTACGCTTGACGATTATTTTCATGGCTGCAATGCGGCTAAAACGCAGCGTCTGCTTAGCCATGTAAGTGACACTGAGCAGGCAACTGGAAACATCTTCTATGGCGCCGGAAAGCCGTCGGCACATACGATGCGTGTTTGCTAAAGTCATTTTTGCAATTTCCCACAAAATGGTAGCTACAAATTCGCGTTGTCTCTGATGGCGACAACGGGCTTCTACTGACACTGTGCGGAAATAAACAAGAAATATCGCTGCATATAGCAGAAGTACGACATGCGCACACAAATTTAACTAGTATGACCCCTACAATATAGAATAGACGCAGCAATGTAAACAGCTTGGCCATTTTTTCACAGTGCTCAAGAAACGGAAGTTGAAAGTATTGGTAATCATTTCTGCTTCAGCAATGCCGGCGCGACCAAAACGCGGGCGTCTGTCGTCCAGTAACTCGATCGTACCGTGCTGTGGTGATGCGGGAATGAACTCCGATGATGTCCAATGCATCGTGCGCATATTCAATTTTTCTGCGCGCGTCAACTTCGGCCACTGCCAGCGCATACAACAGAAGTGGTTTCCATTGTTGGGCAACGAAAACACAGACGAAATACGTGAAAGCAGACAGGACAAGCGTTGATCGAACAACTGAAAGCTTTTATATGAATAAAAGGATTAAATAGCAAGTAATCATGGGATTCATGTGGATTGCATGTAAAAACCGTCACACACTCAGAAGTGAATAATGAACGAGATCCCTTCGTTTGCCAGTTGCTCACTTCGCTCGGCGCACCCCCGTAATCTCCGTCGTCCGCTTTCTTCGCATCATTTTCTTGTGAATCGGCAGAATTTCGCTGGCGGCATGAACCCTTTCGTGTTTACATTACTGTCTTGACAGTGAACGACAGATGAACGACGAATATAAACAGATGAGGAATTACACAGTGCTTAAATATTTCACGCACAGAACAAAAATGCATAACACGTAATATACAAGCACTAATAATTACAAATAATAGAAGAACGTCATAGCAACATCGTGTGATTATTCAGTACAATACCTAGTACTTGTTAAGGATGCCTGTTTCTTCATAAAAATGTTCAAGTGAGTTCAATGCTTTTCGGTGTGGTATTTTCGATGGCCATGGGCCCAGCAATTTTGCGAGTGAGAAAGGCCGGTGAGGATCGATGGAGTCTAGCTCTTATTCCACCTGCCGTCTTTACGTCGCGTATATATGAGGCATTCGAGGAGTGGAGAACATAGTCTCCGTCGTGGCCACAGGACCAAGGCGGGGAAGAGGCCCATTTGATTCGATGTAGGAAATGTTTGGTTTATGCTGTCCCAAAGCGCAGTGGATGAATTAGTGTCTCGGTACATTTAGAAAGTTGTGCATCCAGTTGGTATTTGAGTTCAGGGTCCACTTCGTAAAGAATTGGTTCATTAGTGTTTTCAATAAACCCTGTTGACATACACCACTCTTCCTTTAGTACTCTCAATGTCCGTTTTGTGTCCATTGGCGATACAGGGATGAGTTGAATTTTTGCGTCTTTATGGGCCGATTTTGCCAAGTTCGCTAGTTCGTTGGCTGCTATACCTGTATGGCCCGGGACCCGCTGTAATATCACTTCATGTTTCATTTCATTAGCCTGAGTGGAACTGTTCAGTACTGTCGAGGCCGGTTTTTCATGCACGTGTTCGGCCGCTTTGTGACGTCAACGAGGAATGTCCTAGTATGCATTTACGTCAATTTGCCACGCCGATAAATGGAGACCTAAGTCCCGCTCGATATGTACCATGACAGCGACGGCGTACGCGGAAACCCCCAGGATCCCCTTTTCCTCAGACACGGCTCACGGCTACACGCGGGAGAGTCCAACCCTCGTGTGCTCAGGTACGTTGTGTCGCAAGACACCAAACGCCTGCTTGCGCAGACGCCCCTGCGGGGTAATGACCTTTCGTGGAAGTACCACATCGAGCACGTAACATCAAAGGCCAAACGCGTGCTTGGAAACTTCTCTCTCGCACCTTCATCGCTAAAGCGACAGTAATATATCACTTATGTCTGATCTAATTTCGAATATGCCACGTCAATCTGGGACCCTGGCCTTGCAGCTCTTTCCAATAACTAAGAGGCAATGCAGAATCGCTCAGCACGCTTTAACCTAAGTAACTACCATCGAACTTCCAGCGTAACTAACATGAAATCGATACATAATCTGCCCGCGCTTGCGAATAGACGGAAACTATCTCGACTTGCATTGTTTCATAAGATCTATCATCATAATCCTGTTCTTAGGACCCGACTGACTAAACCGCCTAATTTTGTTTCATCTCGAATTGATCACCACCACAAAGTCCATGTGCCTCACCAAAACATTGCAACATACTCGCACTCCTTCCTGCCCAAAACCAGCCTCGACTGGAACCATCTTCCGGCCTCATTAGTTAGCATTTCCAACTGTGACCATTTTTCTGAAGCTCCTTCCAGCGCAATTTAACGCATTCCAACATTTTTTTTCCTTAAACGTTCTCCATATGTCGGCTGGAAATTTCATCTTGTAGTGTCTTAATCTGCTGCAATAGTATTTCCTGGCCATAATTATTGTACAAGCCTTGCATGACAGTGTGAATTTTCGTTGTTATTAGAAATTACATTCGTTCCAATTTTTGAAATTTTTTAATTGTGTGTGTGCAAATAACTGTATTTATGTTGAATGATTAACCCCTCCCCTCTGTAATGCTTGTTTGCCTTGAGGGTACAATAAATAAATAAATAAAAGCGCAAAACTGCGCACCACGGCCGAGCTGCTTTTCGATAACCACGTCACAGCGCCAGGTGCGCCCACTGCGCTGGAAAGGTACCCCAAAAGGTAACGAAATTAGTTACGATAATGTTGGCGGTCAGAGAAAGCGACAAAACTTGTCGCACTAAAATTCAGTACACGCAAAACTGTGCCACAGCACCCTGTGCGACTAGCGTGCTCACAAACTACCGAAATAAGTTGAAATAATATTGGGCCTCACAGAAAGCGTCGCAAACATCTCCCAGTGCGAGTCATTAATTCAAATTACCTGCGCAATGACGGCCGCGCTGTTTTTCGTTAACTGCGTCACAAGTCTAGCCTGGGTACCGTGCTGGAAGCCTACAATTGCTTGAAGTGCGTCGCAGACTGTGGAACAACATTTCTCACCTTTCCGTAGTCAAATTGTGCAGCCGTGCGATGTCGAAGTTCAGAAGGAACGCAACAATTCGCCGGGAGCTCGCCAAACCAGGCTCAATCCAAGAATAGAAAAACAGGCAGACGGGTGACCGAACAGGCCAACGCTCACATGCGCGGACTATCTCGCTCGCTTCGCTGGTGTGTCTCCCGAATGACGCATGCATCTGGCTCGTCATTCACCGATTCGCCTCTCGCTAGGTAACGTTATTAAGGCGCAAAGCTTAATTCATGCGTAGATATTTTAGCTTTTACCGGAAAAGAATTAAAAAAATCTAACAATTTCTGTTATTCCCATTTCGCATTCTCTTTGTTTTTCTCGATGCTCGCGGCATCAAACGGTCTGCGCTAATACTATAGCGTGACGTATATCACTTCGCAGAAAGGAACCGCATACACAGAACACATACAAGTCATGTACGCTGGGTGCGGCGATCGGACACTTTTCATTTCGTCCTTCATCGAACGCGTATATCGTGCTCAGAATGCACGCGTGTATGCGATGGACTTCTCGTTTGCAATGCACGCGCGAAGCACGGCACAAGAAAATCACGACGTAGATGACTTCAAATATTTTTTTGGACGCTCTCGTAAACGCAAGACACACTTCCTGCGCTCCGTCTGTTTCTGTGTGGAATGAGGGCTATTTCCAACTCGATATTCTCTTAAACTAAGCGTTTTTGTGGCACGAAACTACCGCTTGGTGTTTTTTCGGAATGGTATCTTAACAGTCCACGTGGGCATATTTGCATTTAGTGTCTCATTAATACAAACACGAAATGGACTATCTTTACAATCAGAGTCCTTTTTCTGCCTTGAGGTAAGTGGAGCGTGATTTTTTTTTCTTCAAATACGATACAACATTATGGTATTTCAATTAATCAATTTATTGTCGTATGTATGCACTCACACCACTACATCTTCACACTGCAGCTTCATCACTATCGTCCTTGAGCTTGCGATCAACTGATTTCTTGTAGAACTTCTTGTCCACGTTTGGCTCGAATGAGGCATTCGTGAGGGATTCATGGGCTCAGCTTAAGTATATGTCCATGTATTCATCCCCACTACAATAGTCTTCATCGTTCGTGGCCGTCTCATTCTTCAGTGCAGCATACGTGTGCTGACTTACCTCTACCACACTCTTCATATCCGTCAACGTCTGCTTGAAAGTGGGACACATCTTGGCAATCGTAGGTCCCAGAGTGAAACTGATGTACACTTGATCTTTCCAGAAGTATGGTTCTAGACGGAACGCGCATACGCCCATGTAGGCCTTGTTAAAGTTTTCATCGGCATTTTCCAGCGTCCACAGAGGCTTGTACGACGCAAACACAGTGTTCGTGTCTTCGCTGCGCGGCTGCAAGTCCGGTTCTACATAAGAATTGGGGTAGAGTACTCTGGCGTACTTTTGATCCTGTTCGCCGAGTTTCTGAAACGCTTTCCACTGCCTGTCGGACACGTGCGTAGCTTGCTGCCTGCACGGCTCTCTCGGAAACAGCGTCATGGCGTCGATGAAAGCGTAGTAGCCTGTGGGGAAAATGACGCGTCGTAAAGTCTTGAGCGCAGGTAGAATGGTGTTGAAGGTGGCGTCGCCGCATTGTGGTTTCTTAGCCTTAACGCAGTTGTACTCCACCAGCATGCGCAGCACGTTCACGGCAACGGCGAAGCTGTGTTCGTCGTAGAAAAGCGGTTGCACGTCCACGCCAAACTTGTCTCTGGACTTGAAGACGAAGCGACGGATCTTCGGAGAGTCGTCCTTCTCCATCTTCTGGTTGTCGAAGAAGCGGCTAAAGTGCAGACCGTGTTGAAAGCGCAACACCATGGAGGGCGAGAACATGATCCCCCGAAACGTGGCCTTCGGCATGCGGCCGAGGTCGTGGAGCTCAGCCGCACAGCGAAGATACGATCCGTCTGGGTGACCCTGCTCGGCCGCAGCGGAACCGTCTTGGTCCTTCAGTTTGAAATTGGCGTACCACTTGTCGTTATTCTCGGTCGCTTCGATACTCGTGTTTTCCAGGTCGTGCAGCTGGGCCTTGCGCAGTTGTTCGGGAGACGCGGGCGTGCCGTCCCACAGCACGGGCTGCGGGAACATCTGGGACTGAAAAGCATCGTTCTTAGTTCCGTCTTCCCACCTGTTCGTGGTGCGGTCCAGGCTGGCCCCAGCCAGAATGAGCAGAATGTCTTTCCAGTAGGTGTCCACCAGCTCGGGGTCCCTGAACTCGATCGGCGTCTCGATGTCGCACTCGTAGGGGTGGCCGAGCAGCACCTGTTGTCGCGGCGTTTCGGTGTTCCACCCTTTCGCCGCCGCCATCCACAGACGGCGTCGGCGAGCGTGCGCGGGGAGACTGTCGACGAGCGACTCCGGTGACGTGAGTGGCACCTCGCACTTGAAGCAAAGCTGACGCCGCAGCATGGGCGCGACGCTGTATATCACCTCTTCACTCGCCTCTTCCAGAACGTCGGCCAAGGTGCTCCAGTCCCACCCGCGGGCATCGGGTATGTACGACTTGTGTTTGCGCTTCTTGGACGGTGCGCTGTCACCTCCGTCACCGTCGTTCGCACGCCCGAATGGGAATGTACATTCCAAGTTGTTGCGTTCGTCGCTGCGTCTAGGGTTGATGTCGAAAAGCTTGGTCGGGTCGGTCAGGTACTCCATCACGAAACATACGAGTTCGAAGCTCCGAGAGAAGAAGACGCTGTTGCTGCCGGACGTAGCGACGGTGAGGAGCGAGGTTACGTTGCTGTGCCCACGCCAAGACGGCTACACTGAGAGACGAGCGAAGGGGCTGCTGTTCTGTCCACCGCCTGATAAGCGGTCCACTTGAAAGAGTGCGTGGGAGGGATATCAGCCTACAGAAGGAAATATATATACCCACAACTCGCTCATTCTATGCGGCCCTTCGGCATGGAAGGAAGAATAAGCAAGAAAAAGTTAACAGTGAACGTCCGGTGCCCGCATCAGAGGCGAGTGTGATAAAGCGACATTGAAAAGCGTCTTGGGAAAATGCCAGAAAGAATGATATGACGTGGGATGCGAGAGTGTTGATAAGTATTTAGCCTTACCCAGGAAATATACAGAGCTTCCAAGTGGTCACTGCGACAGTCTTTCACATGCCCGCCATGGTGGCTTAGCGGATATGGTGTTGCGCTCCTAAGCACGATTTCGCGGGATCAAATTTCGGCTGCGACGACCGCATTTCGATGGGGCTAAACGCAAAAACACCAGCGTGTCGTGCATTGAGGGCACGTTAAGGATCCCCTAGTTGTCAAAATAATGCGGAGACCCCACTACGACGTACCTTCTAATCGAATAGTGGTTTTGGCACGAAAAAAACAACAGAATTCAATTCAATTCAACAGTCCTTTACAGATTTCCCCAAAAGGCCAATCCATATGCGACATCCGTCCTTAGTTCCTTCACTCATTGTTTGATTCATTATAGCTAGGATACTTATTTGACAGAAATGAAACGAGTACAGGAAAGAAAAAAAAACGAATGGAGAAGCCATAGAGATAAGATAATGCAAAAGCAAGAGCACAACTGTGTAGACCTTCAGGAGATATTTTCTTCGCACACGTATGCTTCAAGGTATACCAGACATTGGGCTTGTGCTATCTGCGATTGATAACACATAAATGCTTCATTCGCGCTGTTCACAGAGTTGCAAACAAACCTCAGTCTCTGCGTACGCACGAATGTATGGAGGACAAGCGTGACCTGAGGGTCGTATCCTTGGAAGGTTCTTTTTCCTTGCTACTAAATTTATTTCTTATCAGCGGTTCAACCAAGTAGCCTATTCCGGTTATAACGGAGGTGTCGATTTGTATGAATCACTAATGAAGCAAAGAGGATGCAAAGGTTCCACTGCATTTTAAATATTTTTCTTTTCCTACGCTATCCACCAATCCTTGTGACAGAATAGCTAGCGTAGGAACGCGTTTACTCTTAGTTAATGAAAGGCCACAATAGCTACTTCACGTCTGTGTAGCGGAATTCATAAGAAGTTAAAGATTTATGAAATAGGGAAAAATTTAGAGAAATATTTGTTTACTGTATGCTGATGTATTAGACCTAGGTTGATAAAACGCCTCATTGCTGAGGATAGGCAGCGTTTCTCGCAAGAAGAAATTTGTTTATTCGTTCTGTAGTCAAATTGCGTTAATTAATTCATGGCGCTCGCAAAGGAGTGAATAAAACAAGACATAACTAAAAAAAGTAAATAGATGTATATCAACGCTGAACAGTTCAGCACATAATGTTTTATGGATGCCGTCATACTCACCCGTCCTGTTTGGCACCGCGATGTTCGCAACACATCTCGATCGCCCCTTCAAGTGTAACGTCGCGTAAGCGGAAACCATTGCTGACGACAACTAGTGGTAATAAGGAAAAATTAACCGTTTTGTAAATATCACACTCTCGTCAAAAGGGCGAAGCAGTAAATGCGATGGTAGCATGTGGGGACATTACACGAAGTGTAAGACTCGTAGCTATAGTGGCGGTATGAACTAGAGTAAACGAAAGCTGACTAAGTAAAAACGAGCTGTTGTTCAAGGGTCCTCTGTTTGAAGCCTGCCATCGGACAATTTCATTTATGCTTATTAATTAAAGGCAACGTCTTGCTTAGCGACTTTAACCACCACTTTTCTGTGTCGGGTATGTTTCAAGCCTCTTTCCTGCAGGCAGATGATCCCGGATGTAGTGCACAGCCGCGTCGATAAATTTTCATCATTTTCAGGTTTCAGCTCCGTTATTGTTTCACGCTTTCAATATTTAAATCTGAAAAGATTTAAGGAGAAAGCCATGCGCTGTTGGTGTGGTGTTCCATGACATTTGCTTGCGGGCTGTCATTCTCAAAATTCTGAGGAAAAGTTTTGTGAATAATGTAAGACCTGGTATGAGCAACACTAGTCATAGGATGGTGTGGCCATGTAAACCGTATATAGCACATACCATATATTATGCCATGGCATGGCATATAGCGTACTTACCATACATAAATATATACGCAACCTCATGACGACGTCTATGATGACGGTAAAAAATTCGCTTGGAGGGCCCATATCTTTATCGCAAGAAACTAAAACTATGAGCTATGCACACTTGCTTTGTTTTGTGTTTTGGAACGCGATGTTTAACTTCTCTGCGACCTGTGCTGCCAGTAAGGAAAAATCATTCTTCAACACTCCAGACACTTCAGAGCATGTGTTCGACGAAAGCCCAGCGTGCTCGTGGAAACGTCTACCGGACGCACTTTACTCTGGCAGCAATGATATGCCGCCTGGCGCGAACGCTTACAGCGGAGAGATAACATGTGCGAGCCACAAAAGAGTGAATCCGAAACTATGCTACCTGCGACGGGTCAACGAGGGTTCGCTGCATCGCCGAAACAAAAACGATAAGTAGGACGTGGTGGCCCGAAAGAAAGGCTGCAACACCGGCGCATCCACCAGTCACCCAAACGTTCTGCGGGCGGAGGCGAAGCAAATGAAAAACCGAGCTAACGTTCTGGTTCCCACATACTTGCACGGCAAGAAGAAAAAAGAAGATTGGGAACAAAAGTAAGAGCAGGCCTAGGCGACGACAGCAGCATACTACAGCCGCGGAGAAAAGCAAGAAAACCTCCTTCCTCCATGATACCAGTTAAAGCGGCATGAAAAGACTGTCAGTAAACCATTCCTGTACAATTCCAGATGCGCCGAATCACGTCCGAGTGAAATTGGAGGGGGGGGGGGGGGGGGGAGTAACTAAGACAATGTCCGATACGTTCTACAAGGAGCCGTACGAGGCTATTTCGTCATCATCTGATCACTGCGAGAAATGGCCGATGTAACAGTGTTAAGTCGCATGCGAGCCAGTGAAGAACAGCGGAAGGAATAAAAGAAAGGAGAATAACCGCGTTGAGGTTCGCACCCGAACGTATACGCACATGGTCATTCGCGTTGTTAGCTGAGCGACGCGCGCGAGAAATCGCTGCATTGTTGTTCTGCGTGTCTCGACATCCATTCGCGGCCCTGTAGAAATGCTCCTTGCACCTGGATTGTGCCCCCCGAAGGTAAGGAACACTTCGCTTACCAGCAAATGCGTTGGGACAGCGAAGAGCCAACTCTGGCATTCGCAAATGAGCTCGCTCTGTTCCTGTAGTGATGCAGCAGCGAACGGGCTTGCCCACCTGGCGCGCAGCTCGCTGCCGTGCTCTCTCCCTGCGCTGTCCTCCTCTCCACAACGGCCATTTGCTAGCACTTATCCCCTACCCTTCTCTAGGCTGCTAGCACAAATAGAGCACACCACACAACGTCGTAATTAGGCATTAACAGTCAGCTCCTAAAGTGAAGCGGCTCTTACGTGGTCGTAGGGAACCGCTGTACAGACGACAAGAAAAGGACGAAGCTGTCAGCCTGATTGGATAATCGCACAGGGGGTTGCTCGGTTGCTTGACGAGTGTTACGAACTTAAATCTATGGATTTCATTTAATAACGTCTCGTCTCGAGTGGTTGTCATGCTATGCAATTTTCGCGATACGGTGTAGCGTTGCAGTCACGGTTTCTGTCTTCAGTCGGCGCACGTTGGTTTTCCCGAGTTTTGACGAACTTAAAGATTGATTCTTGTCGCGCATGAAATGGTTTTAGGTTGTTAAGCTCGTTCGGTGGTGTCTTAGCGAAATGAGGAGGAGGGAGGGGGAAAAACTTTATTCTGGTCCTGTACAAGGTGTTGCCACCTGCCTGGCTAGTCCCATGTTGGGACCGGGAAGTCAAGCCTCCTAGCCCTATCACGGGCGTACTGGCCAGCCAAGACTTGAGGGATATGATCTGGAGATCTGATCATTCCTAAAGACCGATTGACCGGGAAGTCAAGCCTCCTAGCCCTATCACGGGCGTACTGGCCAGCCAGGACTTGAGGGATATGATCTGGAGATCTGATCATTCCTAAAGACCGATTCCGGGAAATGCCAGGGCCGAGCGACCCACACTCCCAGAGCATATGTTCAAGCGTGCATATCTCCTTTTTGCATGATTTGCATATGATATTCATGTCTGCAATGTCATACCATTCCTTTATTTGTGCAGGTGAATAATAAGACTCTGTTTGTAATTGCAAAAGTGTAACTGCTTGTGCTCTGTTTAGTCTATAGTGAGGGGGTGGAAACTTCCCCCTTCCCATGTAGTAATGTTTAGTAATTTTTTATATGTAATAAGCGTATCTCTCTGTAAGTTCTCAAATCCAGCAGAATCAAAACCATATGTAAAAGCGGCCCGGTCTGTAAGGTCGCGGGCGACGCTGTTGGCCGATTCATTTGGATTGACAGGAATACCATCAAGTGAACCAAGGTGCGCCGGGAACCAATAAATGTAACGTGTAACATTTGTTTGCCTTTTGTTAATTACTTTCGCAGCCTGTGGGGCAATTTTTCCACTATTGAATGCTTTAAGAGCTGTTTTCGAGTCGCTATAAATTTCTGTAAATCTATTGTTTGTTAGTTTCAATGCAATGGAAACTTGTTCAGCGACTTCAGGTTTGCTAGTGTAGACTGTGGCACATTTGGTGAAATTGCCCTGATGATCCACTACTGCTGCCCCGAACTTAGTTCGATCGTTGTAGGCAGCCGAATCAACAAAGCAGGCTCCTCTGCCCCCTTTATCCACTTTCATGATTAACGCCCTGGCTCGCACAACTCTCCTATTGATGTTATGTTTTGGGTGCATGTTCCTGGGTAGCGGTGCGACAATTATGTTGTCTGCGAATTCTTAACTCACTTTAGTGTACTGTGCTGGATCCGCAATCGGGTTGATCATGATCTTGTCCAGGTTTGATCTTCCCATTTTGGTTGTAGATATTCTCGCTATTTGTGATGTTTCTTGAGCTTCCGCGATCTCTATGGTCGTGTTGTATATTCCTAACTTGAGCAGTTTTGCAGTGATGGTTCGAATTGGGAGCCCCAATGCGCTTTTAACAACTTTCTTGATCGTTTAGTCAAGCTTCTTGAGTTGAACCTGCGCCCAGTTGTACATGGCAGCGGCGTATGAAATATGACAGAGCACGAAAGAGTTGATTAACCTGATGAGGTTATCTTCTTTCATGCCCTTGCGTCTTCCTGCCAGGCGTCTGATCATGAAATATGACAGAGCACGAAAGAGTTGATTAACCTGATGAAATGATCTCTTTCATGCCGTTGTGTCTTCCTGCCAGGCGTCTGATCATCCTGCACGCGTTATCCGTTTTAAGGGTGATTTTCTTGACCTCCGTATGGTTTCCACCATTTGCATCAATGAAAAAGCCTAGAGCCCTGATCACGTTGACTCTAAGTATATTGGCACCATTTTCTGTATGTAGGTGTATATTGCTTTCTGATAGAGGTTTCCAGCCCTTAGGCCAGCCCCCCTTTTCACGTCTATAAAGTAGCAACTCCGATTTATGTAGGGAGCACCTGAGTCCAGTGGGTCTCAGGTATTCTTCCACCGTCTTGATCGCTTCAGTCAATGCGTCCTGTATATGCCATTCACTGCCACCAGCACACCATACAGTGAGATCATCAGCACAAATGGTATGGTCAATGCCCTTAGTGTTGCCCAGCTTTCTGGACAGACCAATCATGCATAGGTTGAAAAGGACGGGAGAGATCACCGATCCTTGGGGGGTTCCTCAATCTCCGAGCTGAACCACTTCTGAGTTTGTGTCTCCGACCTTTATCTGTGCCGTGCGTGCTTCAAGGAAGGATTTGAAGTATTTAAACATCCTCAACCCGAGTCCAATGTCTTCTATTGTTTTGAGGATGTACTCATGCTTGATGCTATCGAACGCGTTTTCCAAGTCTAATCCCAGTATGTCCTTAGTATTTCTAGAATATCCGTCGAGTATGTGGTGTTTAATTTGCGTCATGGCATCCTGCGTGGAAAGCGCGAACCTAAAACCCAGCATGATGTGGGTGCATATATTATTGTCCTCTAAGTGGTCCTTTAGCCTGTTAAGGATTGCGTGTTCAGCGACCTTCCCCACGCATGATGCAAGTGATATTGGCCTTAAATTGTCCAAGCTTGGAGGTTTACCCGGTTTCGGTATTAGTATAACTTGTGAAGTTTTCCATTCTTCTGGCACTTCGCCTCAGATCCATACTTCATTGATGAAGTCTGTCACCGATTCAATTGACGGCTCATCAAGAGGAGGAGGAGCAGGAAAAAACTTTATTCTGGTCCTGTACAAGGTGTTGCCACCTGCCTGGCTAGTCCCATGTCGGGACCAGGAGGTCAAGCCTCCTAGCCCTATCACGGGCGTACTAGACAGCCAGGGCTTGAGGGATATGATCCGAAGATCTGATCATCCCTAAAAACCGATTCCGAGAAATGCCAGGGCCGAGTGACCCACACTCCCAGAGCAGATGTTCAAGCATGCATATCTCCTTTTCGCATGCTTTGCATAAAATATTCATGTCTGTAATGTCATACCATTCCTTTATTTTTGCCGGTGAATAATAAGACTGTGTTTGTAATTGCCTAAGTGTAACTGCTTGTGCTCTGTTTAGCCTATAGTGAGGGGTGGAAACTCCCTTCTTTCCATGTAGTAATGTTTTGTAATTTCATTGTATGTAATGAGCGCATCTCTCTGTAGGTTCTCCAATCCAGCAAAATCAAAACCATATGTAAAAGCGCCCGGTCTGTAAGGTCGCGGGGGACGCTGTTGGCCGATTCATTTGGATTGACAGGAATGTCCTCAAGTGAACCAAGGTGTGCAGGGAACCAATAAATGTAGCGTGTAACATTTGTTTGCATTTGGTTAATTATTCTAGCAGCCTGTGGGGCAATCATTCCCCTGTTGAAAGCTCTAATAGCTGTTTTCGAGTCACTGTATATTTCTGTGAATCTATCGTCTGTTAGTGCCAATGCAATGGCAACTTGTTCAGCGACTTCAGGTTTGCTAGTGTAGACCATGGCTCAGTTGGTGCATTTGCCCTGATGATCCACAACCGCCGCCGCGAACTTTGTTCGATCCTTGTAGGCAGCCGAATCCACAAAGCAGGCTCCTCTGCCCCCTTTATCCATTTTCTTGATTAACGCCCTGGCTCGTGCAACTCTCCTGTTGATGTTATGTTTTGGGTGCATATTCCTGGGTAGCGGTGCGACAATTATGTTGTCTGCGAAATCTTGATGGACTTTAGTGTAATTTGCTGGATCCGTAATGGGGTGGATCATGATCTTGTCCAGGATTGATCTTCCCGTGCTGGTTGTAGATAATCGCGCTATTTGTGATGTTTCTTGGGCCTCCGCGATCTCCATGGTCGTGTTGTGTACTCCTAACTTGAGCAATTTTGCAGTGCTGGTTCGAATTGGGAGCCCCAATGCGCTTTTCACAACCTTCTTGATCGCTGCGTCAAGCTTCTTGAGCTGAACCTGCGTCCAGTTGTACATGGAAGCGGCTTATGAGATATGACAGAGTACGAAAGAGTTGATTAACCTGATGAGGTTATCTTATTTCATGCCCTTGTGTTTTCCTGCCAGGCGTCTGATCATCCTGTACGCGTTAACCGTTTTAAGGGTGATTTTCTTGACTTCCGTATGGTTTCCACCGTTGGCATCAATGAAAAAGCTTAGTACCCTGATCACGTTGACTCTGGGTATATTGACACCATTTTCTGTATGCAGGTATACATTGGTTTCCGATAGAGGTTTCCAGCCCTTAGGCCTGCCCCCTTTTTCACGTCTATAAAGTAGCAACTCCGATTTATGCGGGGAGCACCTGAGTCCAGTAGGTCTCAGGTATTCCTCCACCGTCTTGATCGCTTCAGTCAGTGCGTCCTGTATCTGCCCTTCACTGCCACCAGCACGCCATATAGTCAGATCGTCAGCATATATGGTATGGTAAATGCCCTTAATGTTGCGCAGCTTTCTGGACAGACCAATCATGCACAGGTGGAAAAGGACAGGAGAAATCACCGATCTTTGGGGGGTTCCTCGATTTCCGAGCTGAAACACTTCCGAGTATGTGTCGCCGACCTTTATTTTTGCTGGGCGTGCTTCAAGAAAAGATTTGATGTATTTAAACATCCTCAATCCCAGTCCAATGTCTTCTATCGTTTTGAGGATGTACTCATGCTTGATGCTGTCGAACGCTTTTTCCAAGTCTAATCCGAGTATGGCCTTCGTATTTTTAGAATATCCGTCGAGTATGTGGTGTTTAATTTGGTAAAGCAATAAAGGGGGCTAGTTGGTGAACGTTCATGGTTATATTGTTTATATATTGTTATATATTGTTTAATTTGCTTCATGGCATCCTGCGTGCAAAGTGCGGACCTAATACCCAGCATGTTGCAAGTGTATATAATATTTTCCTCTAAGTGGTCTTTTAGCCTATTAAGGATTGCGTGCTCAGCGACCTTCCCCACGCATGATGTCAGTGATATTGGCCTTAAGTTGTCCAAGCTTGGAGGTTTACCCGGTTTCGGTATTAGTATAACTTGGGAGGTTTTCCATTCGTCTGGGACCTCGCCTGAAATCCATGCTTCATTCATGAAGTCTTTCAGCGATTCAATTGACGGCTCATCGAGATTGATAAGTGATCTGTTTCTTACTCCATCAGGACCGAGTGCTGACTTTCGATTTAGTTCACTTAACACGCTCCGGAGTTCGGATGTGGTGAAGATTTGGTCGAGTTCAGGTTGAGCGGCTCCCCTGTATTCTGATTGAAGTCGCTGGTCCTGCTCATTTCTAACTGGTAGGTATTTGTCAATTAGTTGTTTGGTTACTGTATCGATGGGCTGATTCCTAAGGGCGATGTGTATAGCTCGGGCAAGGCTGTGTCTCTGATTGTATTAAGTGCCTTTTTCATCCAGCAAATGCTATATCAATTTCCACGCCTTGCCGTTCCTTATTTGCCCATCGATTGACTCACACAACTCATCCCACTGTTGCTGGCAGAGGGTGTTACAGTATTGTTCTATTTGTTTATTAAGTTCTGCGATTCTTTTTCTCAGCCTACGATTTAGTCTTTGGGTCCGCCACCATCGGGTTATGCATGGCTTTCTTGGCTTCTATTAAGTGGGCAAGTTTCGAGTCCATTGCCTCTACATTAATGTCTGTAACAATTCTTTTGGACGCTGTTTTAATGTCCCTTCTGATGCCCTCACACCAGTCTTTGAGATTGAGTTTCGTGGTTTCTTTTCCGCTTTGGGCTCTTAACTTACGAAAAAGGTCCCAATCTACGACTTCGAATTGTCGAGTTCGGCCTTTCTCTACTTCCAGTTTGACTTCTATTACGTAATGATCTTTGCCAAAATTCATGTTTGTGTTAGTCCATGAAACATGATCTGTGTTCTTAATGAACGTAAGGTCAGGTGTGGTGTCTCTGCAGGCAGCATTGCCAGCCCTTGTAGGATGTGCCTTATCCGTGATTAAGACCAGGTCTAGCTCATCCGCATGGTTCCACAGATTCCTGCCCTTGGCATTCGTCGTAACGTAGCCCCATAGCTCGTGGGCTGCATTGAAGTCTCCTAATATAGTCAGAGGTCTACTTCCAGCTAGATTAGTAGCCTTATCGAATAATCTCTTGGAGTGTTGTTTCTGGTGTTTCGGATTGCTGTAGATGTTGAGTACGAGTAAGCTATTGTTCCTTTGATTTTTGTGTGAGTTGGTACTACAACCTCAACCATGAGGTACTCTAGGTTTTTGTCTGCGATGCCTAATTCATGTGGTATGTGTGTAAGCTGCTTATTTACAAGCACGTACAGGCCCCTACCGAAGGTTTGACACTCTATGGCTCTGTATCCAGTGAGTGTGACATATCCATATCCTGTCTCTTGAAGTGCGATAATATCCGCTTTAGACTGAAGTGACCTAAGATATTGCTGGATGATGTTACGTTTGTTATTGTACCCCAAGCAATTCCACTGCCATATTCGAAATTCCTTCTTATTGTGAGCCATACTGTATATTCGTCTCCCCCACCTGGGGAGCTAGTGTAGCTCTGGGGAATGACGACCCGCATTGCTCCCTTACGTCCATTGACATAGTCATCATTTCCAGGGTTTTGATTCTTTCGCCAAAAGCCTTCAGTCCCTCCTTAGTGTCATTCAGTGCCGTCTGTATTTGGCCTACATTCATTGTCAACTGTGAGACACTGTCCATAAGCATCTGCATGTTGTCTTTGAAAGACGCCAGCGCTTGTTTGACTTCCTCCATCTGTGTTTCAGTGTTCTTGAGCTTACTTTCAACAGCCCTACGCTTGGCTGACATGGGTCCCTCACCAGCAGGCGCGGGGACTGGGGCTTCTTTGCGTGTATTAGTGCTATCTTTGTTTTCTGCGTGTTTAGCCTCGCTTAAGAGTTTCCTTATTGGCGTCATCTCTCTAATCATGTTCTGATTCATTGCCTTTAGTTCTGCATTCTCTTTCTTGAGTCTTTCTATTTCACGACCCTTACTTTGCTCTGGGGGTAGTTGCTAGTTGGTTGCGTTGGTTGCTAGTGCTCTGTCGTTTCTCCGTTTTCTGACCACCTATGGAGTTGTATAGCGCTGCCTACACATTTTGTCCGCCGTTGGGTGTGGGCCACCACACAGTTCACACCTGGGTTGGCACTGATGTTTGTCAGACGGATTCACTGCACCACAGCCTCGGCATATTCTCTCTTGCGGAGACGGGCACACGTCAGCTCTGTGACCGAGCCGACCGCAAGCGTAGCATACGTCGACTTGTTTCCTGTATATTGAGCACCTTACAAGGACCGGGCCGCATCTGACAAAATTCGGAACCTTGTGTCCATCAAAGGCGATGAACACCGTACCGGTATTCTTGTTTCTTTTAATGGCGAGAGCCAAAGGGTTTCTTCAGTTTACTATGTTCTTCTCCAGCTCCGTCGGGCCATCTGCTAAGTCAATGTTCCTTATCACTCCCTTGCACGTGTTGTGAGGTGCAGCCTCATATGCATTGATCTCAACCGCCGTGGTTGCTCAGTGGCTATGGTGTTGGGCTGCTGAGCACGGGGTCGCTGGATCGAATCCCGGCCACGGCAGCCGCATTTCGATGGGGGCGAAATGCGAAAACACCCGTGTGCTTAGATTTAGGTGCACGTTAAAGAACCCCAGGTGGTCGAAATTTCCGGAGTCCTCCACTACGGCGTGCCTCATAATCAGAAAATGGTTTTGGCACGTAAAACCCTAAATATTATTATTATTATATGCATTGATCTCGAAGCTGCATCCATCCAGGTTAATGGCCCTTATTCTCTTAACGAAATCGCAAACTGTTTCGCTCGCAGATGACGGTGTGGTATCTCAAAGGAAACGAAAACAATTCTTCGTAAGCGATGGCAACAACGTTCCTAAGAGTTGCTGTTGTTTCTAAGAGTGTAGCTACCAAATATAACGCAGATGAAGGTTTAGTTCTTGCTCATAATACTTTTAGAATACAGTTTATTTTCGATGTGTGAGCGATTTCAACATTGTATAATTTTCTTTCAAGTAGTCATTGTACCATGATATACATGTAAAGGTTCTTGCAAAAATTTGAAGGATGCTTAACCTTCACCTTTAAGAGTGGAACGCAACAGATTTCGAAAATCGATGATTGATTGTCACGCTTCGCGGCAACCACAGCTGTCTTGCGGATTCACGGAGCCGAGTGTACATACAGTATGTGGGACATAACTTGAGCCAACTCAGTGGCTATGGTGTTGGGCTGCTGAGCACGAGGTCGTGGGATCGAATCCCGGCCACGGCGGCCGCATTTCGATGTGGGCGAAACGCGAAAACACCCGTGTACTTAGATTTAGGCGCACGTTAAAGAACTCCAGGTGGTCACAAGTTCCGGAGCCCTCCACTACGGCGTGCCTCACAATCAGAAAGTGGTTTTGGCACGTAAAACCCCATAACTTATGTATTTTTTAAATTTTAACAACTTGAGCCAAGAATTTAAAAATGAAAGGCGCTTCGGAAGCGAATTGAACTGAACGCATACTATTTGCAATAGCCTACAGTATCTCAGAATTTTTTTGTCCCCGTAACTCACTAATTAAGTTTAATTACCCAACATATTTAATTATTGCATGAAGGGCCCGAGTATGATACGCAGATTTGTAGGGCACTTTCAGAAACCACCAATCGGCTTGTTTCCTTTGCGATACCTCTCACGTAGTCCTTTTTTTCCGGGTTGCAAAGCAAGCGCGCGAAATATGAAAAAAAAAATGTCACGTGATGGAGCGTTTTCGCAGGTATTGCGTTGCTCTCAAGCGTGCGTTCGGCGCAAGCCTCAGTTCACTGAGGCTTGCACAGAATTGCTTTACTCATGCAATGCGAATAGCTGCTCAGAAAATAAAGTGAAATACTCGAGCTTACCAGCTGTCGTTAATAAACCTGATAATCTTCGCAGAACTGGAATTCGCGGTGTTAGAATACCACACAGCCACGGAACACATGCGATGCCTCATTCAGCCATTTTTGTCCAATGCCTGGTTGACCTTTGCTGCGTCTTCCGTTTGTTGCACGCCTGATCGAGCTTCTCTGTCTTATCTTTCCCATCTTCATACTTGCACATGACCGAAGCAGATGACCAAGCGCGATAAGACTTTTTATATAGCTGAGCGAGTGGCAAGGGTGAGCGGTGTTAAGTTTGACGGATGCATGAAGACAAGCACTTCGCGCGATTTAAAATTCAAAAAAGAGAAATAAAGAAAGTAAGCTATGATGTCCGGTAACCGCTTGGACCGCGCATGTTCCTTCAAACGGAGATTAGCACTCGCCTTCCGGGGTTCGGCTGTACGCTCTCCCTCTCGTTGATCGCCAGTAACTCTAGAAATTCGTTTTTTTTTTCTTTTTTGGCTTAAACTCACCTGAAGCGTTAGTTGCGAGCGCATAGCGCGTCCGCTTCCCGAGACCGTTTGGCGATTCCGACGTCCGCAGGCCTAACGAGACCCGTGCACATTGTAACACCACGATGGTTGCTAATGGTTTGTCTTGGCTTGGATATGTTTGGCACGAGGCACCGGGCGGAGCCCCGTCTTTCAGCGTCTTCCTTGCGTCTGCATTCCCGAAAGTCGAACGAAATTTCTTGAGGAACGTGCACTGTAACGTTACGCAAACGTGCTTCCGTTTGGCGTACGTAATGCGGCCAACGCCATTCTAGAACCGTCTATGGCTCGTAATTCAGGTGAGGATGATACTTGCAGCATCAAGCCACGTAGATAGACGAAGCGGCATTTTCTGGATGTAAACGGCCAAAAATAACGATCGGGATGATCGATGCGATACGTTTCTTTTCACGTTTTTCTTCTTGTGCTTCTCGGATACGACACTGTGTATATGAGCCGAGCAGGCCTCCCCGCATTGTTGGGAATTACAATTCATTGCCTTTAGTAATTGCACTACCAAGGTACAGGGAATACCGCCACAATCGATAACTTACATATGGGTGGCACTTACAGCGGTCTTTTTTGCTGAGAGTGTGAGTCTGATTAAGAGCACCCGTCTACTACCTTTAGCGGGCAGGGAATATAGTACTAACTACACTTTACTATACTTCCGGCTCACTAAGAAGGTATAGTGCTCAGCGCAACTTTCAGCCAAGGCAAATTTGGCCGATCGCAGCAAAGGAATCTCCGCTGTTTAATTCTGAGTCGAGAGCCGAGCCACGAACGGCACAGATAAACATTAACGAAGAAGCGCGCCCTTTCCTGGCACGCACGGCATGACGCTCATCTCTTGGCACGACGTTCGTAACGTCAACTGGCGCCCGGCGCCGTAGCAGACAGCGCGGAGCTGGCAGACAGCAATAGCCGTGCTTTTTGTGCAGCGTAAGTTATACATAGGAGGCTATGGCTGCAGTTAATGTGTCAGATGTCAAGCACATACCGCAACTCCATTCAGTGTGTACCTGCCTGCGCAGTGCTCGCTCAAACGGTCGGCTCCCGCACCGGCCTCGCGAAGCCCCACGCGTCTAGCACTGTCATAACCAAGAAAAGCTGCTCAGCGCTGTGTCGTCTTACATAACAACTGCAGACAGATTTCTCGCGTACGGAAGCACCCTCTTATAGCTGTTTCAGCAAGTTTAATAATTACATGCCGCGTTACGTATACACGAACAATGCGCAAGAATGTGCTTACCTCTCTCGTGCTCTGGGAAGCGGGAAAAAACTGGCCCTGCTGTCCCTCCCTCTCCGACTTGGCGATACGACAGGGCAGCAAATTCCTTGCGGCCTTTCGTCTGTGTTGTTGCTATCGCCGCAACACTAACCGGCGCAAAAGACAATCCTTCTGCGCGCACCATCTATAGATGCCAAACGAGTGCACTTGTACCGACAGCGGCAGGAGCAGACGAACGTGATGGTGGCTGAATAGACGATGGCAGTGTAGACGCCGCCTGTTGGCTCCTGATACGAAGCGACCGCATTCAAAAAGACCCAACAAATTAACTGACGCCAACAAAGAAAACCGGAAACGAAACTGTCCTACAAAACGGTGTGTCATTCTACTTGATTAATAGTTAACTTCACGAGGTAAAGCGAGCTTTTGCAAGTTATTTCTTTCTTTTGTTGCGCGCCACGAGGAAGATGGCGACAACACGTTGCCAGAACAGAAACTTGCTCAGCTGTATTCTGTGGGGCTAAAGGTTAAAGAGAGCGCTGTTCGTTGGCGTAGTGCAACTGTGCCGCGTGTGAACGCGCGCGCGAGGGTTACGTCGGCATAGAAAAAAAGAAATGTCACAAATGGCACATGTGGAAGCAATTCACTTAATAATGAAAAAGCCTGCGGCCATTTCTTGAGGGACCAGCAACCCCCCCCAAAAAAAAAACAAAGAAATGAGAGACACGACATGGTGCTGGCGTGTTTTTGATGGTGTAAGCCGAACCCGACGAACAACATGCCAGGCTTCCGCGACCGCGGGGTCGCCCATGCGATGAGCATTTGTGCGAGCTGTATGTAGTTAAATTATTTCCTAATTTCATTAAAGTCAGTCCTGAGTCCACATATAGACGTCACACTGACTGTAAAATAGGCGGCTGCTTCACAGACGTGCACGATCCTCGCTCAGCTGCACTTGCAAAGGCGGGCGCCCATTCGTCACCAGTCTTCAGGTCCGAGGGGAAGCGGGCATTGCGGAGAAGGATGCGGCATTGCGCAAGCCGGGACGTCGTCCCCTTCCCCAGCGGGCGCAGGAGCTGAAGATGAAGCGGCAGTTGCTGAGAAAGTGTTCCCTCGGGTAACTCAGCTCTGAGCAGAACTTTCTGTTGGGCTACTTGGTGCACGTTACTGAAGTACTAAAGCGCCAAACAGACGACACACGACACCCACCAGCGCTCGTCCGTGTCTCTTCTTATGTCGTCTGTTTGGCGCTTTAGTACTTCAGTAACTCAGCTCGGCCCGGAACGGGCAGAGCGGAGCCGCCGCATGCAGTCTGCGCTGGACGCATGAAAGAAGACGAAGGAAGGTGCTAGGGGAGAAGTGAGAAGGAAGAAGTTGGAATAAAATGGCGGACGACACCCGTCTCACTTAGATGATGTCATTTCTGTTGCCGTTCTAGTTAGGAACGCTACATTTTGGCGCAGTCGACAGTTTTCGAAGACCAGCGATGCGGGTGACGTTTTTCGTCGACCAGGCGTCATCAGAGTCTGTTGTGTTCACCCGATACCAAGTGCACGGTGAGCCAGCGACGGACCTTCCTCTTGAAGTTAGTTCTACCGCGCTGATCAACGTGGTACTGCAACAAGCTGCAATCAGCCGCCAAGCCCTCGTGCAAACAGGATCGGTGACAGTGAATCTACAACTGCAGACACTGAGCGAACTCGTTCTGGAACCCATACGACGTGGCACCCTCAAAGAGGAAACGCCTGCCGGGAAGGTGAGCCTAGACTTGAGTGTTATGGAACTGCAAAGGAACATTATACAACAGATCGAAATAATGAGAACTTTCGTCCAAGCGCTTAGTCGAGAGCAGTCAGCACGAAGTATTGTTGAACCAGATGTTTTTGAAGGGAAATCGCAAAATGCACACTACTGGCTGTGTTTTTTCGAGTACGCCTGTGACAAGAATCTGTGGCACTCCGACGACACAAAGATTTTGCATATGCGCCGCTATTTGGGCGGTATAGCCAGAAAATGGTATGACGTGCAACTCATGGATTATGGAACAACATGTTGGGAACTGTGGAAAAGCAACTTTTTAGGGGCTTTCGAAGGCAACGCAGTAGAAAGATGGGATGCGGCACTGCGGTGCAGTTATACAGGTGGCTCTCTGCTTGAGTACTGTCTTGAGAAGCGTCGCCTGTTGTATTCTGCAGAACCGAAGCTGTCGTCTTCTGCTGTTGTAGCTTTGATAACGCAAGGGTTGTGTATCGAGATCCGTAGTCATGTCCAGCTCAAAGGTCCAAGAACGTTTGATGACCTTCTGAACTTTCTACAGACCTCAGTGCCAAGAATTACATCGAGAAGACAGCCAGATGGTAGAACACAGCAACTTGATTCCAATCTAGAGTCGTTGCCGTCAACTGAATGTGAACACAGCTTCATAAACAAATCTCTGGGAAGCGTAAATCATGACTGTGAGGATGGTGAAGAACCAATTACCGCAGTTCACGGCAACCTACTTCCACATAATCTGTATACCGTGCATCACAAGCCCCAGAAAAAGAGCTTCAGTGAGACAGTATATTTGGTGTCGTCAAGCTTATTGTACGCCCCCATTAAGGTAGATGGCATTGAAGTGAAGGCTCTCGTTGACAGTGGAGCTTCGGTATCTATTATCAACAAGACTCGAGTGGATGCCAGTCGTCTGCACGCTGGTAGAACATTGCGTGTCCAAGCCTACGATGGGTCAGTGACCATGCATAGCGAATGGGTAACCCTGGCTATTGAATTTCAAGGAAATGCTATTACCAGTGACGTATTGGCCATTCCCAATGTCACCTACGATTTTCTTTTGTCCCGTCCAGACATGAAAAAACTTAAGATGAACCTCTATTGGGATGACAAGGTAATGGCCGAAGACACGATAAGAACAGAAGACCCTGGTGAAGAACCTAGTGTATCAAGGCTAATTTTTCACCACGAAGACATCAAGACTAAGTACCCAGAGCTTATATGCATAGGAAGCTACCCTCCAGCAATGAAATCCCATGTCGTTCCTTTCGAGCTCGCAGATAAAACAGTGGTTCGTAGAACCCCCTATAATATGTCCAGAGATAAAAAGGTGTGGCTGAAAAAGGAGTTGCAAGAAATGTTAGACGCAGGTATCATCCGGCCTTCTGTATCCCCATTTGCTTCTCCTATCACTATTGCACCTAAAGAAGACGGGACATTCCGCCTCTGCACAGACTACCGGGCTCTCAATCGTCAAACTGAATTGATACCTTATCCAATGCCGAGAATCGACGACATCATTGACGAAACCGGTGGTTGCCATTGGTTTTCACGAATAGATCTCTGCAAGGGCTTTTGGCAGATTCCACTAAGTGAAGAAACGAAGAAGTACACCGCGTTCATAACCCCATTTGACTTGTTTGAGTACAACCGCCTACCATTTGGTTGGAAAAACTCCCCTGCGTGGTTTCAGAAGATTATGACGGACATTCTGAAACCTTACCTGGGCACATTTTGCAATGTGTACATCGACGACATCATCATCTACTCAAAGACAAAGGACGAACACCGTAGTCATCTTTCAAAAGTTCTTCATGCCCTCAGTCTTGCCCAACTCAAAGTCAACTTCAAGAAAAGTGCGTTCTTTCAAGATACCGTAGTATTTCTTGGCAGGGTGTTTGATGGACAGACTAAAAGCACCAAGCAAGAATCGGTAGAGAGAATCTCCAAGCTGGTAAAGCCTTATGATGTGCACTCCCTGCGCGTTTTTCTTGGCCTTGCAGGACACTTCCGGGCGTTTATCAAAGACTACGCACTGAGAACAAGGTGCCTCACACGTTTAACTCAGAAAGACGTGCCTTTTCATTGGGACGAGAAGTGCGAAGCTGTCTATCGTGAGCTTGTAAAACTAATATCGTCGGACCCCATCTTGCGAATACCGGATTTTTCCTTGCCTTTCGTGCTGAACACGGACGCATCACATTATGCTACCGGTGCAGTTCTATACCAGAAGCCATCCAAACAAGCTGATCAAACCAAACACTACGTCGTGGGGTACTACAGCTATACCCTGAAACCCGCCGAAATCAATTACTGTACCACAGAAAAGGAAGCTCTGGCCGTCTTAAAAGCTGTGCAGTACTTTCGTACTTACCTGGAAGGTGCCAAATTCCTACTTTTCACGGACCATCAAGCATTGACTCAACTTCTGAGCATGGCCCAGCCAAGAGGCCGCATTGCTAGATGGGTGAACTATCTGCAACAATTTGATTTCGTAATTTCGCACCGTCCTGGCCCACTCCTCACTGACGCTGACGCACTATCAAGATTACTTGTACAGGAATCAAGCAATAATCCAGATACAATCAATCATATTAAGCTATGGGAAGGTACAGAAGAGCTCCAGTTTATCAATGGAAGGTATCACGTACCACCAACTATGATTCCAAGGATTCTTCATCTATACCACGACACCCCTGAATCGGGTGGACATGATGGCTTCTGGCGCACTTATAAGAAATTGCTCATGAGATTCACATGGCCGGGCATGAAAAACGACATCAGCCATTACATCCGCACATGCCACCTCTGCCAGGTGAACAAAGTTAAATTCAAGCAATCGACAGACGTTATGACAAACCCTGAATATTCAAGCATCCCGTTCGAAGTAATTCATTTGGACTTCGCGGAGCTCAAAAAGAAGGGGGAAGGAGTCAAGCGAACGCAAGCTTTCTTGCTCTCCATAGATGAGTGCACACGGACGATTGCGGCTAAAGCTGGCAAAGAAGACGCAAACAGCGTAATAGACCTCCTCAAAGCTGAGTGTTTTAAACACACAAAGACGCTCGTCTGCGACAACGGGCCGGCTTTTCGGAGTGCCAAATTATCAAAGTGGGCCCAGGAGCACGGCATCATGATAAAGTATTCTTCTCCATACCACCCGGCAGCAAACGGCCTAGCGGAACGTGCCATACGAGACATCAAACAGTATCTGAAGATGTATCCAGACTTTGCCGGTGGCTGGAAGTGCTGTCTCGAGGCCGCTGTGAAGCATCACAACAGATCATACACCACGAGTTTAGGCTGCAGCCCTCATTTTGTAACTTCAGGTACAGCGCCCATACTTCCTGCAGATCGTGAGCTAGGTCTCCTAGAGAACCTCGAACTTGCGGAAGTAAGGAAAACTGTCAAAGAACAGGAGATCTACAGGCGCCGCATGAAGCGAAACTTTGATAAAAGGCACAGTAGCGAGATACCGGACATACAGCCTGGAGACTATGTCCTTGTAAGGAAAGGAGCTGTGCCCTCAAATTCAAAATATTGCGGACCATTTCAAGTTATTAAGACTGCATGCCAGCATGGAATATTGAAGAATGTCTGGTACGCCGGAGCCTCGGACCAAACGGAGTGCGCCGCTATTGGAAACGTATTCAAGTATTACCCCAGGAGGTGTAATTAAAAGAAATCCGGAAGAGTGAAGCGGTCTGCGCTGGACGCATGAAAGAAGACGAAGGAAGGTGCTAGGGGAGAAGTGAGAAGGAAGAAGTTGGAATAAAATGGCGGACGACACCCGTCTCACTTAGATGATGTCATTTCTGTTGCCGTTCTAGTTAGGAACGCTACAAGTAACTCAGCTCGGCCCGGAACGGGCAGAGCGGAGCCGCCGCATGCAAGCAGTGCAGGAGCTCGCGCTGCACGTGCTCCAGGCGGAATCTCACGTCCGCGAGCTCTTACTCGACGAACAGCGCCCCGTCCGCCCTTCACACATACGTAACCGGAGTCATCAACCCCGCCTTCGTCGTCGTTGTCTTCCAAGGGCTTATGGACAGGCTGCTCACCCTAGGCTCCCCCCGGGCAGCACAAATTGCAGGGGGATGTGACCGCAGGGAAGCAGCATCGCCCTGGCAGAAACCACCCTGCAAGCGACACAGACGCGAACGCTTGCTAGCGGCTATACACGAACTTGACGGGTCGCGGGTCAAGGAAAGCGCAGCCGAATCCTCGCAGAACGTACAGTCAACCACAAAAGTTTACGGGACGCAGTATCTGCCAAGAAGCTGCATATTCGTGAAGCGGGGCCACACAGCCTCGAATGTAATGTTCCAGCAAGTAGTAGCCTTCGCCACCTACACAGTGATTCGTTAAATACGAAGTGTCATGCCTTAAAAGTGAGGATATTCACATTTGAAGAGGGAAGCCGCATCCCGCATGCTTTTGCTGTTGACTGCACGTCGTGAAGCCGCGGTTCGGGGCCAGGGCGCGCAGTTTGGGGATGTTGTCCGGAGCGGCCTTTTCTTCCGCGTAACTTCTTGAGGCAATCGCCAATGGGACGCGCGCCACCGGTTCTAGATTCATCGGCGCCCCTCAGTTTGCAATGACTGCGTTTGTAAGGGTTGAGGCCGGGGTCTGCCATGACAAAAGAAAGCGTTCGAACGACCGACGATGGGTGCTGTGATGAACGCGCTCGCTACCCCATAGTGACGGGCCTTAATGCGCTGGTAGTCACGTCGACGGCTTGAATGGATCGCTGCGGAACGCAGCGACACGCTCGGAAAGTGCGTATGTGGTAAACTAGGTCGCGTAGGTGTCGCCGTTATGTTATATACACACTAAAAATTTCAACACCCTTATGGGTGGTAAAAGGGGTGTTTTCGTCATTTACACCGCACCCACACCTATTTAGCACCCTTTTCGACAAAAAAGCCTATCACAGGGGTGTATACACACATAAGGGTGTATACCACACATAAGGTGTGACTTTGCTCGAAGAAAGGTGTTAAATCGACGACTGAAGGGTACTGAACGCATTGATGCATAAATCTGGGTAACGTGTACACGTCCGCGCATTGACCATTGTGTGTATGTATTGCATTTTTTTTGCGAAAGCATTTTATGTCCTTTTAGGTAGAAAAGCTGGCGTTCTCCGCAACAACAATGCATACGAGACCTCCATGCTCGTGCCAATCTTAGCATTTCCCTTGAAAGCATTCAGAAAGTATTCAGAAGCGCACCGCCCGTTTTATTCTCTCAAATTATTCACGTCATTCTAGCGTCACGTCCATAAGAAGAACACTAGATCTACCTGACCTTTGGTTACGTCGTAAGTACTTTTTGTCTTTCTTTTGTATTTGTATTTTTTTGTATTTTTCATAGAATATGATACTTTAACCCTTCTCTTAAAGAAAATATTTTCTTTAAGAGAAATGAGCATCGACCATCAAAACACCGGATCTAAACCGCTCCACATAAACGAACAAAAATGTAAACTTGTAGTTCACTTCTGACCATGATTATATATTCGTTAGAAAAAAGAAGATTATTGGAGTGAAATATAACTTGTGCCGTAATCAAAGATAATTAATTATCTGAAGCATGATCGAATAATAGAAAATCCGCTTCAACGCATAGAAAAACGCTACTATGTGCTTTGTCTTCCTTAAATTTCCTGTTCTTAAACCAGAATTGTGTGGTGTCAGACTAAGCGTAGCAGAAAATTCAGGCAGAACACATCCTTTGGTTATTTTTATCCTCGCTTATGTAATCAGAATTCAAGTGGTGGGTTACATGTAATTTGGGGCTGTGAGATTCATTATTGGGAAGATGGCCTTAGATTATATTAATGACACCTGGTTACGAAACTCGTGTACATTGTAAGAATGGCGAGAGGTGTAAGATTCGGGTGCTATAAATGTACAAGTGATGAGTACACACGTAATTGGTGGTGATAGAAAAAAAGATATTAATTTACGCTAGGAAGACCGGCAAGATTGTTACAGAAATGTAACTTGATAACGTATCGCCATCGTTTGCTTATCGAGTAATAACGCTAAGAATGCTCGCAGCATTAAAATAATACCTAAGGCTTTGTGGGGTTGAGTTCTTCATAAAGTTCTCGCAAGTTCAGTTATTAATTCTCCCACAGATGATGCGAAAGTAATTGTACGTGTTCTCACCTCACATATAGTTCGATATGCAATCCAAATCTTTTCCTTCGGCCGAAAAAAAAATCTCGTTATACGAGGTTAAACCGGCGATTCCGTTCTTTCTTTCATGAACAAAACAAATCATCGTCAAAATAAAAACTGGAAATATAGTATAGACCCTTGCTATACCGGCCTCTGATCTTGCTTCATCCTTGTCCGTACATGCGTAATGCTTTAAATGCGAGAAAAGTGGGTTACTTGTCGAGCATGCCAAGTTCGTTAGCTTCAAGACGCCGCAGGCTTCCTGCTCTGGCATGCTCCGGTGGCTCTGTTTTCCAGTCTGATCAGCCAGCTTACTACAACATAAAGCTGAGATGACGACCAGATGCCCCGACTTGCGCAGTTGTCGTACGCGCATACACAATGCAGAACCTTGGAATATATAATTCGCAAGACCATAAAAAAAGCATACAGTGGGCTCAAGAGTCACAACGAGCCCTTCTAGAGTATTACACTCCCTTTAACCCCCCCCCCCCCTTTCTTTAATTGAATCAAACTCCCTCTAAGTTTCCTTTCGAGACTATTAATAAGCAGCGCTCTATTTTCTTCTCACTGTTTATTAAAATTGTCAGTATAGTCGTTGCTCGTTACGATTCTAACTCGTTGTTTGCTATTTAAGCCATCTTAAGCCTTGCCGAAATGCACAGTGTCATCTGCAAAGCGCAGGTGGGCGAAATCCTCATCGTCAATTCTTGTATGCAAGTTTTCGCAATGTTGAGCGCCATGAACAACTCTTGCGAGCAAGCAGTGAGTAAAGTTTGAGAGATTGCGCATTTGTCTGACACCCTTCTTCAAATCCTATTAGTGTACTTTTCTTCTGAAGGATAATGTGCGAAGTACAGTCCCGAGAGATAATAAGGCGAACAGAGGGGTTCGATTTTGTTAAACATCAACCACAGTTAACTTCCCCGATGGTTGCCTTGGCTTCATTGTCTGTTGTCTTTATATGGTCAATCCCTAAAACTATCAGCTACGGTTCTTGTTTGTTTTGTTTTTTTGCATCTATGCCCTCTCCATACCCCTTGCCTACATAACGCCTCCTTGAACTTTAATATACATTTTTACTTAATCGAACACTTTGCACCAATGAAGGCAGGTTAAACAGATTTCCCAGTCACATCACTGACATCACGAGTGCAACAAAGTTTTGAAATTGGTCGTTTAATTTACTAATTCCCGGTGGAAATCGTTGTAAAAAAATTACCGACGATTACGTTACTTCCTAATGCGAAATTTGAGCGCAGCAAATAAGCTGTTTCACCTTTTCGATAGATTGAGGCAAAGAAATCGAGCAACACATGTATGCGCTATCACAGAATTTTTTTTTATTTTTCACACGTATTCCTTTAACAAAGACTCCACTAACAGTTCTTGACAGTCATGAAGGAAGCTTTGTGGTCGGAGAAATAGACTGATATATGTTCGACTTGGTACACCAATGCTTGATTCTCAAAGACGAGATCTATACAAGTGCCTCGCGAGGTTGTCACAGCCGTGGGACGCGTTACGAGCGAGAGGAACGGGGTGTTCTCCCGCATAAGTGTTAGGAAATTGCTGTTTGTCTTTATGTCCCCACTACTAACATCGGTGTGGATCGATGGACGGTTAATGCGAGTTGCAGGAAGTGCACGGCGGCGATGAGCCTCCGCTTCGGCGGTGCGAACGGCAGGGTCTTCTCGGCGGCGGCGATGAGCTTCTGCTTCAGCCTCGCTTACTGCTGGTTGCTCTCGACGGCGGCGCGAACTGCAGGGTCTTCTCGGCGGCGGCGATGAGCTTCTGCTTCAGCCTCGCTTACTGCTGGTTGCTCTCGACGGCGGCGATGAGCCTCCGCTTCGGCGGCGCGAACGGCAGGGTCTTCTCGGCGGCGGCGCTTAGCCTCTGCTTCGGCGGCGCTGATGATGATGATATGTGGGGTTTTATGGCGCAAGGGCCACTCATGGCCAAAGAGCGCCAGGCAATGTTTTAATGGAGTCAGTGATGCAAGTAATGATCAATGGCGTCGTGTTTGGCTATAATAATGGAAACTGGCTGTATAGGGGCCTTAAAACAATAGTAAAATTAATATATATCTATTAAAATTGTCACAGTGACTTTTAAGGTGTACTATGAATTTAAAAGATATGTTCTCATGGAGGGATGGAATAAAATATGTAAATGCCAATAGCACTATTGCCTCAAGAGGCCCTTAAGTGCAAGGGCCTGTAGGCACGTGCTCTACAAATTGCTACTATCGCAGCAGCAGCGTCTGGTAAGATGCTGTGCTACGAATCTCTTCGGCCTATAACTTGCAATGAATTAACATCTTCCAGAAAGTTAAAAACTGACTTTCTATGAAAAAATGGGTCAGCACCAAGCAACATTGCAGGATGAAAGGGAATGTTTTGTCGGTAGGCTAGAGGGAAGTGTTTTTTCCTTTCAGTTTCCATTTCTCTACACTCCAGCAAGACATGGAGGACGGTTAGTGTCTTGCCACATCTACAGCATATGGGAGGTTCGCTACCGGTCAAGAGATAAGAGTGCGTGCCATACGTATGACCTATCCGAAGGCGGCAGAAAAGGACCTCGATTCGCCGTATTTTTGTTATCGGTGGGAAATTTCGTAATTGTGGCTCGATCAAATGGAGTTTATTCGAGGTTTCTGTGTCCCACTTGTGTTGCCAATGCCTTCGAAGTTTTTTGCGTAGAAATGGCTTTAAGTCTGAGGCAGGGATACCTACGGAAGAGCTGCCAGCTTTCGTTGCAATGGATGTGGCAATTTCATCTGCAAGCATGTTGCCCTTAATGTCTCTGTGCCCAGGTACCCAACATATTATGACGTGCTGATTAGATGTATATGCTGTGCACAGGAGAGAATATAACTCATTGAGTACAGGACTGTTGCGTTTCTGGAGTGACATTAGAGATTTTACGACACTAAGGGAGTCTGTGAATATAATAGCCTTTTGCAATTTCATTTTTATGATATGTTTAACAGCTGTCAGTACTGCATATGCCTCAGCAGTGAATATGCTTGTTTCTGGGTGCAGGACGTTGGAGTCTGAAAATGATGGACCGATGGCTGCATACGAAACGCCGGCATGCGACTTTGAGGCATCTGTGTAAAATTCCTGGCAAGAGTACTTTAACTGAAGTTCAAGAAAGTGCATTTCGATGTGTACCTGGGGAGCGTTCTTCGTTATTTCAACGAACGAAGTATCACACTCAATGAGCTGCCACTGCCACGGCGGACATAGCATGACAGGAGCCATAAGAGGATTTTCAAAAAGTGGAACATCCATTTCTTGACTGAGTTTCCGTACACGCAGTGAGAAGGGTTCTCTAACTGCCGGTCGATTATTAAATAAAGTTGCAGATGTCATGTTGTTTACACTTGCGTAAGAGGGATGCTCACGGTTTGCATTTACCTTCAGAAAATACATAAAACTTGAGTACGACCTCTGAAGATGAAGCGACCACTCATTAGCTTCAACGTAAAGGCTCTCCACAGGACTTGTCCTGAAGGCACCGGTCGCCAGGCGGATACCTTGGTGATGGACAGGGTCCAGCATCTTCAATGCACTAGGGCTAGCCGAATGATAAACTATTGCCCCATAATCTAAGCGTGTTCGAATGAGGCTCTTGTAAAGGTTCAGGATGCATTTCTTATCACTACCCCACGTTGTGTGTGACAAAATTTTAAGAATGTTCATGGTTTTTAGGCATTTGTTTCTGAGGTACTTCAGGTGTGAAATAAAGGTTAATTTCGTGTCTAAAATAACGCCTAGAAATTTGTGTTCTGTGCTCACAGGTATGTGCTGCCCCTGAAGTTCGACTTCAGGACACGGTGTAAGAATAGGATAGGTGGCTGAACGAAGGCCGTCCCGGCGGAAAAAAGTCGTGCATGTATCGCTTTGCCCTCGGCAGATGGCGCCACAGACACAAGGGCCTTGGTTTTGAACCAGAGAAGCAGGACGGGAGTCATTGCGGATGTGAAAAGCGTCAATAAAACGTTCGAATTCGCTTCTTACGGTAAACTAGATGCGTATGTTATTCGAGCTTGAGACGGAAACTTGTTTGCGATGAACGAAGCATACGTTTCACGACATTAAGCGTTCTCCGGGAGCTATGTAGTGCACGCGCTCATCCATGCCGGTATAGGAGCATGGCACAATGAGTCCAGCGCAACGGTAGTTGGCAATACTGATCAGGCTCCTTGACGCTGCAGCGAACTTTGTGAAATATTAGTGGCTACGATACATGACCCAACCACAGACCTTACCATGATGAAATGCCAAAACGTCCGCACGAAAACTAGTTTTACGTGTACTGTAACCTATATAAGCTCGCAGTTAAATTGTAATGGACTGCAAAACAACTTTCCAATGTGGCTATTCGAAGGCCGCATTTTTTAATAACTGAAGTTGAATGTTCTGGTAGAGGTTGTTGTGATGTTAGTGTGCAGGATGGCCTAGCCTTGGTTTGACGGCATTTCCTCCGCGTGAGTCAATCATATGGACGACTGTCATCTAAAAACCACGGACGCAAAAGCAGTAAAGTTTTGAGCAGATTGACATTTATTTGACATGTACAGAGAACATGCCATAAACTGAATTATTCGTACAAGCGTTAATGTTCCATAAACAAACCGGACACTGGCACACATGTCGCGCACACGGGTAAGTTCATGACGCCCATCATTTAATTCAGCACATTAAACGTAGAGTTTTCACCTACTGAAGCTTCGACAGCTTTCGCAGCTCCTTCGACTTATTTTTTGCCTCAGATTTCTGTTGTTTGCAGAACTGCCTCATTCTCATGGCTACATAACTGTGTAGCACGCCAGCCATAACTTCTTCTTTATGGTCGGCACAGGAGAACTGAAACTTGTACTTATCAAGCATGTTTTCCAATGTTAATTCATAGGCATTTCTGAGAGCCGCATGCTTGTGGAATTCCATCTCCGTTGCATGAAGCAACTGAAAAAGACTTCGCTTTGGGTGCAAAAGACCTCCCCTGGTTTTACACAGAACAAGGCTGCTTTCCGGCTGATGATGAAGTGCGCTTTCTTCCAATAACCCTTCACGGCATTTTGCACACGTTGTGCTTTTCAAGTACTTGCGGCATATAAAACCAGCTAAATAATAAATTATGCAATCTGCAGCTGCCGGTGCTTCATGCAAGTTGTCGAACACATGGTCAACTTCCTCTTCAGCAGCAACTAGGCCATCTAGCTTCTCTTTGAGTTGCTTAAGGTGTCCTTCTGACTTGACACTGTCGTCAAAAGCAAGTTTCAAATCTTTGAGCGTGAGTACAGGTGCACCTTGCCGAGATTCATTTTCAACTTGACAGTTTCCGAATTTAGGGGGTTTAATCAAACTGTAAACTGATAACATGTTGTAAAGCTGCAGAAATGTGGGCATAGATGGGTGGTCATTTTGGCCACCAGCCTGTCGGATAATGCCAAAAAAGCGTTCCAACACGTCTTGGTTAAGTTTTCCTGTTAAAACATATCTGAAACCGCACTCCTTTAGCAGGTATCTTGATAGTTCCAGTGCGGACAAAATAGTCACACGAAGGCCCTCAGCGGTTTGCTCGGTTAGGAAACTTGCTCTTGAGATTTTTCCTGATACGACTTCTTTTTCCCTTTTATTTAACCAATGCAACGATGAGGCCAGGACCCTCAAATCTCGGCTGCCAACAGTGATGCTTTCCTTTGGATGGTTTCGGTTAAGAGCATCAAAAAGATCATTAAACCTTAGTGTGAATTCTACTGTTGCCTTGACATTTTCGAGCCCTTTTGTGCCTCTCTTCGAGTAGAATTCCAAGCCTTTCGATACACTCAAGCTGAACAATTGAGTGGCCAACTTCACCCGCATTTTTTCGGTCGTTGAAGGGTTGATGTGGGACAGAGTCAATTTGGGGCAAACACGCAAATTTCCCGGCTGTTTAGAATCCTCCATAAACAGCCTGTCAAAATGTGCCCAGTGAACACGATCGCCATTTACGCACAACACTTTCTGTGAAAGCAAACGGTTCCGAACGCATTTCAAAAGATGGGGTGCGTCAGAAAACACATATACGTTGCGTTTTTCATCAACGGGGTGGATGAAGTAGTTCCGGGTATGTTGCAATGCTCCAGTGACGCCGAATTCCTTCCACATCGCACGGTTCGTACTTGCGCCATCACAGACGACTGCGTCGACTAAGGCTCCCGCATCTTCAAGCAAAAATATTGCTTTTAAGACGAGCTGAGCGAGTACAGCTCCCTTTGTGGGGCCCTTGCTTGCAAACACAGCTATCGGCTGAGAGTACTTGTCGCCAAATGACCGAAAGGTAAATACAAGCCCGTGGTCAGCAAGGTCGTCGGGGGCCTCTGAAGAGTCTCCATAATCAGTGAAGCCACTGTATGTCATCGTCTTCGAATGAACTCGAATTTCCTTTCGGACGCGCATTTCGTCGAAAACAAGTATCCCGTGGCGTTGAAAATCGTCTTTAGTGGTCATCTTCTTCTTAAAGGCCGTGAAAAACCTCTTGTCAAAGCCACACCTGACTCTTATCATGCTCAGGTACTTGCGCACCGTCGTAACGCAAGGAAGGGGGAGCACCTCATTATCTCGCAGGAACGAGTATGCAGATGGGCTGCGTATGTGCAACAGCAAGCACATCAGAAGCCAATCCTCTGTGTACCGTCTGCTTTTTTTGTTCGTGAACCTCGCTGCTGCTACGCACTCCTTTACCACAGTCAGCTGAGCACTAGGGAGATCTATTCTGCGTAGTTTCTCACCCAGTTCTTCTTCTGACATTTTTTGCATGTGGATACGAGCTTCTGCAAGCTCCGCCGACATTTTTTTAAAGCGGTTGAGCAGACGATTTTTCGACCTTTTCAGAGCATAATTTGCCCGACGCAGTGCTGCAACTTTGTCCTTGCTCTGGTATGAAGTCAACGGACGCGTACCTGAAGGCCTAAGCCTGCGCTTTCTTTCTTCTGTTCTTTTCTGGTGCATTCGCAGGACGTTTGAAAGGCCAGAACATTTGTGACATACTAATAAGTTCGAGTCACTAGGGTCAAGAACAATAGAGCATCTCTTGTGCCGCCATCTCTGGTTGTTGTCCAGATATGCGCATTTTGTTTCAGCGTGCGGGTACTCCAGAGTGCTCGGTCCACCACTGCACAGTTTTGTCTTATCAACGTGCTCTAAGAAAGCCTTAACGTCATCCATAGTTGTTAAAGTACCTTCAAAGTGCACATCTGCCATTGAAACTGACCTGCCCATCACGGTTATGTTTGCCAGCATATCTTCATGAATTTCAACAATTTTAGTGGTTACGAACGAAGATGCGGTGCTCACTGGCGATAGGCCTGCATCTGACAGTAAACGGCTTACAGGTACTTTGGTGCGCTCCAGTTGGGAGAAGACGACGCTTTTTACTTCTCCAAAGTCGAGCAGGTGGTATCCCCATGATTTTGACGGAAGAAACGACCGTGGTAAATCGCCGAACAAGCTTGCGAACGCAGATTCCAGGGATGAGCTAGGTCCAGCAGATTGAGGCATATTATCACATGTCTGCTCTTCAAACGCATCCATGTCGTGCTCCGGTGCACTCGGCAACGCTTGAAACGAGCTCCCATTAACGCCACCACTGTCACTGCTACACGAGGCTTCTTGCTCGTTACAATCTTTTGATGAAGCGCATTTTCTTTTCGACTGCGACCACGGTTGTCTTTCCGCCGGGCGCTTCCTTGTTTTCACTGTTTTAGATAGGTAAGCCGGGCAGTCGGGAAATCTTGTGGGAACAGCATCGCTCGCCAGCGATGCCTTTCGCGGAGCACTCACCAAGACGTGTCCTTTGTAGTGCGCTGTCCAGGTCTTGGACACAAGGTGAGGCTCGAAGTGCTTTTCGCAGACGTGATCATTCGGCTGAAGGACTCGATCCTTCCTTGGGATAGCTCGACGCCAAAGGTTCAAGCGTTCTTCGTCTTTCGGTGGAGAAAAGAGAGACAGTTTCTCCGTACAGCCTTTGTAACCCGTTCTGCAGCGGGGAACAAAACATTTCTTGCCCATCACACTCACATGTGCACGCCTGACACCAGAAAAAGAAATGCCGAGCCGCGTTGGGATAGGAGCGAGCGGCGCTAACATAACCAATGTAGGCCCCTAACAATGTCGCGCCACCTGTCGGAGAGCGAACAAAACATGCACCAGTGTTGGGCACTGCCGCTCCATGTTTAGCGGCCGCCGTTCGCACACCTATCCTATTCTTACACCGTGCTTCAGGATTTGCTATGAGACCTCTTTTTTGAGTGAAAAGAAGACAGGTACTCTTGCTGACATTGAGCGTAAAGCCATTTTCATCAGCCCACTTAGACACCTTGTTTAAACAAAGCTGTACTTGTCGCTCGCAGATAGCGAGATTACATGACTTAAATCCAATCTGAACGTCATCAACATATACTGAATAAAATATACTACGCGGTATTGATGAGCGCAAGGAATTCATTTTTATGATAAAAAGTGTGCAGCTAAGCACGCCACCCTGCGGTACCCCAGTTTCCTGTAGAAATGGTCTCGAGAGGACATTACCAATTCTGACACGGAATGTGCGATTAGATAAATAGCTTTCGATTACATTAAGCATTTTTCCGCGGATGCCCAACTCTGATAAGTCACGTAGAATTCCATACCGCCACGTGGTGTCGTAAGCCTTTTCCATGTCTAATAATACAGAAAGAAAGAACTGTTTGTGTATGAAAGCGTCCCGAATATATGCTTCAATGCGAACGAGGTGGTCTGTCGTTGATCGGCCTTCCCTAAAACCACACTGATAGGGGTCAAGGAGCTTGTTTGATTCAAGGAAGTGCAAGAGCCTGCGATTTATCATTTTCTCAAAGAGCTTACATAGACAACTTGTGAGTGCTATGGGCCGGTAGCTTGCCACAGAGGACGGATCTTTACCTTGTTTCAAAACAGGGACTACTATCGCCTCTTTCCATGCCAATGGAATGTCTCCTGTTTCCCAGATAGTGTTGAAAATAGACAACAGAGCCATCTGCGTGTCAGGGTGAAGATGTTTTATCATTATGTACATGACTCTGTCGGCTCCTGGCGCCGATTTCGTGCAGCCGTTCAAGGAAGCTTTGAACTCAGCAATGCTAAATGGATGATTGTACTGTTCACTTCCGCTAGCTTTACGGTTCAGTGCCCTACTTTCAGCTATCTGTTTATGTTGCTGGAATGACTGTGAGTAGTTCGCAGAGCTAGAAACTCGCTCGAAGTGTCCTCCCAGAGCGTTCGCCTGGTCTTGAAGGCTGTGGCCTTCATCATCAACCAAAGGCATGTTGTAGGTTTGTCGAGTAGTTAATTTTCTTAGCCTGTTCCAGACTTTTGCTTCTTGTGTATAGGAATTTATGCTTGTGACGTATTTTTCCCAGCTTTCTCTTTTAGCGATACGACGCGTTCGTCTGCCTTTCGATTTCACGTGCTTAAAGTTGATGAGGTTTTCTGCCGTTGGAGATTGACGTAGTAAACGCCAGGCTTTGTTTTGCTCCTTACGCGCATTCTTGCATTGCTCATTCCACCACGGCACGCGCCTCTTTTTTGCAGTCCCCTTCGTTTGTGGAATGCACTCTATTGCAGCGTCAATTATAAAAGCGGTAAAATAAGCAATAGCATTGTTCACACTAAAATCTTTAAAAGTGTTTCGCTGCATCTGGGTGATTTCTTCAAATTTTTTCCAATCTGCGGATGCAACTTTCCATTGAGGGGGGTGTGGCAGGGATTCATTTTGTTCTAAAGCTTTGAGGCAGATGGGAAAATTATCACTCCCATATGGGTTTTCGACTACCTCCCATTCTAGGCAAGGTACAAGTGTAGCCGAGCAGATAGCTAAATCTATCGCAGAGTACGTGCCATGTGTTGTGCTATAGAATGTCGGCTCCTTTTTATTTAATATGCATGCACTTGAAGAAACAAGGAAAATTTCTATTAAGCGGCCTTTGGCATCGCATCTAGAGTCTCCCCAGAGAGTATGGTGCGCATTGAAATCCCCAACAAGTACGTAGGGCTCAGGCAGCTCATCGATTAGACTAAGAAATTCTGTTCTTTGGAGTCGATAATGGGGTGGTATATACACAGAAGAGATTGTAATGAGTTTACCTAGCAGTAAGGCTCGAACCGCAACTGCCTCAAGAGGCGTTCGGAGTTCCAAGGCCTGGCATGCTACACGCTTATCAACTATAATCGCGACACCACCGGACGAAGCAAAAGCATCGTCACGGTCCTTGCGAAAAATGTTAAATTGGGGTAGAAATCCTGTCTGTGTAAGTTTCAAATGGGTCTCTTGTACACACAGCACCTTTGGATTATATTTACGCAAGAGTTCCTTGACATCATCGAAGTTATGTAGGAGACCCCTGACGTTCCATTGTAATATTTGTGTCTCCATAGCTAATAGTGTGTGTGTGTGCTGTGTTTTAAGAGAGGAAAACTTGATTTAGATTACAGGACCTTCCCAGGCCCTGTAATGCGGAGTTTGTCTTTCTTGCCGCCGTCCTGAGACTGGCGGCGGTCCTTGGGCGCTTGCTGCGCCGTCTGGCTTGAAGTAGTGTCCATTGCCTCTTGAGAGGCACTGGACGTCCGCTCTTGTGAGCGGCGCGTTTGTCGTGAAGGCTTCACCTGAGCAGATGAGACCTTCGTGCCTACCAACCCTGAGGTTGATGGGCCCTCTTTCTGTGACGGCGAGGCAGCGTTGACTGCTATCGCCGAGGGGGCTGGTGGCACAACCTCGGCCACACTCTTTGTGGGCCGGGCTGATGCCGGAGTCTGCTGCAGCGTTGCCCCCTTACGCGCCGCACCAACATAGCTTGCGGTATGAATGAATGAAACACGTTTCCGCGCTTCTTGAAACGATATATTCTCTTTAACTTTTAGTGTAATAATGTCCTTTTCTTTTTTCCACGTCGGACATGATCGGGAATATGTGGCGTGATCACCGTCGCAGTTCACACAGTGCAGTGCGCCAGTGCAGTTGTCGGAAGCGTGCTCTTGACCACATTTTGCGCAAGTGAGACGGCCTCGGCAGCTTTGTGAGCCATGACCAAATCTTTGACATTTGAAACATCTACGTGGATTTGGAATGTATGGTCTTACTCGTGTTTTTGTGTATCCTGTATCGAGAGATTCTGGCAGAACACTTGTAGCAAACGTGAGAACGAGATGTTTTGTAGGAATTGCTTTGTTGTCGCGCTTGATCGTTATTCTTTGTACTTTGACAACTTCTTGTTCCTTCCATCCTTCGAGTAGTTCTTCTTCGCTCAGGTTCAAAAGATCGCTGTCTGATACCACACCTCTGGATGTGTTCATAGATCGATGTGGCGTCACTGTGACTTCGACATCACCAAAAGCCAGAATATTTGAAATCTTTTCACGTTGGAGCTGGTCACGTACTTCAAGCAGTAGGTCGCCGCTAGCCATTTTAGTAATCTTGTATCCAGGACCAAGAACATCGGTGAGAACTTTCGCAACGGTGAATGGTGAAAGGGCTCTTACTGTCTTATCAGGGCACTGACTATGTATGACGTGGTAGCGTGGGAAGGATTCCTTGCGTTGGACAGAGAATTGAAATGTTTCTTCGGTGCGCCCTCTTTTCGAAAGAGGGCGATCAGGAAGTCGGGGGAAGGTGCTTAAAGCCATTAATAACTTATTACATTTCGGCAGCTATGCCAGCCACCCACCACCGAGCCCAACAAGGGGACGCTGCGAGACCCGAAGGAAACGCAGACGCCAGCTGTACATAGCTACTATAACCCAATATAATAGATCCAAGGTTGGATGAACTACACCAGGTTAACCCTCGCTGCCTGGAGAATTGGAAGTAAACGAAGTGAAAAGAAGACAGGAAAGGTGGAAAGTGAGAGAGAAAGACGAAGGTTTAAGAGAGAGAAAGATAGGAAAAGGCAACTACCGATTTCCCACGGGTGGGTCAGTCCGGGGGTGCCGTCTATGTGAAGCCGAGGCCAAAGGGGTGTGTTGCCTCCGCCGGGGGGCCTTAAAGGTCCAAACACCCAGCTTCGGCTCAACCCCCAGGATCCCCTTTTCCCCAGACACGGCTAAGCCGCGCACGGCTACACGCGGGAGGGGCCAACCCTCGTGTGCTCGGGTCCGTGGTGTCGCAACACACCAAACGCTTGCTTGCGCAGACGCCCCTGCGGGGGCTTTGGCGGCGCGTACTCCTGGATCATCTCGACGGCGGCGACGGTAAGCTTCTGCTTCGGCGGCACGCACCTCTGGATTCTGACGGCGACGGCGCTGGGCCTCTGCTCTGGCAGCTCGTTTAGCAGCAGCAGCAGCAGCAGCAGCAGACGGAGGACTTCCATCGGTCGTCTCGCTCATGGCTCAGAAAGAACTGGCAGATAATTTCGCAGTGGCGAACGGCAGCGGCAATTTCGGCTCGGGCGGTGCACATATACAGATCCGCCGCCACCGATCTGGCTCTCTGATTGCCACCGCACAGGGCGAACGGCAGCGGCAATTTCGGCTCGGGCGGTGCACATATACAGATCCGCCGCCACCGATCTGGCTCTCTGATTGCCACCGCACAGGGGTTGCATTGGAGGAGGAGCGAAGAAAGGAATTAAGTTCGAGCCGGCGCTTTGACAACCGGAGACTCGCAGGAAGAGGGGGGAGGGGGGCGGCGTGTACACCCAGCGGCAAACGATGAAGGCAGAAGCGCGCGCAGCAAGCGGACAACACGATAAAGGGAGGAGGGAAGAGATAGCAGCGACTGACTGATGCCGCTGACGCCGATAGTGAGTCAACCCCAGCTGCGGAGTTCGTTTCAGGGACAACGCCGCCGATGCCGACACAAACAATATGATACCCTCGCTTCCGCAGCGCTAAGAACCAGGTCTAGCCGTGGGAAGGTGGTCACGTATTCGTCGACGTGCCGGGGCCTACGTGAAATAACAGGCGCGTCGGCAACTGAAGAGCACCCTATCCGCCACACAAGAACAGGGGGGGGGGGGACCCTTTCCTCCTCTTTCTGCATGGCGGCGACGGTGTTCTATGCAGTCACGTTATCTTGACTCTGTAGCGGCGTCAGCGGCATCCAGCGGTATCAGTCGGTCGCTGCTAGCGCTGGGGGGATGAAAGGGGGGGCGGAGCTGGTTACGAGGCCGACGACAACGCCGACGACGACGCGAAACCCAGGAACGGACGCCAAAGAGCTGCGCTCTAAAAATGATGGAACCTTCCTTCGAACAACCGATAGAACTTGCTCAAATTCAACGAATTTCATCGATATCGTTTCAGCGGTTGCCCAGTGCATAGATCGGCATGCTCACTCGCAGGAACGCTGACTCATGCCCTCTCGGCGCTCGTTTCGCGAGCGTCAGGCCGTGAGTGACACCGCGAGTGTTGAACGGTGTGAGTCGCCGTGAGTGCGAGCAGGAGTGAAACGTTGGTGAGTGAGGGCAAGGTGAGCACCTACCGGACCTAGGTGTCGGTTAACGTGAGTACGATCGAAGGTCAGTTTGGGGTGACTTTGAACGGACGTGAGGGTGAACCTGAGTGACTGACGCCGAGTGAGAGTGTACGTGATCGTATATGCGAGTGAGGGCCGGTGATGGGAGGAGAGTACAGGAGCGTTTGTGGGGACCGGTAAGTGTGAATGGAAGCGGCTGGGAGCGGGCGAGAGAGCGCTGTTGAGCGCGAGCAGTGCCAGGATTGTTTTTTTTTTTCGGGCGGGAGGGGATGGGGGAGGTGGAGTGGGGCTCGTCCTTGGCTAGAGACGGGGAAAGAAAGAGAGGGAGCTGGGCAGGCGTAGTCCCGGACTCCCGGTATAAATTTTGGTAAGGGGGAGCTTAAGCGGTATGCCTCCCCTCTCACGACGCCGCCCCCGCCCCCCTGGCAACACCCTTGAGCACAAGTAGGAGTGTGAATGAGTACCGACGAGTGTGAATACACATGAGTGAGTACATCACCTAATATAACCTGCTGCTGAAAAATCATGAGTGACTGACCACTTGTTCTGCCGACCTACAGTGTAATGAGAGAGAGAGCGAAAGAACCAAGGAAAGGCGGGGACGTTAACCCCACGTAGGTCTGGTTTGCTACAGAATGATGTAAATAGGTGAACAAAGGGAAAGGAGATAAGAGAGAGAGAGCTTTGGTAAAACGCACACTTGAGCGAACCCGCCAAGTGTGTCGCAGAGACCTGTCAATTTCTTCGTTGCCGTCTAGGCTAGGAACGCACAAGACTTCTGAAAATAGTCTTCAGTCTGCAGCCTGCTTAAAGGAGTACTGACACAAAAATTTGAAGTCGAGATAACTTGTGAGATCGATTTAGTAAGTCACACAAACATCGGGTGTAAAATATCAGCGGCGAATATCGCTTAGAACATATTTAAAATCAATTTTAAAGTACGTGCGCGCAGCCAACCGTAAAACAGAGCACCTCGCGACATTGACATCACCCGGGTCTGTAAATAGCCAAGAAAACGCTACGTCATGTGGCTACGTCACGAATTTTCGTTGGCTGTCATGCGACTTTACACGTGCTCTTTACACGTGCTCGCCGTCGCCGGCCGCAATATCCGAGTCGCTGCTCTCCAGTGGGTCAAATTGAAAGTGATTGGCCACGTCTAATACGGCGGCGACTCCCACATGCAGGAAATCGTCGCCGCTGGACGACGAAAACGAGGATGACGACGACGATGATGGCGAGGACATGGCAAACCAATTGCAGGCGTAGCAGACGACTAGCAACACGAAGCTCGCGTGCCGGCGCGCCGCACGCTGGCTGCGCGGGAGAGCATACGTCATGGCTTTTTGCGAACACGTGACCACTTTGTTTACACTCCCGGTGGACCGTTTCGTTGCTCTCTGAAACCGAAACTTCGACTGGTCGCTACAAAAAAGACTGCAGATAATTACCTGTCGCGCTCTGAAGTAAATGAGGTCTCGCGCCGTGATTACTGGGTCATTAACTACTTATTAAAGCATAAAAAACCACATGGATTTTTTTTGTGTCAGTACTCCTTTAATGCTGTGCGGATAGAGGCGACGCTCGACGTCGTAACGAAAACAAAAGAACGGGACGCAGTCAGTAATTTCTGCGATCCTGGATTTGTCACAGGAGGCGTGTCAGACATTCCGATACGCATCGAGCATGAGTAATATCTGCTCGTCACATGCATCTAAACAGATATAACGCAGTTGGCGCGGACCCTATAGAGCTGCCTCTTAAGACTGCAGCACACGTGAACTCTGACGCAAAAAACTACCCCATTGTTCTCCTTATCGCGGCAACTTCACGGTGTAGAGGTATTGTCGCAGTTCAGAGCGCAGTGAAAAGAGATACGACCTCGGCAGAGGTCGGAAAACCAGGCGCGAGACAGCGCACGCGAAAACCGCAGAGAGTGTGCGATATGCATAACGCCAAAGAGGGGAAGGGGGGTGGGAGGTGAGCGTGGGAAGTCGGAGCGATGCGATAACACGCCCTCGATCGTCGGGCACGTCGACGCTCATTCTCGCCTGCCTCTGCGTACGCGAAGGATGTCAAGCCAGAGTTCCGACACTGCCGATAGCGGCGACGAAGCCGATGACCGCACGGAGCGGTGCACGATTAACCACAGGAGGGAGTTCATGAAGTGCGAGATGGCCGTGGTGTACCGGATACCGTTCCCGTGCGGGAAGTGCTACATCGGACAGACCCAAAAATGCGTCAACGTACGACTGAGGCAGCACGAGCACCGCCTCTTCCGCGCTATGATCTTTCCTGCCTGCAACGCCGATGGCGGCGCCCAAGGCACGCTCGTCCAGCACTGCTTGGAATGCGGCTGCTTCCCGTGTTTCTTCAGTTGCCAAGTGATCTACGCGCACCCGGACAGGAAAGAGAGGGAAACGGTGGAAGCCCAGGCGATACAAGAGGCGGGCGCACGGTGCGTGAGTCGCCCTTCGGTTGCTCTACCAGAGTACCCCGATACGAGCGACGAGTCCGAGTCCGATCCAGAGTCCGGCAGCGAATCCGAGTCCGACTAAGAGTCCGGCAGTGAATCCTAGTCCCGCTCCGAGCCAGTCCGCGAGCCCATCCCCGAGTCTGTCCGCGAACCGGTCGCCGAATCCCGCTTCGAAGTGTCTCCGACACCAGACGTTTTAGATGAAAACCTTGCAGGGGACTTCGCTGGTTCGTCTTCTATGCGTTCGAGTCGTGCTCAGCGTCTTATAGAAATGATTCGAATTTTGGGAATCCAGAAGTAACCACGTGACGGAATAAGCAGAAGGCAACGGCACGAATTCGGCGAACTGAGCATCACCTTGGATAAAGTGATCTATTGCAAACGGCGCATGGACAACGGGGCATGCTGCTCGCAATGATGTGCTACATCCTTTCCCACTCCTTAAGTGTAAGGTAGCCAATCGGGCATGTCCATAGTTAACCTCCCTACATTTCCCTCTTAGTATTTCTATCTGTCTCTCCTACAAGGCGGCGCGTCGATAAAGTCAATGCGCAGAGTTTGACAATCGGGCCTGGATGATATGGTTGGGAGAACAGCCCTCGAGGTCATGGTGTCTGCCCAGTGTTCTGTGCAGAAGTGGTTCAACAGTGATGCGGCGGAACACACACTATCATATGTGCAATTTTTTAAACGCAGGGAATTCAAGACATATCGGTAGATGTTGATACGCAACACAGAAAATGACATTAATCGAACTCGCGAAAGTTGAAGATAATCTGAGAAACGCCGGATGGCGGAATCTGAGCTGGAAGAGGCGAACAAAGAAGTTTCGTAACGGTGACATGGCGCCTGCTTCATCTCTTTACTATGCAAGATCATAAGGGCAACAGAACTGGACAAGCCGCTGTAGCAAGAACAGTTGTTCACAGTGCTGCAAGTGCTACTGTGCTGTGCGGTGACAGTACGTGGGGACAGTGACCGACTGTGATTGTATGTCTTTGCTCCTTTCTTTCCTTATCTCTACTTCGTTATCACTTTACCTCCCCTCTTTCCCCTGCGTAGGGTAGCAAACCGGATCTTCCCCTCTGGTTAACCTTCCTTCCTTTCTTCTTTCTCTCTTTCTCTCTCTCTCTCTCTCTACTATGCAAGAGGTCATGTGACCGCTCTGGTCGAAAAGCGACGGTCGCAGGCCACTCGCACACGCTGCTCGAATCTCCAGCCTTGCGATGACGGATCGCAAATCGCTAAACCAATCAGCGAGGCCTCGGCAGCAGCGCGCGATACTCTGTGCATCGGGTTGTCGTCGCCGGCGGCAAACACGAAGAGCGCCGTTCCCGAGAGTTCTCGTTTAGAACGAGAAGGCGACCCGCGGGTCGCTGAGGTCGTCCTTGCAAGTGTGAACGTGGGTGTCGTCGAGGGGGTGTCTTGTCGTAGGCGACCGATGGTCGCCCCATGCCTTTTTCGTCTCGAAATGTGAATGGGCCCTTAATTAACAAATTTCGACCGGAATTCGAATACACGGATATTTTTATGTACGGGGATACGCAGCTTCACTTGTCCTGAGTGCTGATATGGCTATGAAACTGAGAACGTCGGCCACGTTGTTCTTGAGTGCCCAAACTACGTCGTAGCAGAGTCCTTCCACATTTTTTAGAGCGCAGCTCTTTGGCGTCCGTTCCTGGGTTTCGCGTCGTCGTCGGCGTTGTCGTCGGCCTCGTAACCAGCTCCACCCCCCTTTCATCCCCCCAGCGCTAGCAGCGACCGACTGATACCGCTGGATGCCGCTGACGCCGCTAGAGAGTCAAGATAACGTGACTGCATAGAACACACTGTAAACGAAAATAACTCCCAGGTGGGAGTAAACGGCTTGTCCTCTAGGGACCCCCCGGTTGGGAGTTTATTATACTCCGTATGATCGGAGTAGAATTTTTACTCCGAGCGGGCGGAGTTTTTCCGTGGTGAATTCGGAGTATTTGCTTGTGTTTTTTACTCCGACTGGACGGAGTTATAGCGTGGCGCGCTGGGAGTATTTTTTTCGCTTTTTACTCCGGCTGGCCGGAGTTCTTTTGTGGCGCGCTGGGAGTATTTTTTTGTTTTTTTACTCCGGTCGGCCGGAGTTTTTCCGTGGCGCGTTGGGAGTATTTTTTCGCTTATTTACTCCGGTTGGGCGGAGTTTTTACATGGTAAAATCGGAGTATGTTTTTGTTTTTTTACTCCGGCTGGGCGGAGTTTTTTCGTGGTGCATTGGGAGTATCATTTCGCTTTTTTACTCCGAGCGGGCGGAGTTTTTCCGTGGTGAATTCGGAGTATTTGCTTGTGTTTTTTACTCCGACTGGACGGAGTTATAGCGTGGCGCGCTGGGAGTATTTTTTTCGCTTTTTACTCCGGCTGGCCGGAGTTCTTTTGTGGCGCGCTGGGAGTATTTTTTTGTTTTTTTACTCCGGTCGGCCGGAGTTTTTCCGTGGTGCATTGGGAGTATTTTTTTCGCTTATTTACTCCGAGCGGGCGGAGTTCTTACGTGGTAAAATCGGAGTACGTTCTTGTTTTTTTTACTCCGGCTGGGCGGAGTTTTTTCGTGGTGCATTGGGAGTATCACTTCGCTTTTTTACTCCGGCTGGGCGGAGTATTTGCGGGGTACACTGGGAATATTTTCGTTTTTTTACTCCGCCTGGCCGGAATTCGTGAGTAGTGTGTTTGGAGCATTTTTAATTACACTTCGTGCTTCATGGAGACACTGGAGGAGCCATTGGTAATAGCTGTTTATTAACCACTGATAAGACAATTTGCATTGGCCACTGGTAGCATATGTTATTTCCAGGAAGAGACTTCGAAACCAGAAGGCTGCTTTCTGCTGGAAAGGGCAGTAAGACCAAAAACATCTTTTCTATCACAGAAAGACATACCACTAAAGGAAAAATAAAACAATGTTCAGTATTTCATACACACAATACAAAAGATGCAGTCAACAGTCGGCTAAAAAAACTGACTTGAGGGCAAAAGTTATGGTGCTAAGCAAACGAAGATGAACTGAGACGCAAACGGCATATGCAGGCGCCAACTGTTCATTAACCATCCGTGCAATTTTATAGATGAAACCTGAGTGCAAAGTAATCACACCAATGATAAACAAGTGTGGTGGAAGCTAACAGCACACATAAGCCAGTGATTAGAACTTAAATGTCACGGCAGGTACACATAAACACACATGCATTGCAGGCGCAAGCAGAGTAGCAGCCCAAATAGGGCAGCCGCACATGTGTCTTCTTGGCAATTACAGGCCATCTTTTGTAAATGAAATTTCTTTGTCACTTAATGCTCGTGACGGCGTGATAGCACACTTATTTCATTCTCGACTATCTCTCAGTGCAGTTTCTTGCTTTCCTCAGAAAGGTTGTTTAGTACAGGAATGGCACACAATCACCTAGCTTGTAGTGGTCTGCCAAGTGCCCGTCCATGTTGCTGTTGACCGCCAACCGGTGCTCTCTCGATCGTTTAAGCATCGTCCCATGTGTCCAATATACACTCTGCCGCAGCATGGGAATATTGCAAACTGCATCTCTAACACAATCGGTGCAGCATGTTAGCGATGTGGTTCACAATATTACCCTAAGCTCCGGAAGTTTGTATATTGTACAAACAGGACAATGCTTCAATGATCGAGTGTGCCAGTTGGCTGTCAATAGCAACATGGGTGGGCACTTGGCAGACCACGGCAAGCATTGTGGTTGTGCGCAACTCCTGGGCCAAATATTTCTAAGGAAAACAAAAAACTGCACTGAAAGGGAAATAATCGAGACATTTTAAATAAAAAGATCAGGAAATAAGTGCATTACAGAATGCTGTCACTAGCAATAAGTGACAAACAAATTTCATACATAAAGGACAACCTGTAATCACCGCCATGATCAGAATGCACAGCTGCCACATTTGGTTTGCTAATCCACTTGCACCTTTAATGCACGCATGTTCCTGTGTACTTGCCATAATTCAGTTCAGATCACTATTATGAGTGATGTTAGCTCCTATCACATTCAAGTTTATCATTACTGTGATTACTTTTCACTCAAGTTTCACGTTAGAGTTGCATGGTTTCTGGTGGATAAGCCGTTGGAAGTTGGCAACTGTTTGTGCCCATTTGTCTCATTTTGTCCTCGTCTGCTTAGTGCCACAACCTTGGTCTTTAAGCCACGAACCAACAAGCTCAGTAACAAGTTTTGTTTAAAAGACTGATAACAAAAAATAAGAGGATGAAATACGTTCCAAAAGAAGGAAGAGGTAAAGCACGTTCTACAAACACATATTTTAAAGGGACACTAAAGGTTACTATTAAGTCAACGTGGACTGTTGAAATACCATCACAGAAACCTCAAAACGCTTGTTTCGTACCAAGGAGAGACTTATTTTGAGAGAAAATGCGTTCTGAAGCGTCCGCGTACCTCTAGCGCAGTTCAAATCGCCCGCCCTCCGATCGAGGAGAACTGACATCATGGTCTCATAGTGACGTTGCGCCATCGGTGAGTAGAACGGCGTCCGCAGACGGCGCTACGGCTTCTCTGCGCAAAACGCAAACGCGCGGCCAGAAACAGAGCCAAGACAGAGCCGACAGCAGAGCGAAAGCAGGAGTATGGTGGCTAGCGGAAAGAGAAACGAATTACATCCCACGGCACACGGAGAGTCCGTTTTCATTAAAATATAGGCTGTGGCGAGCTCGCAGTGTGGTCGACGTGGTCTGTGAGAAGTGACAAGCTTTTTCGCACTCGCAACAGGGCATAAAAAAGTGCGAATCGACGCAAAACTCGACCTAGAAACGTGCTTCGCGACAGCCGACCCACATGTTGTTTCCCGCACCGCCACCAGGCGCCGCTACTATACCTCAAGCTCCAGCGCAAGATGCCCATAAGCTGGTACTCCATTCTACGACGCAAACTTCGACACTTGTGGCAATGGACCCTGACACCGACAGGTTGGGTCGCGATGGTGGGCTCAACTTCAGCGATTTGAGCATCGACGAGCGCGACCTGCTGCTGAGTGCTCGCACTGCCGGTTGCGTACTACGACGGCGGCCTCGACACCGGCTCTCCGGAGCGGGAAAGCAACGAGGGCTTCCCACGACATCACATGGACGTGGCATTCTCGCTGCTTGCTCCAAATGAAAGTTTCGCGAGCCAGCAGAACCCTCACAGCACGACGCGATAACGAAAGTACTGAAACTCCAAAGCGTGCGTGGTGCAGAGTCGAGCGCACAGAGCCGAGCGAAAACGAAACCTTTCGAACACCCATATTACTGAAGGGTAACGTCAAAATGTTATTTTTTCTTAGAATCGAAGACGTTGACAAGCAGCATTTTTTCCTGTCTTATAATCGAATGAAATGATATTTTTAATACGAGTAGTTGAGTATTAGTAACACAAACTATGAGGAATCCTTTCGTCATCGGGCTAGTACCGGAATGTTGCTGGGGGGTCTCAAATCGTGTCATGCATTTACCTCAATTTCTCGGTTACTAAAGCTCTGTTCGCGATTAAATTGACGCCTTAGACGTTCTAGAACATTGCTCTACCACTTTAACTTGAGTTTCTGGTAACCTTTAGTGTCCCTTTAATCTGAATGTGCATATCACAAAAATCTGATTCAAATAAATTTCTGCAACAAGAAATATTCAACAACTTCTTTTACATTGTGTCAGGATCGCTGATATTTGCAGGCTACACTTAGTAAATATTGCACTGACGCATTCAAAAGGAAAAATGCAAAATATGTATTAAAGCAAGAAATTACAGAAATGAAGCACCATTCTGCATATAACACAGAAGTTACAGAAGAACACAGACACGAAGTAGGTGCTGGCATGTGACAGGGATCTACTGTTTACTACGGTGTGTGGCATTTGGAATGCAAAGTTGCTCGGCAGCTCTGCTGCGATCGCAAAGAGATGTCAGCTACGAGGTCAGACTTTTCGCCATCGTTGCCTCTGTTGTTGCCGAAGTGTCGACTAGCGACAGTGATGAGGATGACACAGAAAGCAACAGCACGAACGAACGAAACAGGCCCGACAGTAGCACAAACTGCGTGTTACGTCAGCCTCCTGAATATAATCGTCGTGATGAGAACAGCACCCCGCAATGAAAAGGTGTCCCGCAGCTTCTGTAGTGCTACCGCGCCTGTGCACGGAGAATATGCAATGCCAACGAGGAATCTGCCATGCGAGTGTTTGCAAGAGAGGGCTAGCTGAAAAGCTGGCTCACAGCTTCAGCAAGTTTGAGGCTGCTGTCGTCGCTGCTAGGCCACCACGGCATCAAACGAAAATAACGTGTTTGTCATGCGAAGTAATAAATACTGCATGTTTTTCACTTTCATCAGACTCTCTCCGAGTTTCGTTTTTGACAGGTAAGTGGGCGATCTCATGCTATTTCGGTTAAGCAGTACTACCATTTAGTACATACTTATTCCGAGCTCCGGCCAACTACGGTCTATTGAGGTTTCACTGTACCAAAATTTAACAGCTCACACTGAACGTCGTGGTTCGGATGTCTTAAAACTTTTCGCTAGAGCTAACGAGATCACAGATCCAGGTTTGAAAAGAACCAACCCGAAAACAGTGCTACGGCAGACCTACGGTCAACAGACCTACGGCAGTATGCAGCTTTGAGTAGCCAAGCACTTCAGCAGCCGTTGACATCATGGTGGCACTCCAGCAATACGACCCCCCGACCATTAAAAGTCAATAGCCAAGCTTGTTTTTAACATCAGGACCAACTAAATGGCGAAACAGTAAGCACCTACCCAGCAACTCTCAAGAAGCCTGCTGCAGACTGCAATTTCAAGCTGACCTCGAGGACATCAGCTACCGAGTCAACTTGCACATCAACAGTGAAAAAATGTTTTTGCAGTGCCAGAAGCGAAGTTTCTGGGATACAAAAATGATTCTAGGGGTGTCCATCCTACTGAAGACAAAGGCACAAGCGTGAACTAACAAATACTAACTGCAGTAGTTTTTAGAGCTATTTGCATTCTATGACCCGTTCTTGGATCAGGCTACTGCTGCTAATAATTCATGCCAACTCCTCCAAAAAGAAGTTCCTTGGACTTGGTTGCCACACTGTCAAAATTCATATAAATCCCTAACAGGTCTATTCTGGATGTGCTTTGTCCATGTGAAACATCCACAGGCATAACAGTATGCATATCACAGAAATACAAAAATGTAATTATTAATTGCACAAAATACTACACAATACTAAATTCGGTAGCAATAAAAAACACCTGAGTAGTACACCTCTCATCCATACTTGGACACAAGTTAAGAATGCAAGGAAAGGACAGCTCATGTCGAGGTGTAAGTGAACACAAGAAAAGCTACTTTGCCCTCCTGAATAATGCAGGCAAAAAAAAACGCCTTATGCTAGCTCAGACCATAACATAAGCTGCACTTTTCCTTCCCTACTTGATTTCTATGACTAGCCACGAGCAAGAATGGGCATTCTTGTTGACTTTGTACGTGCTGACAGCACAATATTCTGCCCACATAAAAGAAAGAGTGCAGGCCACAGCTATAAAAATTGTACATAAGCTGCACTTTTCCTCCCCTACTTGATTTCTATATGACTAGTCATGAGCAAGAATGGGCATTCTTGTTGACTGTACCTGCTGACTGCACAATATTCTGCCCACATAAAAGGGTGCACGCTACAGCTATAAAAATTGCACTATGCTCTAAAACATTCAAAAGGCAAAATATAATTGCTAGAACACCAAAATGGAGCACACAAATAAAATTCCACAATGTACACAAATCTGACCCACATGGGAATATATCACAGTTCCTAAAATACATGAAGCATACAAAGTGTGCTTGCAAAATAGCCAGCAGTAGAGGCAAAAACTATATTCACTATAGCATTACAGCTAAACTGCCACGACTGCCTCACGAAGAAACTAACATCAGAAAAAGAAGATCAGGTCTAACAATTGTCAACGTGCCTATTCCAGCAGGCCATGCCCCCTGCCTCAAGACTTAATTCTCACTTAAAGAGAACACTCGCATAAGATTCAGTGACTAAAAAGAACACTCGCATCACATTAAACATGACAAGTCACATTTGACAAAATGCTAGAATATAGAAAAATAACACACATATGGCAACATACAACATGGAACAGTACCCAGCCACAGTTGCCTTGTACCTAACTGGTTGACCCAGATAATTTGGACAAAGATTTAAAAAAAACGAGCTCTAGAGAAATCATACAAACTGCATATTAGCAGTAGTCGTGTGTACTTACCAGTATTTTTTCATCACTAAATGTTAACCGATTGTTTTTATTTTTTCCACTTTTTAAGTACTGCTTGAATCGCAACATGTCAATTGTGTTGTATAGTGCCTCGAATAATGTGATTCAAGCATTCGTTCTGTGCCAAAATTCGCCTGGTTGTTAAAAAAAACAAAAGCTTGCAAAATAAAAAGAACACAGGGTGAAGTGCTTGCGCAACTGTTTTGTGTTGCACTCGCACTTGCAATGGGTGAACAAGCACGGTCGCAGTCAGATTCAAAATTTGCACTTTCTTTCATTCGTATGAGTTCACGCGACATAGAAACTTAGCACATCCTTTTTATCAAACGGGCAAATTACTCTAGCAGTCATCGCCTTTCATCGTTCTCACACACTTCACCCTTTCCATTACTTGAAACAGCATAAAAAGCTATTTCCTTCTCTTTCAAAGTCTTAACCTCTTTATTGCTTCGTCAGGCCTTGGCTAGTACATGCATTTTCACCGTTATGTGACGAGAACCAGAGGCCCAGATGCTGACAACCGGAGCATTGCCGTTACTCCCCTGTGACCAGTCAGGCTGCAACCATGCTTGTTCACCCATTGCATGCGTGAGCGCAGTACACTACCAGTCATGCAAGTGTCTCATCGCATGGTTTATTTCGTATTTCGTGGGCCTCTGTATCTTCTTGGCAAAAATGTCCAGGCAAATTTAGCACAGACAAAATGCTTCAATCCGAGGTTATTTGTGGTGCTCTACAACTATATAATTGGTATGCTGAGATTTAAACAATAATTAAAAAGCAGAACAAATAAAAACCAAATAAAAACAATTAATATTTAGCAATGGAACAAATACTGGTAAGTACACAGAACCACTGCTTACATGTAGTTGGTACGATTTCTCTAGACCTCGCGTTTTTTTTAAACCTTGGTCAAAGCTAACTGGGACACCCAATATACTGTGCAATGCCATTCGAGCTAACCATTTTTTCTAAGCAGGCAAACAGTACTTAGACTTTAAATTTTGTACCACAACAGCAGTCTTACAAATATCCATGCAACTTATTTGCCACTTTTCGACAAACTGTACAACGCACTTAAATAAAAAATTGGCAGTGGCTTAGCTCGGCTATGCCAGGTTATACGTAGCGAAAGCTAAGGCATAGCATAGTTAGCCTTGGTTAATCTTGATTGCAAGTCCAGGTTAGTTTGGTTGTCTAGCTATGTTGCGGCGTTTAGCAGTCGTTCGGCGCGCTGTTCGTCTGTTTCCTAGGCAATTTGTTTCCTCTTAATCTCGTTCCGATGTCGATTCCAGGCCTCCTCCTGCTTATCAGAATTGTTGCTGTCTATACTGCTGCCTCAACTGTGGTTGCGGTGCACGTGAGCTCTCCTTTTCAATCCTCTGACATGTTATCAGGCATGCGACGCAACTGGCAAAGTCAGCGGAGGCAAGCGCGACGAGGCACGCGGACGTCATACCAAACGGCGGCAGCAGAAAGGCGCGACGCTGCGCAACACCTGTGGCTCCGTGCTACTAGTGGTGCATGCACAGTAGTGACTAGTAGTGACTAGTGACAGCAGTGACTAATATAAAGCTTTTCTACAGCCAGTTTCGTTGTTTCTCGTGATATCACAATATGTGGTCACGTCAAAGCAGGACATAGTGACATTTTGACGCGCTCTGGTTTAGGTCACCCTGTATCCTGCTGCGCATCATGAGGGTCTATGCAGCAGCACAGTGGACGACTGAGCAAGCCAGAGCAAGTTTCAAAACATTGAAATGTTCTGCTCTGACATGACGACATACTGCAACATCATGGCACAGAATAAACCTGTGAAGCAAAGTCAAAACTGCCTGCAGAAATTTATTACAAATTATTCGCGTTATTTCTGAGGCTTTTCACAATTTCTTCTAGGGTTGGAGCACTAGGACTCTATTTAAAGCAAGAAATTAAGTCTAGAGGCACACTGTCCACAACTAATGCATTACTTTTAAGTTGCCCCATAGTGCAGGATGGTGCAAACTATTTTTTCAGAGAGCAATTTTTCATCACTGTTTGTGCGCTTTGAAAAAATTAATTAACTCGAGGGCTTTCACCCGTGGCTTTGTGTGGCTGAGGCCCATAAACCCATGCTCTAAAAATGTGAGCAGCTTGCACGCTTTTTTAGGGTATTCAATGTGGAATACCCAAAATGATGCAAACAGGCATGCCACGCCTTCTAAGAGGTTGGACACTGCGAAAAGCCGCTGGCCATCCACAAAGAGGTCCAAAGCTTGATCTGATGACCTCACCAAGCATGGGGTCAGCTCTGTTGCTTCCTGCATGAAAGTAACAGACAACTATAAGTCATATCACAAGGTATGCACACCAGAGCTGTAAGTTGAAGCATGCTCAGGGTATTGAATTAGTGCTCGGATATGAGCTGTTAAATCCAAGTTACTGCGATTTACAGCACACACTGGGACTGCCTTTGTCCTAGTGTGCACGCTGTATGTCACAGTAACATGAAACACCAATTAGCCTGGTCTATAGCCTTGTCGCAGTTAAACCCAAATGAAAAATGCAAACTGGTCTCAACCCATTCCGACATAATAATATGGTACGCATAATGCCAGTTCACACAGGAAGCATAAGTTTCCATTGGAACACATCGTTCCAGTCTATGAGCATGTGCAGATCCTTACATCGCCAAAATTAAAAATAGAAGGAACAAAATGGTGGACATTTAAGCCTGCTTCACATGCAAGCAAATGCACGGTCACTAAGTGGCACCGTGAGGCACAGACACAGCTAGGTTCACAAGCACTTCTTTGCGCGACGGCTGCTGCTAGTGATATTTCACATGCCACAAGTGCCTGTGATCATTGGGGTTCCATGAGCCCCAGAAGGCTTTGTGAACAGCATGCACGAAAAATTTCTGAAGCATATAGCATCGCATGTTAGCCAACCTTCCACACCTTTGCCCAAGGCCGGGGTTGGTTTTATAGCCATTCCATGTGCTTTATTTCCTTAAATGTTGCACCCTTTCCCCTTGCATATTCACTTTTTGCCTCAATCACATGAACCGCTTTCCATTTTTATTTTAGGGCTTCATATTTTCCATTGCTTAAAAACAAAAACTTGAAAAACCAGTGCTTCTCAGGTCCCTTTTTTGTTCATTCGTCCACACACTGCTCAAAATGGACCCTTTTGCAGTGTACTGTAGATGCCTACTGCAAGGTCAGAATATTGCAGGTGTGAGGAGTCATGTCCCCAACAAATGCACAATCTATTAAAGATACGGAGGCGGAGGAGGTTAGATTTCTGACCATATGGGGTTGTCCCATGTTTATCAAAATGAAAGAACGTCAGAGTCAGGTTGCTAGACTGGCACATAAATGTCAATACCATAGCACTCACCGTTGTGAGGATGGTGTCGAGCTGCTCCCTACAGCGGGCTGCCACGAATTCCAATACAGCCAGCACAGGCTCCTCTGCAAGGTGCAATGGTATATTGTTAGATTTCTTAAAATAGCAAATCTATCACTCCCAGCAGCTTTTAACCTTTAAGCTAAGTACACTGTAATATAATAGAGCAAAGCACTAGTACTTGTTTTGTACCCATTGCTGAGCAACTGAATTGGGTGAAGTGACTAGACTGGACAAAAATTCATATTTATATCTTAATCTCTGGACCAGCTCCCAAGGCAAAGGGAGACTGAATTTTTAAAAAAATTATGTAGTATCTACAGTGTAGGTTAGCTGCAAGTTGGCTGCAAAAAACAGTGGCTTGCGTACTAATGAGAGGAATGAATGTGTGCAAAGTACCTGCAAACCGCTGCTACACTAGGACTGTTTGAGTTGCTTGCTCTTCTTGATGCCCAGCTTTCCTCCACAACCAGAAAATGCACTCATTCACCAGTGTTAGATTGCTTACATCAAAAGAGGACTTTAACCTATAAATGCTGGTAAGAGTGAGTACTGACATTTCCTGGAATAGTATGTTTCTTGCACATATTTACTTATGCAAATTCACCCCAACTCATTCACTTATACCCACTCTATAGGCCATACGTCAAGAATAAGTGAATGTGCACACTTTTGAAATCAATGCGATGAAACATGGCTGACAGACCACCCCGACAACAAGGGACTGTTCTAAAGCTGCAAAATGACCAAACAGAACTGTAATTGAAAAGTCTATTTATAAACTGGGGTTATTTAATCCCTAATATTTCGTATATCTGTGCACTTCATTTTGCCCCATATTCAACATAGCCACCAGAGGTACTTAAAGGTGCAATGTCATGCTTAAAAACAATGCTTCAAGTGCTATACTACCAAGGGATGTTATGTGAATAAACAAATCAAAACATTGCTGGTATGGCGGCTAAGCAAGGCTGCTTTATGCATTAGAAAACACATTGGAGGGCACAAATTCACAATCGGCATCACCTGCACCTGCAGGAATGACTGTTACCCAAAATAGCTACAGGTCTCTTGCCAACACTCCAAAAGCAGAGAAGGTAACAATTCATTGAATTACCAGATGCCACTTCAGAGAAGGCTGCTGCTTCCTCCGAAGTTCCCTTATCGAGAATCACTTTTCCCATTTTCGTGCAGCCATCTTGAACGCAGTCAACGGCTGCCCGCTTGAAAAGAGTTTCAAACTCTACCAGCAGCTGAAAAATGAAGAGCGCAGGGATTACTACATACTGCATGCAAAAGGAAGATGCAAACATACCGAGACTTCCGTCGACAAAAATGGATAAAGTGTAAGAGCCTCAGCCAGTGCCATGCTCTTCAGGCGCTCGTGCCGCTCTTGTGCTGTGGCCAGCAGCCTCGGCCGCAACATATCCTCATCCCTGCAATTGGGATTATTATGCAGCCACTCATTGTGCCGCATGATTGAGTCAAGAGACTCTCCACGCACAACGAGGTGGCTGCAATCCTGTAATACATACAAGAATGTTAGTAACACAGCTTTTACATGATTTGGACGGTTTTGCGTGAAGCCATGGAGTCAGTAAGAAACAATATGATAAATGGCAGAACAGTCTAAACATTCTCAGTAGACACAATGATATGTAACTGGAGCTTTGTGCTCCTTCAAACACAAAGGGAGAGGACAACACTCGCATCACCAAGTCATGTACAAACAAGGCAAGGAGGCGTTTGGCCACCAAGTGTACATTCTTAGGAGGCAAGCGAAATCACTGGAGAAAGTACGAAGTTTGAAGTTACTACAATATGTGCTTGCCAATTTTTACACATGCCCAATATAAAAAATGGTTTGATGCAAAGAAAATATCCCTGTACAGGATCACATTAGCATGTCTTTTAGGCACAAGCAAGAAATGTTATATTTCACGGTAATTTTTGCGACAATACCACTGCATCACTGATTCTTCCGCTCTCATTTCTAGGCGAGTGTTTTTTTTTCTGCTAAGGAAAAGACTGATTTTGTACTGCTTAGTCACAAATCCCAGCTGCTTACTTGCTGTCTAGTAAACACGAATTCCTAATCATGGGTAACAATCTTGCTAGTAACCATTCTCATATAGGCACATTCACCTGTTTTCACCACAGGAATGTCTTACGCCAGTAAAATGCTTGCCCCACTTTTCTTTTGTTCTGCCCTGTTACTCAAGTGTGCTTAATTCTGGCAGCTTGCCATATCACAAGGTTGTTGTGCTGTGGTGACGTTGAGCCCAACCCCGCTCCTGGTGATAACAACATCCTTGAGGCTATTCTCACCAAACTAGAAGCTTCAGACGCAAGAAATATTGACTTCCAAAGGGATACCAAGCATCAGTTGAATGGCATTGCGGAAAAAATTGACGACCTTGCCAAATGCGTGTCCACTTTTGAAACTGCCTTCAGATGTGGACAGGTTGAAAATAAGTGTTATTGAAATAGCTTCGAGGATTAATTCATTGCAAATAAAATAAACCAGCTATCGGGCACCCTGGGTAACCTAGAGAACAGATCTAGGCGAAACAACCTGAGTGTGAAGGGCCTTCCAGAGAGGCAAACAGAGACTTGGTATGAAACCGAAAAAAATTTTTGAACATTTTTTTTCCAAGCAAATTGGGTTTCCAAGTAGGAAACATTGAACACGAGCATCGTCTGGCACATCCGAAAAGTGGTTTCAACAGGCTAATCATCCCATTTCTGAACTTCAAAAGCAAACAGGAAGTTTTTGCGAACTCATCAAAATTGAAAGACCACAAGGATCACAAAGTGTGATTCACGGACAACTCTGTTAAAATGCATGCAATCGGAGAGCGGTTGTGGGATTTCGGAAAACAATTCCGCAATCGGGCAAAAATTACGACTCAAGTTTCACAAATTTTCAGCTAACGGCCAAACATACATTCTTGATTCTGCCTCTGGCACTGTCGTCCCCTTGGCAAACATATCTCAATCCATGCAACCCTCTGGCTCGTAATGACATGAGAAGTTGATGACTGAAATCTAAAAACAAGCCGAAAAACATTCTTCCGCTCACATTTTTGTTTTCCAACTTCGGCAGTATTTTGTCTAAGCAAGATGATCTCGTCTGTTCAATGATCGCGGGTGCAACTGACATTTTATTAGGCACTGAGACATGGCTCAGTAGTGATGCACCAGGCTGTCTACTGACTATTCATTCTGAGTTTAACATATACAGAAAAGACAGAAGTACAGCGCGTGGCGGTGGTGTTCTTGTAGCTGTTTGAAAATCAATTAATTCTGAAAGTGTGCTTGTGCCATTATCTTCCACTGAAACCTGCTGGGTCATTGTGCGCTCCTGTTCATCACATTCTTCCTTTATTATCGGTGTTTGCTATCGTCTTCCAGTCTCCGATACAAATTTCATTCGATGCTTCATCTCTGAATTAGAAGTCATTCGAAACAGGTTTCCTCGAGTCCCTATAATTTTAACACGAGACTTCAACTACCCTGGAATCGATTAGGGCAATAATTCCATTTTCAGCTCTAGCTCGAACAAACAGGAAAGTCACAATTTTCTTCACACTCTGAACCCGTTTCCATTACACCAGATCGTGAAAGAACCTACACGCGATACCGCTATCCTTGATCTTGTATGTACCATGCATCCAAGACGATATTTCTGCTAATGTTCTAGAACAAATCAGCGATTGCAAGCTAATTCAGTTTAATTATCAACTTAGTGCTAATTTCCACAAGTATTACAGCGAACATATATATTAATGACTATTCTAAAGCAAATATATCCACAATCAGTAGGTGTCTTTAACGATTCTTTGTCACCTTTAGAGCATGACTTCAGAAGCCGTTCTGTTGAAGAAAACTGGTCACTATTTAGGAACATAATCTTGTGCATAAGGGATATGTTTATCCGAAAACTTCCTATTTGTCCCAGCCTGAAAAGCCCTTGGTTTAGCTGACATTTGAAATGCTTAATAGGAAGAAAAAAAAACACGCTTACTGCACTGCTATGCATACTAACAAGGCTGATGCCTGGGTTAAGTACAGAGATAATGCATGTCTCTGTAAAACTGAAATAAAAACATCAAAGGATTCATTCAATACCACACTACCAGGAATTCTAATTAATCCCAAGCACTTCTGGAAAATAATTAACCGTGGAAAGTCTAGAGCTCAGGAGCTCCTCCTCATCAAGACCGCTAACTTAATAAGTCACTTGCCAGAGTGTTTACTACTGAAAGGAGCATGCCCCCATCATGCATCCTGCCTCATTCTCAGTGTGTTAGTATGCCGAATGTGGTTGTGACTCCAGAAGGAGCTTTAAAAGCCGCACAACCTCTTCCTAACAGAGTCCTGGTCCTGATGGTATATGCTCTAAATTACTACAATTTACCACTCCACACATCTGCTTTTCCGTGTATGCTTTTACAGCAGTCTATAGATGACAGTACCCTGCCATATGACTCGAAACTCGCACACGTCATTCCCATCTACAAATCCAGCAATCGCAGTGACTGTGGTAACCACAGACCAATATCATTAACATCAATACCACGTAAAATCCTTGCGCACATTCTTTACAGTAACATCATGCAAGACTTAGTAAATAACTATCTGCTTTTTCCGAACCAGAATGGCTTTCAGCGAGGGAAATCCTGTGAAACGCAGCATTTTGAACTCATCAGATAGTCACTCGGTTATTCACTCATTAGGCCAGATTGATGCTGCGTTCACAGAATTTTCTAAAGCATTCGGCCGAGTTCCTCATCAAATGTAAAGCGTCAAACCTTTAATCTTAATGAAAGCGTTTCAAGTTAGATTCATAATTTTGTAACCGACAGATCGCAGGCTGTTCTACTTTAGATAGCATTGTTTCTTCACCTACTGCTGTCAAATCTGGAGTTCCTCGGGGGTCCGTCTTAGGCCCACTATTATTCCTTTTTGTACATTAATGATCTCCCCAATATCTCATTGCAAATTCTTCTTTATGCAGATAACTGTATCAAGTATCATCAGATCATGAACCTAACGATTCTCTTTTTCTGCAGGCTGATTTGACTACGTTATCATCATGGTGTGACATGTGGCTAATGCAGAATAATGTTATTAAAACCAGGGCAATGACATTCACTACACATCGCACGTAATTATCATTTTCTTATAATATCAACAATGCTGCCATTGAGCCGGTAAATCAGTTCAATACCTTAGTGTCATCATGTCAACTAACTCAACATGGAATCAGCACATAGACTACATCACCAGCAAGGCGAGTGAAACACTAGGACTAATACGTAAAACACTACATGGCTACACCTGACAAAGCTGTTGGTGTACAACACTTTAGTCAGACCACAGCAGGAATATGCCTCTATTATTTGGAATCCGCATCAGGGATACATAATGTAGTCACTGTAATCATTACAGAATCATGCGATTCGTTTTATAACAAGCAACTACACACACGACAGTATCACACCTTCCAAACACCTTGAATCTTCAAACACTTCAGCAACGAAGACACATTTCTTTACTTCATTACTTCTTCAAACTCTACCAGAGGACTTGTACTTTCCAACTACCGTAGAACATATTCGCCCTGCTTCATACATCTCCCAGTGCAATGATCATCCACTCAAAGTATACCTACCCCATTGCAGGAGTAACTTGTTCAAACTTTCTTTTTTGCTTTTAGCTATTAAACTTGGGAATGAACTGCCGAAACACATTGAGTCTATTGAGAATTCTAATGCATTTTCTGCCGCTGTGTTTTCTGTATAAGCCTGCGCTTTTTGTTGTTTTGGTGTTATCTGCGAGTGTGCAATAATGTTACCCCCCCCCCTTATGTAATACCCTTGTGGTGTCTTTAAGGTTACTGCAAATAAATGAATAAAAATAAATTAAACCTATGAATGTTGTGCAAAGTTCGTCGTACTAATTTTTATTTTGCAACAATGATAATATGAATGCCATATTTCTGGTAAATAAACTTGAATGAGAATTTAAAAGTGGTCCAAAGGTTGTGGACCACTACAAAGGAAATAAAAAGATTACGCTTTCTTTTGATGTGACCAGCATTTCTACCATGAGTGACAAAGGCAAGACGACCATTAAAATACTGATGAAAACAGGGAGCATTGCAACAGCCATGAGGCTGCCTACACATTTGTGAGAAAAAATGCTGGACTGAACATTTGCTAATGACAAGCAATTTCACCACACAGCACATCATAATGGTTGCAAACGCACATTACACTTCTCTTGCCTCCAGGTACTTTCAAGCAAAGTTGCAGAGTAAAGCGTCATGGATAGAAGAGCCTCCCAGTAGCACACACATAGCAAGCCTCAGAGCATATTATAAGCAGTAAATAGATGGCCAACAGGCGTTAGCTACAATGGAGATTCAAGCTGGTTGGTCTGAAATAAATGTACTATAGATATATAACGGGCTTTAGTTACCAAGTTACCTGTTGTGAAAACCCATGAAGTTAGCCATTGTGAAGCCTAAGTGTTGTGGTGTCATCATTGCTTTCGTCTACATTGTTGCTTGCGTGGTTTAATTTCCGAAACAAACCACCGTATTTACTTGATTGTAACCAGAGTTTTTTTTCACAATTTTCGTTGCTTGAACTCGACAAAATAACGACAGAATAACGACAGAATAACGACAAATGCACAATTTAAAACAAATGTCCTAACTTCCGTGGTTTTTAGCATTACATTGGCAACGTGTACCCTTACGTTTCCATCGAATCTACAGACAAGTCGACAAAAGTCAAAACTTGTTTTTGTTGGAATCAACATCATTTTCGCTGTGCCTGTGACTGGCGTTATGGTTACCATGTGGTTACAGGGCTGCAGTACCCTGTGGTCTTTTTTGCTTGAACTCTGCTTATTCAATAAGTTATGGAGACTTAGTGCATTCTATGTGATGCCCGTTTCGAGAGACAAGCAACTCTGATGGAAAGAAGGCGGGAAACTTCGCCGTGGCTTGGCAACTCGACATCAGTGATTTGCAGATGACAGAACCAGCAGGAGGCTCTCTTTAAATGCGAGGCTAGTCGGAAGGGCTCTGCTGACCCAATAGTGGCCTGGTACCATATCAAGATGGCAAGTTGGGCCAGTTGGTTGGGATTCATAGTAAGGTTCGTTACAGTGCAACACAAGACAAGTACAAGAGAAGGTATAAAACGACGACACGGCGCTGACTCTCAACTGATATTTTATTTAAGATACGTCTAACGTAACATAGGTGCCAGTTGATAACCATGACATGCACGAGATAGAGATGCATCGCGGTAACTGTGACAAACTGACGCATAATCAAAATTGACATAGGAGTTGAACATTCACACATCGCTTCGTTTGTCCCACGTACTCTCTACCACAACATAATGGAATAGCATACACAACCTGCTTAGCACAAGTGATGTACCTGTTCACATGTTTGACAGGGCATTTTCCCTTCACTTGCTTATCCTTCAGCTAATTATCAACTAACGGGCACATGCGACCAATTTTATGTTTCATAGAAAAATGAACATCATTGCTGTACCTTGAACCAATGTTGAACCAGCCCATATGCTAACTTGTGTACGTTAGGTACTACTGCGTTTTTTCTTCTAATTTAATTTTAATACCTTGGTCATTTATGCTCTTGACGCCGCAAACCATACTTTCGCTCACAGATGAAACAATCGCTTCGGGGTAACCAGCGTCCAGTAAGCAATTTACCTGATCAGAAAAGGCAGCCTTCGACATATGAAAACACGACTTCTTTCATGCAGCATTTACTTTAGAATTACCGGATTTGTAGTTAAAAATGGGCTTAACCGACCTGGGATCATATTTCTAGCACATAATTTTTACCAAAGATTAATCTCGGGTCTAGAAACTGCAGTTTATGGTCCTTAGGGACTTCGAAAGTGACATTTTCTAGGTTATATTAATAGGCAACCAGAGGGCCACCTTGCTAAGCTTTCAAATAGGGTTTTTCGCTATGTTGATGATTTCATTATATTTTTTACCAGTGACATTCAGGCCGAGGGTGTTGATGAAATTTTACCATTGTTAAGGCAGCACAGTATGGGCCTTGATTTTACTATCGAAGTACCAAAGGACCATCAACTGCAGTTTCTAGACCCGAGATTAATCTTTGGTAAAAATCACATGTGCTGGAAATATAATCCCAGGTTGGCTAAGCCCATTTTGAACTACAAATCTGGTCATTCTAAAGTAGTGAAGCGTGCTATAGCAAAGACTATTCTAAATGCTGCATTAAAGAAGTCGTGTTTTCATATGTCGAAGGCTGCCTTTTTTGATCAGGTAAATTGTTTACTGGACGCTGGTTACCTCGAAGTGATTGTTTAATCTGTGAGCGAAAGTATGGTTTGCGGCGTCAAGAGCATAAATGACCAAGGTATTAAAATTAAATTAGAAGAAAAAAGAAAAAACGCAGTAGTACCGTACGTACAAAAGTTAGCATATGGGCTGGTTCAACGTTGGTTCAAGGTACAGCAATGATGTTCGTTGTTCTACGAAATATAAAATAGGTCGCATATGCCCGTTAGTTGATAATTAGCTGAAGGATAAGCAAGTGAAGGGAAAATGCCCTGTCAAACATGTGAACAGGTACATCACTTGTGCTAAGCAGGTTGGTTATGCCATTCCATTATCTTGTGGTAGAGTATGTGGGTCAAACGAAGCGATGGGTGAATGTTGGACTTAGAGAGCATGAGCTATCTCTTGAAAGGGTTGCGCCACTTCATCTCCCGGAGCATTGCAAGTCGTGCAGTTGTCGCCCCGAATTAAAAAAAAAATTGATTTTTAAACACATGAGCCAATTGACAAAGGAAATCACCAAGGCTTACAATATAAAGATTAGGTCAAAACACGCATCAGCGAACTGTCTATCTTCATGACAAGGAGCTGCATTACCTATGTCAATTTTGATTATGCGTCAGTTTGTGACAGTTGCCCCAATGCATCTCTGTATCTCGTGCATGTAATGGTTATCAACTGGCACCTACGTTATGTTAGACATATCTTCAATAAAATATCAGTTGAGAGTCAGCGCCGTGTCGTCATTTTATACCTTCTTTTGTCCTTGTCTCGAGTTGCACTGTAACGAACCTTACTATGAAGGTACCGTATTTACTCTAACCTAATGCGTTCTTTTTTTCCGATAAAACAAGTCTGAAAACCGCAAATGTGTCAGGATCGACTACGACCATAAATCTGCATTACCATAATGCCATCGGCATTTCAAAATGGTAGCCTCATACGCGCATAGAGCCTAGCTCGCGTAGCTTACTTCATGTGCTTAGTATGTGTGCTTAGTCCACCGTCTGCCTTCCCGTTTTCTGCATTTTTCTCTGTATGAGAATGGAAGTGCCGACTGTGAAAACACGCCGAGTTCATCACGATGCCATACTTAAAAGGAAAGTGATCATGTGTGTGGAGACAGAAATCAGGCTGCATCACGGCCGTTTGGAGTTCCCGAAACTTGCGTGCGGGACTGGCTTGCGCAAACAGGAGGTGTTCTACTCTAGCAGCTACTGCATATAGTGCAGCCGTGTGGCCCCTATTTTAAAAGCAATATGCGATGGAAACAGTCTATGCATCTAGGTGCACCACGCTCTGTCTTTGTTGCTTAGTTCACGCTGAAGTCAGAAGCCGCACAAAGGTAAATTTCCTCACTCCTACTACCGCACTTCTGCACTCCAGCATTTTGATGAAGTTTACGCAGTAATTGAGTGAGACGTGTTCATGTTTGTGTATGTACGCACATAAAACCATGCTTGTTAATTCAGTTAGTAAGCAAATGTTCAAAAGTTCATACAGCCGATAAAACTACTATCCTTACTTTTCATATAGGTGTCTACTAATTAGCTATAGATGCTTCGCCTTTCGGATGAAGCTGCAACCTTTTTTTATTTATCACAAGTTTAATGCATTGGAAGTAAATGTTTGTTTTACCAAATGAGAGAAAGTTCTGAAAGAACTTTCTCTGTATGAAAGAATGGGGTGCGGGGGTACTGTATAATTTTTTTTTTTTTGGTCACAGCAAACAGGTGTGCCTTACATTTGAGTGAGCATTAGAACCGAGTAAATATGGTACTCCAAATCAAGCAAGCTCAAAGATGACGTGATCTCTTACAGAGGCAAGGTAGTTTCACCTCAGCGAGACTCAGCTTGTCATGGCACTGATAACGATCTTGGTACAGCGCCAAAACACTTGTCGGGGGCACTTTAAGTGGCCAGTCCTGCAAAGCTCCGGCACTATGGTTTAACAAGGTTTCACTGTATATTCAAATTGCAATCCGAGAGCTATCATATCTGTAGGTTGTGTCCTTTAGGATTTTTCTACTTATTTTAGCTTGAGAAATACAGTTCAGTAAGTTCCTTGCGCCACATGGAGGGCCTGGGTATGGGAGGTTTGAAAATATTTTTGCCTAAACGACATCCAACGCCGACACTGGGTTTTCTCCGACACTTGCTCCTTAACGCTGTCACGTTGAAATAGAATAAAGCTGGGGAGAAGGCGTTCGGATAGTCAGAATGCAGGTCGAGGGAAGGGTCTCTGTGTGTCCTTAATTGGTTATGCATTAGGAAGAGCCTTTGCCTACTCAAAAGCAATGGCTGGGCACTTGCTATGCCATTTGACCATGAAGATATGAGCCAAAAAGTACAGACGGGGCTGCCTTTGAACATTTGTACTTGCTTATCTTGCAGTATCCACACAAATTAGCCTACGCAAAGAACTAACGAGAATTTTCTTATGCTTTTCTACAGCCATAAACCACATAAAATAACTGACAAAATACACATGATTATAAGTGCCTTCCTAAAGAAAGCTGCATGAAATGCTAAACAAAAGAAATATTTTAAATACAACTTACAAACAGACGGCACAACTTCTTGTTGGCTCCACTGGACGGGGGCACCTTTGTGCCTGTGTGGTGAGCTTTGCGCTTGATTGTCTCCATCTCCTCGGAAGGATGTTCCGTCTTTTTGCGCATGTTCTTGAATTTCGACCGAAGCCCCAGCACCCACGACTCCTGTAAATGATTTTTAATGAGAAGACAAAAGCCAGTTTAATATCACAAGTGCCAAAAGGGAACAAACTGAATGGCTACGTGGCAGACACACATCCATCAACTTTACCTAAAAGGGCGCTACAATGACCTGCTATTACTACTTGTAGGTAGGCATGAAGAAAAGGCAATTTGCTTCTACAATAAAAGGAAAATTATTCAATGCTGCCAGATGTCACTATGACTTGAAACAATTGGGCATACAACGTCAAGGAAGACAACCACAAAGTGTCGTGTAGTGTGCATTAAAATGTGTAAAGTTGCTTCTGTTCAGTGGACCAAAATATTCCTTGCATCAAATGAAGGGGGTGGGAGGCCCTTGTCTTAAAGCTGTGTCCTAAGCAGTTATCTCAAAATGGAAGGACAGAAATGCACTGCTAATGCTTTCCATTTGCACATAGCTTCACCAAGGTTCAGAAAGAAAAACAGCCATGCTGATGCCCCATCATGTAGCTGCATTTACGTTGGGCCAACCTACCGTTACCTCAATGATCTTTCTTGCAATGCACTGCAAGAGATGTGGTTGTCATCTCTTTGATAGCTGCATAATTCTTGGTTGAAGCAAGAATCAGATTTACTAAGGAGATTACTGAAGCATGGAACTGAAAAACTTGGTGAAATACTTCCCGAGACTGCCAACATGGAATACTTAAATTTTGTATGTCAAGTGTTTGCATTTTTTTTGTATTGCACACTGATATGCTCAGATTACACTGAGGTTGGCAGCGCATAGAGTAGTAACAGGACCGCAAGAATAAAATGTTGAAAGTATTGCATGCCCTTTTTCACGTCTGTGTCCAGTTCATGCTTCTTTAATCATTCATGATTCTTATCGGATCTGGTTTCTATGGCCAGGCAACTACTTTTGCAAGCAAGCTTTGAAAGGAACATTACCATGTTTCAAAGAATGACATCACATGTCCATGCTGCTCTAAGGGTGAATCAGCATCATGCAGACAATGCAGTAGTCCTAACAAAGCTACCATTTCAGATGTTTCTCCGAAAAACGAGGAAACCGAGCACACACAACACAATTTTGCGAACTCACTTTGTGTGGCCAAAAGGGGCAAAAAATTTGACATGGTCCGCAGTCTAAAGGCTAAACCCCATTGGCGCGATTTTGTGCGCGACAGCGACGAGCGATGGGTTCGCGCGACGGATGGGGCCGTCGCTTGAACAGATCGCTCGGTCTTGTCGCGCGATCGCTCGGTTTTGCAAATCTAGAATTCGTCGCTCGTCGCCCGGAAGTGCTATGCGCGACTAGCCAATAGCGCAAAGCCGGAACTGGATGTACATAACTCCAGTACTTCTGACTGTCGCACGGAACGAGCAAACGATTGAATTTTTATACATGCAAGGATAAGAACCTATTGCAAGACTTTCAGAAATATTTTATGCTGCTTTTTACAGTAAAATACATCAACTTAAGTTAATAAAGCATGCGTCACGCTAGTTTCGGCGCCTATATTGCTGCCCTCATACCGGCAACACTGGAAAGCCATCGCGCGAAGCGGTCGCTCGCTTGGAGCTTGACTTCTGGGCGACGAGCGAACGCGACAGCCATCTCCATCGCGTCGCTTGTCGCTGTCGCGTGCAAGATCGCTTGCATGGGGTTTATACTTAAAGTTTATGTCACTCTCTGTGATCAGTAATGGCACTGTTATTTTTAGTATCAGTATTGGACATTTCGGACTGAGTATTCTTCATGAGTAAATTATTAGAAAGCAGTCTCTTTTCACTGCTGAAGATTTCATTAAAGCTATGAGCATTACCAGCTAGATCACTAGGGGGACATTAAAAACAAACACTGTTAGTTTATACTGACAAAGTATTCATGAAAGCTGTAGTTTCATTCATTCTGTGACAATAGGTTTATTATTACAAGAAAATTAAGGTCACAGTTTCATTATATTTTGCAGCGAAATCCTTCCGCTGGTACATTGGTGAGACAGTGGAAGTTCTCAAAAAGTGCCATGTTCAATCTTTGGCTCCAATAAGACACAATGTAATCCATTTTTAATAACAAAGAATTAACTAGGACCTAGCAGATGCTACCAAATCCATGACACTGCGGCATCTGGTTTGTAGGAACTCAAAAGCCATTTTTCCCCCACCTTTTATGGGTTACCAAACTGCTTTCAGCAGTAAAAAAGACACTTTTAGTAGCGTAGAAGGCCAATTTACTAATAGGAAACAAATAATTTTTCTCTCTAGCATCCCTTTAAAGACATGATAGCAGGGCAATTGAAAAATCCACATTCGTACTCCAGAAGTCATTTTAATTTCTGATTAACTTTCAGGAAAACATTACCTGCTCAACGGTTTAAATTACCATGGGGTAGTCTAGTTCTGTATTTTTTAACGAACTTCCATATTTACTAAAAACTTTTTGGCTGAGCAGTGAGTTATGGATGATGCACTGTTATTGTTGTCTCTTCGTCAGAGGCAAAGCTTTTTCTTTTACAAGACTTCATGGCCTTAAAGAAGCAATAATGATGATGTTAGGTCAGGACCACAACGAGGATCTCTCAAGATTCTAATACAAAATTTCTTGTGAAGTTTGTGGGTAGATATGTTGTCATGAAACAGCACAACTACCTCAGGTAGCTGAACTGCAAGCTTGACCTTCTAAGCGGGCATGACACAGCATTAGACACTGTTGTTAAACCTCCCACGCCATTTTTTCTAGTAACATTCCAATAGTAACCTTCCAAAGTCGCAGTAAATTGAAGGTAGCAATTTTAGGAGTGCAGATAATTATAAAACCCATCATTCACTACTGGCACATTATAGCTATACTATGAAAACAAACAGACCTACATTATGTACAACATAAAATGAAGAGCACTAAGTATTACACAGAAAGATAAAGACAAATCACCATTCCGCTCTGGTCCTCAATGTCATCCTTCAAGTGAGGATACCTTGTCAGTAGCCTCTCTACTGCAGTCCGGTAAAGAAGCTTACTGGGCAGCCTATACGGGAATAAATGAATAGTCATGGCATTACCAAGATAATAATGCGTCCAATATATTATCAAAAAGTGCATAAAAGTTCTCTACTGTATTCAAAAAGATATCCGCAGAGCCTTCAATGAATAACTGTTACCCTCTAATACGAATGAAACAGGTCTATAGATAGTACAGATAACATAACTGGAAGTTAAATAGTAAACACATCATCGCAAAAGCTGAGATAACAAGCTTTGCTTATGCACGAATTGAAATGGAAGCCTTGAAACACATACCAAAATGCACAATTTACCAAAGGGCATCAATTCTTTATTTAAGCGGCCCCTGAACATGCTGCCATTTTAAATGAACAAGCACAGCTAATAAATCGTGCTCACGTGTGTCTGCAAAGCATTACAGTCGAAAAGGGCAAAAATTTAGACCAAACGCTGCGCACACTCCCTCTCAAAACGCTCTGCTCCCAGCCGGAGAGACAAAGTCGCACATACAAATGCCTGTTCGTAAAACGCATTACTAGCTACACCACTCATCATGACACAAGACTTTGGTTAATAATCCAATGTGGAAGGTGCACTGAACTGTAATTGTGCCACGCAACGACGAAGAGAAGTAAAATAATTATGCACATCCCACACACTGTGGGAATTGATGTAACCAAAGCTTTCTATGCTATTTGCATCGATTGATGATCATTGGTGAACTTTACGGTGAATATGCAGTTTCTGTAATGCTTTTGCGGGGGGGGGTGATGGATAATTACAGCAATCTAGAAGGTATTGCGACGACGCTCAGGCAGCTGCAGAGGGAAATGCTGCCACACGATGACAAGTCCCAAACGAGTTTCTCACATCAACCTTTCCTTTCTGCCACGCTCATGTCATGGCAAGAGTTAGTGGGACAGATACCCAGTACCTCCACCAAGTTTGTCACGTAATGACACTTGAGGATGTGCAGACTGCTCAGACTGCACTACAGTATGGCATGAATACCCCCATCCCCAGTCTCTACTTCCTTTCTTTCAGCACCCGCATCCTGCAGAGCGTGTCCCAGTCGTAACTTCTTAGTGCTGGCTCGTGACACCTTGTGGCAATGTACATGCTTCGAACCACCCTCTGACGCAGCATGCAAGGCTGCAACAGCAGCATCAGCAGCGGAAAATTCGGAGGAAGAGGCAATAAAAGCTTTACTTTAAAGAACAGGCAGCAGTGCTCAAAGCATGAACATGACAGGGTCCCTCTGCTCCGGTATCGGAGGAGCCAGGAAAGAAACACTGCCCGTGGATGCTAGTCAGGCAGAAGGAGAGGCAGTATTAAGGCAGTGTCTGCCTTAACACTGATGTTCACCCCCTGGTGGCATGGTAACAGGATGCTGAATTACTCCTATTTTGTTCAATAATGATATTAAAGTTATTTTGTTAAAATGCTCCCTGGATGTTTTACAACTCCCTGTGAAGAAACAAAATTTGAAATGGGGACATGATGAGGGTGCCTTTAAATTGACACCAAGGATAAAATTGTGATGCCACCATAAGTAAAATTTTCGCATCATAATAGGCAAGACACATGCACTCACGGTACGGTATGCATCATACATAAATGTACCATGAACTCACTAAATGGCACTAAAAAATTTGAAGCTCACACCAATGCTACATTCAGCAATGACGCCAACTAAAATATGCATGCAATAATGACAGAATCCACATAAAAGCACTGCTTACCACACTATCTTCACACAGGCTTGAAAGAGCCTGTCAATGACTGCTCTCCTAACTCGGCCGTTTATGGGCACTTTCCGCTCCAATATTTCCTCATATGGGGCAAATGAGGGCAGAATGAAGTAAAGATAATCGTTCTTATTCTGCAGTGGCACAGCCTCTGCCACTGTCTCCAGTCCCGAGGTGCTGGCACAAAAGAAAAGTATATATATTAATTTGCAGCATTAAAAATCACAACAAACAGTAATAAGCTACATAGGCTTGGTATTTAATCATGACACGGGCATTTTTACCTGGGAGTGCTGCTGTCACTGCGTGGGCTGGCACCCGCATCTATACTCGCCACAGCAGGTCTTGCACTCTGCAGGACCAAGAGGCATGCTTATAGAATACATGGCTATAATTTCACTTAAGCAGAAACTTTTCACTATAACAGTGGGGGAAATGGGATTCAGTTTACTCGCCACACATAATATAAATACCAATTGTTTCCTAATGTTCACGCCGATAAAACGGTAACACCTGTATGAGTTGCAGCTCTGTTTATCTGTGTCCAAAAGTTATGTGCACACTTGGGAGCATGTGCTGGCATGGTCACACTTAGCGTGAACATATATACATTGCTTTTTGGTTCACCTTGAAGAAGAAATCATAAGTTCTAAGCGAGGGAAGGCTGAAAGAAGCAGCCCGTTAGATTTTGTTCCTCAAGCCCAACCATGTTGTGGAAGCGAGCCACTGTGAATCCTGACGCATGCATGTTCAGGTTAAGTGTGAGAGTAGCAGGATATGTGCTCAGACGAATTATTCTTCTTATATTGTGTGCTGCCAATCTACATCAGCTCTACTTTTAGGAGCATGCTGTATATGAGCCCTGCATTTGCTATGCACCTGGTCTGGTAAGCTGCTAAATAAACAAAAAATAATGATAGAATCTATTCGTATCTTTTAATGCGACTGTCTACTTTAGCGGTGGGTTTTCTTCGGAAGCGGGAGAGAATCGGTTTTACTTTTCCACACACAGAAGTGCCAGACAAATTACTCACGTCGTCCGATTGCAGCACCAGCTTTCTCGCCACCTTCAATTTGCCCTTGTGCTGAACAAGGGCATCTTTTTCCATGTCGATGAAATCTTCGAGGATTTCATCGTAAATCTGGATCTAAAACCGATTACAAACAGAATGAACATAAATAATCTGCACGGTGGTCACAAACACAAAGACCTCGCATAGCCCTAGTTGCAGTAAGACTAATACAAAAAAAGCGTTTTCCCACGACGCCAGTGCTAACGGAACACACATGACTGTACTCGGATTACATTATTAGAAACATTTTTTTTTTTTTAAGAACGCGTGAGCACCCCTAGACAGAACCCAAGGCTTGACGGCGAACAAAAACAGCTTACTGCACTGTTCAAGCACGACACCAACCACACAACGCTGTCTCGTTCCTTCATAGGTACTTCAAATATATCGTTTTTGTTTTTTTGTAATACTCCTTGGAAAGAGTCGAAATCTTTGCAAGCATTAAAAAGTTTACACGGCACTTACCAAGGTGCTGTCTGTAACGCTAGTTATTGCAGACAAAGCTGCAACAACTTCATCGTAGTTGCCAGTTCGTAAGATCATCTTCTTACGTTCTCCCGACTCCAGAATCGCGAGGCACACAATATCTTCAGCCATCGTTCAGCCGGTATGGCAAGGCACGTGTGTCGGTACTCACTGAAAAATGCCGCCACACACTGCGCGATAGCAACGATAGCAACGCGAGAACTCGAGTGTGCGAGACGGGATGAGAGCAACGAGAACGATCACAGTCGCAACGCACGTTAAATTGAGACATACATCTTTCAAGTTGTTCAAACATCCATGCCAATATGAGAAATTAGTAGCTGAGTGCGTCATTAATGGACAAGTAGAAAAAAAGTTTTACTGTTCTGTATTACAAGATTCTTTAGTTTTAAGCTTATAATTTTTCCCCTAGATGGCAGTGCAATACGTAAGGTCTTTTTTTTTTCAACATAGGTAGGACATTTTGCAGTATAATAGCAAGGGCTTGGTGGCGCAACCCACAACCCCGTTCCAAAGGGGACGCTCATAACATCCCTCCACTTATCTTACTACTGTACACATTTGTTTCAGAGAGTAGTGTCACAGAGCGTCATCGTAGGTTTTGTCTTGTTTTTAGCAGCCAGTGGGGCTGTACTACACAGCTTCATTTCACGGTGCGCCCTTTCTTCAAGACGATTCGCTCCACACAACACTACGATTACCACCTCCAAGGCTTACAAACACCCAAGTGTCTGCCTTGCCAGAGCGTGCTCACTTGAGCCGAAAATGGTGGAGCCACATCATCTGCTGCGCTCGTAGACGTCAAGGTAAGACGTATCCCTTTTCGAGTAAAGGTCATTAGTTAACATTTATCTGTATTAATAGACGTGCCAGCGTGGGCCTCAGTTAGGTAGTACGTTGTAATGTTACCGCCCATGGCGGCCGACTGCTATGCCCTAAAGGTTGTGTAGTTAGAGCGTATGTCATCAGTACGTCCAACAAGACGGCAATGCTGTGCGCGCTGTGCTGTCGCAGGATCGTCGCTCCGTTTAGAGAGAGAATAAACTTTATTGAAGATTGGTACGGCAGTTTTCCTTCGCGGCGAGATGGGGGAAAAGGGGATTAACCCCAGTCCCGACCCAGCCGCCGTCGTTCCGCCGAGGCAAAAACTTATACATAACGTGCATACACAGAAAAAAGCGCCCCGCGTCTTCTACAACACAGTCAGGACATTGCCTATATATACGCTCGTGCGGCACCTATTAAGACTGCCTTTTAATGGATCATATCGCTCGCTTACCAGGCTTGTTTGACAGCATTGAAAGCTCGGTCAGCTGAGAGGGTGGCTAGGCAAGCGTCAGTATTCCTGGAAGTATAAAAGCCCGACCCTATGCTGTCATTTCTTCTAGTATCAGTTCTAGTTCTAGATTGCTTGCCACTATAATCTATTGCTTGTAAAAATGCTTGATTATTGGCGGTAAATTTTCACCCCTTCCCTAATGCAGTTGCATGCCATGAACATATAACAAATCAATAAAGTAATCCATATCAATGGCGTACTGGCTATTGCTTTTAAAGTGAAGTAACAATATTCATTGTATCACTTATTTTCCTGTACATTTGTATTCCAGATGGAGCATCGAAATATCTTCAAGTGCAACCGATGTCACCAAAGGGCATATTCTTTGGCGAACCTGTTTCGCCACTTTTGTGCTTGGCATAGTACAGAAACCAATTGGAACTGCAATTTGGAAAGCTGTGCCAAGACGTACCGAATCTACAGCTCGTTTCGAAAACATGTTGCCCGGCACCACAGTCATTTGTTTCTTGCCAAAACAAGTGAAGACCAGGTGGTGGTGCCAGTAACCGACAACATTGATGACACAGTGAACGAGTTATCCAGTGACCCCTCTGACGAGGAGCCTCAACAAGCATGTAGCCCCGGTGTTGCTCATGACCTTAGTGACCAGTGTGCCAGGCAGCTTAGCTCTCTCTTGCTTAAGTGGCAAGAAGGCCGACAGTTGCCAGAGAGCACAGTTAACGAAATCGCAAATGATGTCATAAATTTCGCTACTGAGTATAAAGCCACTTTGCAGTCAGTTGACATGGAAAAATTCAAACATCTCAGGACTAAGTTGGGTAGAGAAAACGATTGGAAAAGTATCTTTAGATTCGTTTCACCTCAGACCATCCATCTTTCAAATCAAGGTTACAGTGAGTGCTTTGAATACATCCCGCTCTTGGAAACCCTGAGTGCTGTAGCAGCAGTGCGCAATCTTTTTGAGGAAACTGAAGAACCCAGTTCAACTTTGCTGCGGGACACATGTGAAGGCACATATTTTAAACAGCATAGCATATTCAAAAATGCAAGCACTCAGAAGCTGTTGGCTCTCCAGCTCTATTTTGATGAATTTGAGCTTTGCAACCCCTTGGGGAGCAAGCGAGGAAAGCACAAAGTTCTGGCTGGATATTTGACAATCCTGAACTTGCCACCAAAGTCCCGATCGAAACTGGATGATAAATACCTTGTTCTCCTAGCTAAAACATCCACTGTATCAAAGTTCACTCTGCACGAAGTTCTTCATCCACTTGTTAATGACATCCGTGAACTTGAAACAAATGGTATCAACCTTAATGGAGCAATTATTAAAGGGTCACTATTGCTTGTGAGTGGTGACAATTTGTCAAGCCACCAGCTTGGTGGTTTCCGTGAATGCTTCTCGTCCGGCCGCATTTGCCGCTTTTGCATGGCTTCGAAAGGAGAGATCAATGAAAAGTGGCATGAAAGAGACTTCACAATCAGAACAAGGCAAATGCATGCACGTCATGTTGAGCTAACAAAGCAGGATCCAAGTCTTTCCAATGCATATGGTATCACGGGTGAAAGCTGTCTGAGTTCACTTCACTCGTTCGATGTAACCAAAGGCTTGCCACCAGATGTAATGCATGATCTATTTGAAGGCGTCATTCCATTTGTCATGAAGTATGTTGTTAGACACTTGATCTCAAATCGTGTTTTCACACTAGATCAGTTGAATAACAGTCTTGCTACATTTGCTTTTCAAGGAGCAGATAAAAAGTCCAGGATACCCCCTTTGTCACGCCAGGCAATATTTGGAACCTCCGTCATAAAAGGCTCCGCAGCTGAGAAGCTCTGTTTCTTTCGTTTTTTTTCTCTTCTTGTCGGTGACATTGTCCAAAAGGGGAATTCTGCTTATGAGGTGTACCTCATGTTGCGCAGCGTAGTAGACATAATTCTTGCACCACAAGTGAGCCGCAGTGCAGCTGCGTATTTGAAAGTTCTGATAGAGGATTTCTATGATGCATTTAGAGAAACATTTCCAGATGTAAACATAATTCCGAAAATGCACTACTTAATCCACTACCCGAGGCTTCTACTTATGTATGGCCCCCTTTCTAAATTGTCATGCATGCGTTTCGAAGCTAAGCATCAATTTTTTAAATCGCTTGCTAAGAGAATTCGCAACTTCAAGAACATATGTTCAACACTAAGTCGCCGGCATCAGATGCACTTGATGTATGCCTTAGCTCAGTCCCAAGATATATATGTCACTGTAGGGAGCAAGAGCATTGACCCAAGCTCACTACCTGATCTCTTAAATGATAGGTTTCAGGAGCTGGGACTGCTTACTAGAAACATGCACTCTGTAGCTTCAGTTAGCGTCTCTGAAAGGGAAGTGAATGTGGGCTGCGTGCTGCCTATATTTATACCAAATGATGGCCTCCCACACTTTGCTGAAGTAACACTGATTGCAATGTGTGGCTCAGAGTTGTTTGTTCTTGCAAGATTTCTCAACACAAAATACTTTGATAACCACATTCATGCCTTTATTGTAGAACGGACGAGTCACAGTATTGTAACTGAGAGCATTGCACACTATGGAGAGTTTTTTGACCTCTTGTACATATACAAACACAGAAACCATTGCTGTGTCAGTCCTCGTTTTGCCTTCTTCGTTGACTCAGATGACTAACATACTGTATATATTAATAATATCCAAACTGACTTTCATTAAGGATAAGCACCAAGTCCTTGCGTCTGCTCCAAAACTGAAGGGATTTAAATATTCAATCGGCAAAGATTTTTCACTGGCTACACGACAGGCAAAGAAAATACTGATAAACTTTGCTAAAGCACAAAAGAAAACATTTAATCTCGATTGGCAGGATGCGCATGTATGGCAAAACTTATATACTCGACTGTGTCAGGAAAGCTGTTGTTTTATCGGAAAGACAGCTAGCAACTAAGGCATGTGCATGAAAGCACCACCAAAAGCCCACACCACCTCTGGTGCCTCCTTTTCTGATATCATTTACTAACATTTGAAGCGTAATGCCCAAGCACATCACTATCTGCTTTTTACTAGAAGACAATGATTCAGATATTCTTGTGCTCACAGAAACTTGGGTGTACCCTGCAATCGAAGTAATGAGATTCTTGCTGATAGTGAACACTGTAACATACTGTATAATGCATAGATCGCATCAACAAAACAACGGCAAAAAGCAACGGTGTCCTTGGTGTAAAAAATATGCTCACTTCGTAGATGCTAAATCTTGATAAGTATGTCTGCAGCAATGAAATAGCCTCGTTACATATTGAACACCCCCTTTTCCCGTCATGCAACCTACATAACCACTTCAGCTTCACACGCATCTTTGGTAACACGAACGCTTTTAAGCCATCCGCACGTGCAATGATCTTCCCGACCATATCGCCTCTGATAACCTGTATACATTCTGTCACAAGCTTGAGGTGAATTTTTTCCAATAGTGCTGTATCATGGATTAGTCGTTAAGTTCATAATTTGTTTTTGTAATGTGTTGCATTTTCTTCACTTGCACCCAAATGCTCTTTTAGTGCTTACTTTGCAAAAATATCTTATGTTGCATTTTTTTTTCTTTTTCACTTGCGTCGGAATCTTTTGCATTGCAATTTACTTTGTTGTGTTACGTTTCAATGCTAACTTGCTCAGTAACCCTGTTCCTTACTAGTTTGTACTTTCATTGTAATAACTAAACCCCCTTACTCAATGCACTTTGGGCCTGTGAGTTATTTTAAATTAATGACATACTGTATACATAGTGTCAAACCCTGTATTTCTCATGTTTTCATCTTTATTACCATCCTCCCTATGTCTTGCTTACTTGTAATAAATTTTCTTCTGTGCGTGTCATTATCATGCGAGGCAGTTCATTGCCTGCAGCGGTTAGAAATGTGCAACTGCATTGGCTGAGCCATTTAGCGCCACCTTCCTTTTTAAACACTCCTTTCATTTTCTGTGTGAACACAGCTTTGTTTTTCAGTTGTCTAGATATGCAGGTCAAGCTCAGCCAAAAAAAGGGACCAATGTCTTCACATATCTCCAAAAACAAGGTGGGAAAGGAATTTCGCAGTAATTTGGAGGCTGACCAAGATGCACAAAAGAGTATTATTGGGGCACCATGAGTGACCACATGCCCTACCAGCCTGACGTGTTTGTATTTAACGATTGAAAAAAAAAACCCTAGTAAATAGTCCTTTCAAGGAGCAGGAACTGTAATACAAGTTTGCTGAGCAAGTAACTCTAGTACAAGAAAAATATTCCAGAAAGGAAGGTGCGGGGAAACTATGAAGGTTAAGAATGTATCACGTTTTTCTGACTCTAAGTCGCTTTTCTTTTTCTATAATTTGCGTCGATGCATCTTGTGCAATGGTAATATGCGCAAGGAATGTCGCTGAAGCCTGCTTTTTTACAAGGGGACGTCTTCATCAGGGCAACAGCTGCTTTACAGCGGCCTGACTGATATATTCATATATATGCATGAAACTATTATGCATGCTGGCATGTCCAAAAGGAGCATTTCTTTTCCTCGAGCACACTGTGGCAGAAGTACTGTCGGTGACATGTCTACAAGGTCTCAAATGTTAATCGGAAGCAGACGACCGTGACCTAGCGATGCCACCTGTTGAAGCAGCTGAACTTTCTGACAGCATTGGCGGATGAGGCCTCCGACGGCTTCGATTGAAATGCAGTAATAAAATGTTTGTTGTATGCACCTAAATAGAGTTTTTGTGGATTGTAAAAAAATTTGTGTACAAAAAATTTACTGCCCTAAAATGGGCAAATACTGCATTTTGAGGTGAGTGTATGAGTGTGCACAGTTGCGTTTCATCATGTCGACTGAGTTAAAATAGGTGCGTCTTATACAGTGTTATGAATTATATTTTTTTCTAAACTCGTGAGAATGGGGCGGTATGCTACTTGAAGTCCAGGAAATGCAGTAGTCCACGATTCAAATCCATCGAGCTCATAAGCCATCATGAAAACATTCATGGGTCACTGCATCATTTACTGGGTACAATGACATTTCTAGCTGGGTGCAGGCATAATCCTTAGTGCAGGTTACAGGCATCTCAAGCAGTTCTGTTGTGCCAAGCAGGCTTGTCTGGGAGCTGAATGTGTAGAATTGATTTTCACCATAGAATGTGCCCACTACATGGGTGTGTTGTGGCTGCACAGAGGATTGGTCACATTTTTTTTTTCATTTGGATGTCAATTGCTCACAAAAAGTGTATAATTGTGTGTAGAGAAGTATGTTCAAGTGTAGACAGATGTTCAAAGCTTCCTGTGTGTGATTTCACCTTGAGTGTCACTGCAATAAAAACTAAGATGACTGTCGTCCATGTTGTGGTTGAATTTTTAGTGCACTTTATTAACCCATTATGAATGAGGCATACTGCCACGCATGGCAAAAAGGTGTAACATTGGCACAACACAGAAGTCTGCACTACTGTGTACCAGAAAAGGTTCAACCTATTCTTTTTTTTTTGTATTTCTGTGGTCAGCTCAATACAAAGTGTCGTATTACTGCACTTTTGAAATAAAAACCTTTTCCAGCTCGCTAGACACTTATATTTGACAAGCAGCAGCACTAGCTAGATGGGGGCGAAGAAAGTACGATTGCAACGCACGAGCTGGCTCTCAACTACACGTTTATTCAAAGAAAACAAGTGTAAACAATGCTGACTACATATCTATGGAAAAGCTTGCGTGGCATGTAAGCATGCTTCGAAAGTGTATTCTGGACTAAAATCCTGTGATGAAGCATAGATAGCAAAAGTTTGAGGCATACCACATGCTTTCAAGAAGGCTAGGCATAAGTGCTTGTGAAATCATTTACAAGTTTGTTTCTGCAGACTAGTTAACACTTCGCAAGTTATATGTGACAGTAGCGAAGGGTATGGGCAGACTTGTTCATAACATGCTACAAGTTATGAAATAATCTTGTAATCATTCCCTTTTGTGTACCAGCAATTATGTACAGAAGTTTTATGTTACATATGTTAACAGGCAAGTTAAGTAATTCTGTTACATACTGAATTACATTTTTGGTGACTTTTCCTTATGCAAACACTAAATAGTCATTGGTGGTAGAATGCCTTGTGAGAGCATGCCTTTTCATTTGGAAGCTTCACTTCAGGAGTTAGCATCTAGAATGAAGTAATTAGCTATTTAACTCAAAGATTACATGGTAGGATTATTTTATGCATTAGATTGTTTTTTTTTAACAATGACTTGGCTCAAACTACTGCTTTTGCAACTGCCTAGCATAAGAAGGGATGAGTGGAGAGGTTAGCTCATTTTTTCATTCGTTCACATATCCACTGCAACACGTCTGAACACCATGGATTCCTGCACTGAGAACAGAAGGGGTGCAAAAAAAACTAAATTTTTTCGGCACACTTCTAAATGAATGTTTCTTTATAAAGCTTTGTTGAGACTAGCAAGAGACTCTACTAAAGTATGTTCAACAAAGCAAAATATATAGAGACAGTTGTCTCTGCTCTCGATATCAGAACTTTTAACTTGTAATGTTGGGCTGCTTTCACATAATTTATCCCTGCAGAGAAAGATTGGAAGGAACTGTTAAAATTTCATGTGACAGTATTTAACTGATGCTCCTCAATTGTTTATATTTCGTCAAAAGAACTTCGCATTCTTTTCCTGAAACTAAAATAAACCAACCAAGCTGACCTTACATATGATTGTATGGCCAGGTAGCGCTTTTCCTGTTTTGACCTGTCCTTTGTCTTCACTGCGCTGTGTATTCTGCTTAACGATGAATTACATAGCAACATGCCTAAACCTATTCAGTTGAGAGAGATTCTTGGGTATTTCTTTTCTTCTACTTTGGTAAAAGAATACGTTGAGGCAGATCGCAGCTATAGATATGTAAGTTGGAGGCTAAGTATGATGAAAGCAAACACACACCCTGGGGTGTTTAGGGTTGCATCATACATGGAAGCAAGGGAGGCTGTAGCAACACTTCCTAAACTCCAGGCCCTGTGGAAGCATTTAACGGTTATGATGTGCAAGACTTAAGCTTTGCCAAACATCTTTATTTTTTCTGTATTCTATCATCAGGAACTTCAAGTAAAAAACAATGCTCAAAAATTTATACTTTTTAATGTAACGGTCAGTTACTTTTTCAAACCTTTATAGCTTATAGTGTTAATTAGTTCCTTAATAGTTGTAAATAAATGTGTTCCTTTCTATTATTAGCAACAAGCACAAGTCTGTGTAAGAGTGATGCTTTCAAGTCGCAACCAAATGCTCATGTCAACGTTGGCAGTCTAAAGTAAAAACATGGGAATCTTACTCAAAAACTTTAAACGTACTTAGTGTCCCTTTGGTGTGTTGCGGTCATTTAGATCACAGAAAACTAACGCTTGCCAAAAACATGGAAAGAACATGTGGGTGATTCATTTGGAAAATGTACAAATGTGGAAAGTTAAAGCACTCATTCATATCTTCCTTCATTCCTTCTTTTTAAAATTTTTTTTATCTACATCACACATTTGTTTGGGTGAGCATCAGTAATCCTATTAGCCTCCGGCCTCCTTCGCTTCAGGGTGTGTATGTGTGGTTTAGAGAAGCGTGGGTTAGCAAATTCAGCACACTTAGAGAAAACCTTACATGGTGCCTTTTCACTGTCCTTATATTGACGGTGACAAAAATGTCTCACTACACGAGTAAAGGTTATACACTAACAGTATTCAGAACAAACAAACACGTCAGGGCTGCTGCTGAAATTAAAAGTTAGATAATGCTCAAATGCATAACCTGGGTGCATGCGTGAATGGCTTGTAAATGTATTTGCGCGTAAATAACTGGACCACGAATCTCTATTGCAAAAACCAGGGTCTTCCAGTGTGAAACCAGCGCGTTTTTGGCACTGGATCGCACTGCATGGGTACGCTGGGTCACACTGTTAGAGACGCTGGTTCCACTGCCATGACGCTGGGGCGCACTGGTTTTTGCTACAGGCGCTGGTTCTCGCTGCAGTTTGCTGGTTCGCACTAGAAACTGTGCTGGTTGTGTGTTTGCCGCGCTGGTTCCAGTACGCAAGGACGAGCGCTGTGGAATATTAAATGCTTTAAACAATTTCATCGCTTGATACCAGTCTCTTGTCCCAAATAACGCTATATCTTGGTGCCATAAACTCTATTTCGTGTTGCAACTTAATTGGAATAAAGGTGCGTGAGCTGCCCTATTTATTCATGCACATTTGACACTGAAGATAATTTTCGTTTTTTGCATTTTCCCTTTTGACTGGGCGGATAGCCAAATTCTTGAACGAAACCACGCAAACGCAAAGGGCGCCGCGTCTTTTAGTAGTTCGCACGTAACATCTGACTGGGAGTTGTAGCCGTTGTCGCAGTGTTGTGGAGAAGTCGTTCAAACGCGCCCGAACGGGCCCCGAGTTTGAAGCCTACCGCTGATTCATAATGTCGCACCGATAACAAAGCTGAGGCGATTCGTACGCTTCCACATTCCCTATTGTACTAAAAAAAAATTCTCAGGCTCAAAGACACACATCTTAGCTTTCGCCAGCTACCCGCGCCGAGATCGGTCCCCACCGAAGCTTAGGCTTAGCGTATCCGCCGAGTCCGTCTGCGCGCTATCGGCACGTCTGGGCTCAGGAATCAAGAAGTCTAACAAGGATAAATCACTTTATATTTCAGCTATCGCATCGGTGTTCTTAATTAAACATTTTTTTTTCATGTTTACAGTGCCAGCACAAGAAGCGATGAGCGCCGATGTGATGCGTCATAAGCACAGGCATATGTTATGTCGCCGAAGGCTCCCAGAACTAGCCTGAAGTGTTGACTGAAAGACATCACTGAACTAAGAAAACGTTGCATATCGATCGCGTGAAGAACGAGAAACGGCTATCGAAATCGGCAGTAACAGCCCATACAGCGTTCAGGGTTAATTTAGTACTTTTTTCGAAGTTAAAATACCAATTGCAAGTGAAAATCGATGTTCTGGCACTTCCGAGCATGCTACTGAATACGGACAGCAAAATTTTTTTTGTGGTACACGCATGAGTTTTATTTGCTGGGCCATAGCGCACTTCCCATGTCTGTGCGAGACATATATCTCTGTGAATCTAGAACTGCTTCTTGATCTTGACATCTCAAATGCAGTGGCGTAGCAACGGCGGGGGGGAGGTGTAATATACGGCTGAAGACACCAGGAAGTTGTTGAGATCCTCGACTACAAACGGGGGGGGGGGGGAATGGGTGACAGAAGACCCATGGGCCCCAGGTGCCAGACGACTTAGCTACGCCACTGGTCAAATTATCCGTTGATGTTAATTGGCTGGCGTGGTGTATTTTTAATTTTTTTTACTTATTGCTTGATTTTGGTACATAGCTTTTCGCAAGCGACAACAATCACCATAACGAAAACCAAAGTATAATACACATTTCTGAGGGAGCACGTATTTAACCAGCATCGTGCTGGCTCAGTCTAATCAAAATTCGCGCAAATCCACCAACTGCTCTACTCTTGGGAGCCACTGAAGTGGCTCCTCTGTCGCTTTATGGAGAGCGATAAACCAGTGCATCTGTTCCCTGAAATACATTTGTGCAGGCCGCGCATCTTCATCAACATGGTATCCTGCCATTCTCGTGCGCCAAATACAGCTGGAGGCCCAAGAGCATAATTAGATCAAAAGGCACCCCATCCTCATTATCTATGCTTAAGTAACGAATACCATATGGGTCTAGTAGAATTTCTTTAGTGTCCTCTGCAATACATCCCAGAAAAACACGCCTTCCCAACAGCTTAAAAACACATGATCTATTTTCTCAGGCTGTTTGCAAATCAAACAGTGTGTTCCCCACGGTAAAACTACTTCCTTCCACTCCAAAAACTTCTTAACTGGTAATGTTCCAGTGTGTACTTTAAAAAAGAAGGATTTTGTTCCTCGCAGGATCTGCATTTTCTTCACTCTCTTTAAAACATCGCTGCTTGGGCCTCCACTGTACAAGGACCTGTACAATGGCACTGGCAAAAGAATGCCGCACAAAGCACATTCCAGTTTCTTTTTGTTTACACCATACAGGTAATCATTCGAGAAGTGCACTGACACTAAATTTGACACTAGATACGGCTTCTTTGTGAAAACCTCGAATACCTCCCGAAAACTCTTAGGTTGAAACCACATACTCTGGCAGCCGTCTACTCAGCCTTATTTGGCATACTGTGCACAAGAAAGGGTCAGTTGACAACCTAAAGAACAAAAACTGGTTTACCAGCTGCCGTACAAAGAGGTGGCCCAATCCCAGCCCCCCCGTCTTTTACCCGCCGGAACAAGTTGGTCCGGCTACAGCGCTCCCGTTCCAACGCCCAGACAAAGATGGCAAAAATCCTGTGTGGCTAGTGGTAAAGTACCGGGCTTGCGAACTCTGGTCCGACGTTCGAATCCTGTTCGGAGCATTTTAATTTTTAAACATTTTTATCATTGCACTAAAACGTTCTCTGTTGCTTTCTGTATTCAGAAAAACACACACACGCACACACACACACACACACACACACACATATATATATATATATATATTGGAACTCCGGATTATGGGCGCAGTGCCACGAGCACGGCACTGGGCCCATAATCCGGAGTTGCACTGGGTACTGGGTTTTGCAATAGGGATGTAACGTGAGGTGGTACTTTCAGTCTCTCAGAGAAAAAGGATGACATAAATATGTATATTACGATGACAGCACATAGTGATGCTGCTAAGAAACGGGAAGGACACATAAAAGCGGGTGCCTGCCGGGTCCTTTATTCATAATCGATACTGCAAACTGCCATAGCAAAATAAAGTGAAATAACGACTGCTGCCATTGTTATCACTGTCACCGAGAAAATCCTCCGTGACACTCTTCAAGTTTATTGGACAAACAGCAGTTCAGAAATGCCTGCAACAGAATCGAACACGTACTACAAGGAATGTTCCTGATTGCGCAGTGCCTCATATAGTGCGACTTTGAATACCGTGATGGATTGACCCACCTGAACAACAGTGCCGATTATCTTTTTCAAGATTGCGATTAATACACCGTAACCACACTGATGAAGTACTAACAGTCTTCTAAATCAGGAAAGGAAAGACGGCACAAACTGCAATGTGACAACTTCCAGCTCGCCACTGTTACGCGAGGTGAATGCAGCACGCACACAGAGCAACTACGGCGTGTCGGTAGAAAAACAAAGCAAAAAATAAATGTGTTACATTCATGTAATGAACTCTTAATATAATGCGAGGTGTGTTCTGAGGCCAGAAATGTCGAAAAATGGAGAAACAAAGAAGATGGTGTGGGGGGACTTGTTACATTTGTGCGTATGCAGTGTAATTTGATTCTGTGCTAGACCACCAAAATGTCAGGATTAATGTATGATTGGTGCTGTATTGAAGTAACAGGCACAGAAACATGGGGCTGGAAACTGTGCAACAGCTTGGACTACCATGTTTTTATATTCTATTTGCAGCCTTCTCAATCAGTTTACCTAACCTGAAAATGGTCCGAAAGCTACAGGCTGACATGTTTTTATATTGTATTCATTTAGAGCTTGGCTAACCTGGAAAACTCAGCTGTCATATTATTTCAAATCATCGCAGCCAGCACAGGGCTGAGTTATGCTATGTGACCCTGTATTAGGTTGAAGCTTTATTGCTTGGAATACCATTTTGGTTTAGTCAATTAACTTAACGAGAGCAATTGCTTAGGCATTTTATTTTTGGCATTATTGATTTTTTGTAAATCAATAAATATTGGTGCATTTCTCAGTGCAGATGTGGCATTCGTCAGCAGAAAAAAAGAGCAACACAACAAGACCATAGAAAGTATAAAAGTAGTTTAAATGTTCTGAGAAATTGTCAACTAAGGTGCGTTTTGGCTATGTTCGCACTTTCAGATTGTGTCAGCATGTCCATTAGTTATAGATATATATATGTAAACAGTCGAAATAAAAAATAAAGGGGAAATGCAGTGTTGGAGGTGCCAATATGTGGATGCACGCCACACCTAAAGCCTGTACTTGTAGGCCTGATATAGACATCAGTCAATCAATGTTTACTTAACAGTACCACCACATGCCTTTCTGCAAAATATAGAGAAAAGACAGGACGTAGCCAAAGAAAAAAGAAAAGAATGCTTATACACAGGCTAAGCATGATGCACCCTCGCGATCACTTCTCATGAATCGTCTTCTACTGTTATATCAGTTAAGCCTGATTGACAAGTCGTGCATTGGGAATGCTTTAATGCCATGAATATTACAAAGGATCCTATGGCATGTCTGAGGCTGACGAAAGTGTTTGCTAATCCCCACATGTGCCGTGGCCCTTGCTTCTCTAGGTACTGTTTGGCTGGAGTTATGGTGTGCACCTCAATTAAAAAGATATTATGCTAGTTTCCTCAAAGCTGTTGATATCGAAACTAATGAACAAAGATTATACTGTGACTTGGCTACATGAAGTTCATGCTGTGCATGCTTTTCAAAAGTTTGCACTTTCAGCTACAGACTTGTAGAATTTCTGTGCATATTCATTCAAATAATTTACTGCAACGACGCTCATACATTTGGTTTTGATTTACGAGTACTCAGTTCAGTTTTACTAAAATACCTCACAATTCGAGCTTCAGACAGGCCATTCATTCACATTAAACTAGTTATGTTCAAACAAAATAATGAGGGCAAAATCTCTTAGTTGGATTTTGTCTGTTAACAAAGACTGAACATTTATTTAAAAGTTACCTAAAACTACTGAATGTGCTTTGATATATCACAGAATATGTTCTAACTGGTAGGTGAGTTGTCTGATTCAGTACAAAAATTGTTCTGCAAACAAAAATTGGCTGCAAACAAGGCCATTTATATGATGTGGCCAGTAGATGCTTCTACCTTTGGTTTCTGTGTTTTTCAGTGAAAAGTGAGGTGATGCATGGCTTATAAGTTGAATGAGCCTTTTGACTTCAAGCCAAGGGTTGCTTTTTATTTTACAGTAACCAATGTGGTGGCTAATACAGAGCCTCACGCTGTTTAGTGAACATTGTTTACATTATCATGACCAGCCAAGCTGGTTCTGGCTGTGCTTTATATTGTAAACACAAGCTACAATAGGCTGACAAGCTGATTTCTACAAAAGTATGATAAAGCTCTAAATAGGTACTCATAGCTGGTTTTGTTTCATATGCAGTTACCACACATTAAAATGAAACAAAGCAACAGTACACAGTCAGCTTAACGATATTGGATAGCACAGCGAAGTGATGCAACACAGCCTATCAGTTCTATTACTTTTAGTCTAGCCAGAAAAGTTATCGAGGAGCATCGAACCATATATGCGCAGTTTTCCCCTTCTTTTTTCGCTTTTTGAGCAAATACACAAAGTCCAAGGGCTGGCTCATGGATGCTGTGTCAGCCACTGCAGGCTGCAAACAAGGCCATTTATATGATGTGGCCAGTAAATGCTTCTACCTTTGGTTTCTGTATTTTTCAGTGAAAAGTGAGGTGATGCATGGCTTATAAGTTGAATGAGCCTTTCAACTTCAAGCCAAGGGTTGCTTTTTATTTTACAGTAACCAATGTGGTGGCTAATACAGAGCCTCACGCTGTTTAGTGAACATTGTTTACATTATCATGACCAGCCAAGCTGGTTCTGGCTGTGCTTTATATTGTAAACACAAGCTACAATAGGCTGACAAGCTGATTTCTACAAAAGTATGATAAAGCTCTAAATAGGTACTCATAGCTGGTTTTGTTTCATATGCAGTTACCACACATTAAAATGAAACAAAGCAACAGTACACAGTCAGCTTAACGATATTGGATAGCACAGCGAAGTGATGCAACACAGCCTATCAGTTCTATTACTTTTAGTCTAGCCAGAAAAGCTATCGAGGAGCATCGAGCCATATATGCGCAGTTTTGCCCTTCTTTCTTCGCTTTTTGAGCAAATACACAAAGTCCAAGGGCTGGCTCATGGATGCTGTGTCAGCCACTGCAGGCTGCAAACAAAGCCATTTATATGATGTGGCCAGTAGATGCTTCTACCTTTGGTTTCTGTGTTTTTCAGTGAAAAGTGACGTGATGCATGGCTTATAAGTTGAATGAGCCTTTTGACTTCAAGCCAAGGGTTGCTTTTTATTTTACAGTAACCAATGTGGTGGCTAATACAGAGCCTCACGCTGTTTAGTGAACATTGTTTACATTATCATGACCAGCCAAGCTGGTTCTGGCTGTGCTTTATATTGTAAACACAAGCTACAATAGGCTGACAAGCTGATTTCTACAAAAGTATGATAAAGCTCCATATAGGTACTCATAGCTGGTTTTGTTTCATATGCAGTTACCACACATTAAAATGAAACAAAGCAACAGTACACAGTCAGCTTAACAATATTGTATAGCACGGCGAAGTGATGTAACACAGCCTATCAGTTCTATTACTTTTAGTCCAGCCAGAAAAGTTATCGAGGAGCATCGAGCCATATATGCACAGTATTCCCCTTCTTTTTTCGCTTTTTGAGCGAATACACAAAGTCCAAGGGCTGGCTCATGGATGCTGTGTCAGCCACTGAGGGCTGCAAACAAGGCCATTTATATGATGTGGCCAGTAAATGCTTCTACCTTTGGTTTCTGTATTCTTCAGTGAAAAGTGAGGTGATGCATGGCTTATAAGTTGAATGAGCCTTTCAACTTCAAGCCAAGGGTTGCTTTTTATTTTACAGTAACCAATGTGGTGGCTAATACAGAGCCTCACGCTGTTTAGTGAACATTGTTTACATTATCATGACCAGCCAAGCTGGTTCTGGCTGTGCTTTATATTGTAAACACAAGCTACAATAGGCTGACAAGCTGATTTCTACAAAAGTATGATAAAGCTCTAAATAGGTACTCATAGCTGGTTTTGTTTCATATGCAGTTACCACACATTAAAATGAAACAAAGCAACAGTACACAGTCAGCTTAACGATATTGGATAGCACAGCGAAGTGATGCAACACAGCCTATCAGTTCTATTACTTTTAGTCTAGCCAGAAAAGCTATCGAGGAGCATCGAGCCATATATGCGCAGTTTTGCCCTTCTTTCTTCGCTTTTTGAGCAAATACACAAAGTCCAAGGGCTGGCTCATGGATGCTGTGTCAGCCACTGCAGGCTGCAAACAAGGCCATTTATATGATGTGGCCAGTAGATGCTTCTACCTTTGGTTTCTGTGTTTTTCAGTGAAAAGTGACGTGATGCATGGTTTATAAGTTGAATGAGCCTTTTGACTTCAAGCCAAGGGTTGCTTTTTATTTTACAGTAACCAATGTGGTGGCTAATACAGAGCCTCACGCTGTTTAGTGAACATTGTTTACATTATCATGACCAGCCAAGCTGGTTCTGGCTGTGCTTTATATTGTAAACACAAGCTACAATAGGCTGACAAGCTGATTTCTACAAAAGTATGATAAAGCTCCATATAGGTACTCATAGCTGGTTTTGTTTCATATGCAGTTACCACACATTAAAATGAAACAAAGCAACAGTACACAGTCAGCTTAACAATATTGTATAGCACGGCGAAGTGATGTAACACAGCCTATCAGTTCTATTACTTTTAGTCCAGCCAGAAAAGTTATCGAGGAGCATCGAGCCATATATGCGCAGTATTCCCCTTCTTTTTTCGCTTTTTGAGCGAATACACAAAGTCCAAGGGCTGGCTCATGGATGCTGTGTCAGCCACTGCAGGCTGCAAACAAGGCCATTTATATGATGTGGCCAGTAAATGCTTCTACCTTTGGTTTCTGTATTTTTCAGTGAAAAGTGAGGTGATGCATGGCTTATAAGTTGAATGAGCCTTTCAACTTCAAGCCAAGGGTTGCTTTTTATTTTACAGTAACCAATGTGGTGGCTAATACAGAGCCTCACGCTGTTTAGTGAACATTGTTTACATTATCATGACCAGCCAAGCTGGTTCTGGCTGTGCTTTATATTGTAAACACAAGCTACAATAGGCTGACAAGCTGATTTCTACAAAAGTATGATAAAGCTCTAAATAGGTACTCATAGCTGGTTTTGTTTCATATGCAGTTACCACACATTAAAATGAAACAAAGCAACAGTACACAGTCAGCTTAACGATATTGGATAGCACAGCGAAGTGATGCAACACAGCCTATCAGTTCTATTACTTTTAGTCTAGCCAGAAAAGCTATCGAGGAGCATCGAGCCATATATGCGCAGTTTTGCCCTTCTTTTTTCGCTTTTTGAGCAAATACACAAAGTCCAAGGGCTGGCTCATGGATGCTGTGTCAGCCACTGCAGGCTGCAAACAAGGCCATTTATATGATGTGGCCAGTAGATGCTTCTACCTTTGGTTTCTGTGTTTTTCAGTGAAAAGTGACGTGATGCATGGCTTATAAGTTGAATGAGCCTTTTGACTTCAAGCCAAGGGTTGCTTTTTATTTTACAGTAACCAATGTGGTGGCTAATACAGAGCCTCACGCTGTTTAGTGAACATTGTTTACATTATCATGACCAGCCAAGCTGGTTCTGGCTGTGCTTTATATTGTAAACACAAGCTACAATAGGCTGACAAGCTGATTTCTACAAAAGTATGATAAAGCTCCATATAGGTACTCATAGCTGGTTTTGTTTCATATGCAGTTACCACACATTAAAATGAAACAAAGCAACAGTACACAGTCAGCTTAACAATATTGTATAGCACGGCGAAGTGATGTAACACAGCCTATCAGCTCTATTACTTTTAGTCTAGCCAGAAAAGTTATCGAGGAGCATCGAGCCATATATGCGCAGTTTTCCCCATCTCCTCTTACAGGCTCCTTGGGAGCAATTTGTATCAAAGGATGACAAAAATAGTGAAAAATCTACAAGTGTGTCTACACATTACTTGTATCTATTTGGTAATGTTAGTGTTTTATATTTACGAATTTTGTTTAAAAGCATTTGACTCCTACACACACAGCTGCACCAATAAGCATTGCTAGGCTTCTGCATTGCCATGGCCCATGCAGATCAGTGGGACAATGCGTTTAACCTGCACAGAAAAGCTGCAGTGCAAGTTGTGTGATGAGAGTAGGCTACTTTATGGCATCACGGAACCACATAAGCTGAAGCTTTACAGATCAGTGCATGTTTGTGCTTCAAAAAGTAAGCAAGTGCAACAATTAAATATTGTTGCACCCATCACAATACAAAACTTGTTCCTCTTTCTGACATTTACAACAAAGCCGATAACAATGTATATTCGAGGTGTGAGTGAAGCCCTAGCTTGTGTTTTTAAGAAATGTGGTGTCAAATCGCACATGTGCCATCAAGCAAGCTTAAAGGCGATTTGACGAATGTGAAGGATCCTCTCCCTTGGCCACGTCTTCTTGGCATAGTGTAGAATGTTCCACACACTGACTGTGAATCTGTCTATATCAGCAAAAGCAGAAATTTCTGCAGCCGTATCAAGGAGCACAAGAATGATGTCGCCAAAGGCCACACAGTGACAAATGCCCTCGCAGAGCATGCCAAGAAGACACGTCACAATATAACTGAACCTTGTGTTTATCCGACATTCCATTGTGAACAAGGGATCAGTACGAATCACGAAACATCATTTTATTTTGACTTTGACCTTGGTCAGTGACCGGCTTTATTTATTAACAAAGCTGCTACTTCTTGTGTAGTATGTATTTAACTAAGTATTTCCAATACTCACACGCACAAGCTGCATTGTGACAAGACATGTAGCACAGAACAGGTTGTACTCCTGTGGTACATTCCATAAGGAATTACAAAAAAAAAATTTCCTTTATCACCTTTGATGGCACGTGGAACTTGGTCACGCTACATACACCCTTCATCTATTCTAGAATATCAAAACAGAACATTTCTGCTGCTGGAAGCTTGCTGCCCTTGTTAGAGTGACCACCACAACAAGGTGGAGTATGTTTTATTTCAATATATGTCTGATATGTGTTGTTGTCATGCGCACTCAGCTACACTCCTATTAGCCATGTGCACATTTTTTTTATTCACCATCTTGCCAGCACCAGTTATGTAAAACAATTCCCAGCCACTTCAGATAACACAAAGCAGATATTATTATGCTTGTCACAGCTGTTAAACCTTTTAGCACTGAACATCCTGATGCACTCCATTAGGCCCACGTGTGCCTCATGTTAGACAAAATAGATTTTTTAGCAAACAAGAGACAGCAGTGTCATTTGTGTGTGCATGACACGCCCAGTACGTGTCTTATTTTTAAGGACACAACCTGCAGTAAATGAACTATTCACAGAAGTGGACTGATCTCATGAGGCCACAAGTTGGTGCTTAATTGCCATTGCCGAGCCTGGCTAGTTAGCCAAGCGCTAGTGTAATTTCTTCACTTGCTCAGTGAGCCTGTGTTTGAACCTTCGGATTGAGTAAAGTGTATTTTGTATTTTGATTTTGTAAAGTGTATGGTGACATGTGGGCATCCACATGTCACCATGTCGATTCCCTAAGCCACAATCTCTTTATTGCACTTGTTTGCTGAACAAAAAAATTATGCACATCCAACATACATGTTGGAATCTATGTGAAGTGAAGTTTTCATGAAACAGTTAATTAAATGCGATAAGTTAGGACATCTTGTTCTTGCCTCTTTGGCATAAAAGAAACCAGCTCGCGCATATTTCATTCACTCATGCTATGTAATGTGGTAACAATTATATTTTATTTTATTTATTTGTAAAAAAACTTACAAGGCCCCCACATGGGGATTGAGTAAGGGGGGCATAGAATCAAATAAGTACACACAATCTAGTAACAAAAATAATAATAATAAAGAAACACTAGCCAAGTGCACAGCCTAAAAGTTAGAGAAACATAATAGCTACATAATGCTGTATATGAGTACAAAAAAAATGATTTCTATAAGTTTGTAATAAACGCATTACAGTGCAAGAAAAAGGTAGGAAAAAACCTTCAGAACAGTGAGTGCGATATGAATGGTTAACAAAGGTTAAGTGAGTTGAGTGAGTGGAGAATTTTTCACGATCAGTTTCCACAACTATTCTGTCGGGGAGGCTGTTCCGGAGCCGAATGGCATGGGGACTTGCAGACGAGTTAAATGCTTCTGTTTTACCCTAGATGCGTGTGAAGCTATGATGATTGTGTAATCTGTGCGACATGTGCGATGATGTTTCTAGGTGTAGGGAGCGTTTGTTAGTGTGGTGGGCATATTTATGAAATAATGACAAAAGAGCTATGTCGCGACAATTACTTAGCAGCTGAAGTGAAAGGTGAATGTTTGAGTTACGCTAGAACGGTAGTCATAATTCGGGAAATAAAATGTGCAGCTCTATTTTGGCTTGATTTCAGCATGTTAAGTAATTTTGGTGGGGAAACCAGGCTGGAGCGGCGAACTCAAGTCGAGGGCGAACAAATGTTTGAAATGCCCGTTTGCGGATAAGTGGAGGTGAGTTCTGAAGGTTACGTCGCAGGTAACCCAGTGATCGAGAAGCACTAGCACAGATGGTGGTAATGTGAGAAGTCCAGGAGAGGTTTGTTGAAAGATTTATGCCTGGCTATTTAAATGATGAGGTCCGACATCATGGCACCTTTTTAATACAGTAGGAATAGTCCAAGTTAGTGCGCTTGCGGGTGAAGGACATCACTTTACATTTTGATGAATTTAGAGTCATTAGTCAGGTGTCACACCAATTAATAATTTGATTAAGATCATTTTGGAGGATCAGGTGGTCATCACAGCTGTTAATAGAGCGATAGATAATGCAGTCATCAGCAAAAATGCGCATGCATGATGATGAGTTATTGGGTATGTCATTAATGTATATCAGGAAGAGTAAGGGACCGAGAACGCTTCCTTGTGGTACACTGGATGGAACATCTGAAAGGGGAGGAGAAGCTGTTAGCGAAAGTAAACTGCTGCCTGTTAGAAAGAAAATTTCGAAGCCAGGATAGAGTTAGTGAATCAAGTTTTAATGATGATAACTTCAAGAACAGGCGACAATGGGCTATGCGGTCATAAGCTTTAGAAAAATCCAGAAAGATGCTGTCAGTTCGAAGGTTTGAGTCCATGTTAAAATGTAAATCTGTCGTAAATTCAAGCAGTTGCGTTTTGCCTGACAAACCTCTCCTGAAACCGTGGTGATTATGAAAAAAGTTGTTCAATTCTAGATGATGGTAAACATGAGATGCAATAATGTGTTCCATCATTTTAGAGCATATGCACATTAGTGATATTGGTCGGTAGTTCTCAGCCAAATTTTTGTCAGCGTCTTTGAAGATGGGTATGATTTTGGCTGTTTTCCAATCTTGGGGTATCTGACCGGTCATCAAAGATTGATGAAAAATGTGGAATAAAAACTTGCTGGATACTGAAACTATTTTTTAGTAATTTAGAATTAATATAGTCAATACCTGCTGAAGACGAAACTTTCCAGTTATTAAGAAGCTGAACAATATCATCAATAGTATTGTCAATAGGTTCCTTGTACCAGTAATCTGGGTCTGCACCAATAGGCAAATTAGTAATTCTTGCTTTTGTGAATTCAGATGAGAAGAATTTATATTGGCTTGTATTTGTTTATAAATATTTTAAATGTACCAGTCACTTCTTGGCTGATTGCCCATTGTGTATATGTGCTGTAGTATGAAAATTATAGTCATTAAGAACATGCAGCGATCATCTCATAAAGCTAGTCGATGAGGGCACGATATGCACTGCCTATTCCTCAGCCAATCACATGACATAGGTATGTGCCATTGTATGCAAAATATCGTCATAATCTACATGTGTACACGCTTCTTTGCTAATTACTCTGTTGATGGCATGTGTCATAGTATGGAAATCATAATCGTCAACAAGTGGAGATTACATTAAAGAGTTTGTTGGCTGCATGATATGTACCTTTTTGGCCAATCCCTCATGCAGGGTAGATATGCTGCTGTGAGTGTACGCTCAGTAGGGAAAGTTTCATAGAATGTGTTGTGCAGACGGATAGTACGGACAAGTGTATAGGGTGCTGCTTGAACTGCCATATTGCATTAGTGTTTGATGACTTCATTGCATTGAAGAAATTGTAATCCATTTCTGCCAGCAAAGACAGACTGCTTTGTTTGAACAGTTGTACCATTTTTTCTGGTCAAAACAGGCAATAAAGGAAAAAGAATAACCTTTGTGGCCAAATCGTTAGAGCATGGGGCTGCTGCGGCTGGTGGACTGAGGTTCAAATCCTGCCGTTGGATTTTTTTTTTTAAGAATAAGGTTGAATCTATTTGGCAAGAAGACGACCCGCAACCCACCCAGACAGAACCATGGGATGGGAGGCAAAAAAAAAGCTTCACTTTTAACAATTACCTACCTGAAAATTCATTGACACTGATGTTTATTTAAGGCGAAACTACAAGCACTGCAATGTATTGCTATCAGGAAAGCAGCAGCTTTGAATGTAATGTGACATGACAGTCTTGCCAATGATAGCTGCATGTCATTATTGAACTATAGCCTAAACCTGAAGAAAAACAATATTTGTCTCATTTTAGTATATAACCCATCAGCCCCTAGACAAGAAAAAATACTAGCACTTGAATGACGAAACAATGCAGTTATGGCAGGGAAATGTCAGATTTCATTCATATAGCAGGTTATTTTTATGATGAATTTGCTTATGCTGGAGTGTCGAAAGGACATCTGCTGTGCATACAATGCATGTTGTGAATAAGGTTCAGTGATCCAGTCATGTTTGCTTTGCTACTCAGTATGGACTATAGCAGTCTACACAAATCTGCTGAAAATGCCAGCATGGTGCAGGATACAGTGTAAACCTGTGAACGATATTGACTGAGTAACGTTAGTGACAAATTTATTGGCTCAGTGTGTGTAGAAGTGAAATACTGCTGAAGAGGTAGCCAGCTCCTAGTTACAAGCCTGCAGTGGCCCAACAATGCCAGTTTTCAAGCAGCATTCAGGCCCTATTTAGTATTCTCACTCCCACCACCAATGAGAGCTGCAGAAAAATGAACACACTGTCAACAGCACTAGCATACAATTTCAGATGGCAACCCAGACAAGAAAGCAATAACACTTTGCAGGGCAGCGCAAAGCACTCAGGGTGCTTTGCACCATTAAACATAACTGGAGACACTGTATTTCATTATTCAATATATGATCATAAGGAATGCACACAGCAGTACAGAAATTATGTAATTTCAATGAAGGGTCATGGGATCAGCAATGTAATTTGCTTGATATGAAAGCAGTTTATAGCACCATCACATAGGGCTCTGCACATATAATAGAAAAAAAAAAGGCTAAAAGCAGAAGGCAGGTTATTTCATGTCTATGCTATGCATATTACCACTAGTCGCCTCCAGTATTACATGTCGACGCATTTACTATAAACAGTACGCTGTAGGAAATTTACCAATGCAAACATGCGTACTGATGTTAAAGTGAAAAAAAAAACCCAGCCATCATTTATAATAGGCACAAACACAGTCTACGCTACCCGAGTCACTACAAGACGAGTTTTCCACCTGAGCATCAGCTTACCGTAAATTCAGCTGTCGGACTTCAAATACATGCTCTTACAAGCGCATGATGCAGACACAACGGAGATCAAACACTCCCTCATCTCAAAAAATAAAGAAAAAAAAACGATCATTCGCGCAAAAGCTCCGTTTGTAACACTAAGCCAACACTCGTTACATGCACATCGGCGCTGGTATGTAACAGAAGCCAGGAATGATTCCAAACGTATGTAGGTGCGCGGCGCGTATCGAAGTCGGAGGGCACGAGCACTCGATTGTGACGAGATTGCCTGGCCCGGCACAGCAACACACATACGCACAGAGAAGCTTTTTCATTCTTCTTGTCAGTTCTCTTTCGAGGCTTGCACGATATCTACGTCCGCAAACACGAAGCTTCCCGCTGGTCCACGACGGGGAACGCTGAGCGTTATATTTCAGTAAAGCGACCATACGCGCACATTTCGGCACTGCTACAGCATATGAAGTTCAGAATAACCTTATCATTATCAAATTATCAGTTGTGGCCACTGCATTTGGGAAACACGTGAGAAAACGCGATCGGTACACCACACATTTGCGAGGTCGAAGCCATCAGTCCGGCCAGCTGTGTCGGTCACTGCACGACACTGTTGCACGTGTAATAGTTCGCACCAGGCACAAACGTTTGCTACAGTCGACGACAACCTTCGTTGATGCTGATGATCGCATCAAGCCCCAAACTTTTTACGAGCGCGGCCGAAGGCCAGGCCTACATTTTGCTTCATCCCAGCGTAATCCAATAGCGCCATGTTGGATTTCAGGTGCTAGAGAGGCAGCTGACGTCACTCCTCAGGCATCCAATGACAGCCATGCTACGGAGTATTTCCTTCGAGAGCGCGGAGTTAAAAACTATCGGAGTATAACCGGCTACCGGAGTATAACCGGAGAATTCATGCTGTTACATTCCGTCCTTCACCGTACGGAGTATCATGAAGGTTAATACCTCATGCACTCCGATGTGTCGGAGTATATGGTTAGGCATCGGAGTTTAACGGGAACATATACCTGCAAAACCTCCCAGCTGGGTATATTTTCGTTTACAGTGCACCGTCGCCGCCATGCAGAAAGAGGAGGAAAGGGTCCCCCCCCCTGTTCTTGTGTGGCGGATAGGGTGCTCTTCAGTTGCCGACGCGCCGGTTATTTCACGTAGGCCCCGGCACGTCGACGAATACGTGACCACCTTCCCACGTCTAGACCTGGTTCTTAGCGCTGCGGAAGCGAGGGTATCATATTGTTTGTGTCGGCATCGGCGGCGTTGTCCCTGAAACCAACTCCGCAGCTGGGGTTGACTCACTATCGGCGTCAGCGGCATCAGTCAGTCGCTGCTATCTCTTCCCTCCTCCCTTTATCGTGTTGTCCGCTTGCTGCGCGCGCTTCTGCCCCCATCGTTTGCCGCTGGGTGTACACGCCGCCCCCCTCCCCCCTCTCCCTGCGAGTCTCCGGTTGTCAAAGCACCGGCTCGAACTTAATTCCTTTCTTCGCTCCTCCTCCAATGCAACCCCTGTGCGGTGGCAATCAGAGAGCCAGATCGGTGGCGGCGGATCTGTATATGTGCACCGCCCGAGCCGAAATTGCCGCTGCCGTTCGCCACTGCGAAATTATCTGCCAGTTCTTTTTGAGCCATGAGCGAGACGACCGATGGAAGTCCTCCGTCTGCTGCTGCTGCTGCTGCTGCTAAACGAGCTGCCAGAGCAGAGGCCCAGCGCCGTCGCCGTCAGAATCCAGAGGTGCGTGCCGCCGAAGCAGAAGCTTACCGTCGCCGCCGTCGAGATGATCCAGGAGTACGCGTCGCCGAAGCAGAGGCTAAGCGCCGCCGCCGAGAAGACCCTGCCGTTCGCGCCGCCGAAAGGCCATCGGAAACATCCACGTTGAGGGTGATCATGTAAGGCTTGCCAATGCACAGCATTATATTTGCTGGCAAATTTCCTATTTCGGCCTTGGGTAACGATGGGTATCGGATGGGTAACGATGTGAAAAATAAAAAAAAAATTCTGTGATAGCGCATACATGTGTTGCTCGATTTCTTTGCCTCAATCTATCGAAAAGGTGAAACAGCTTATTTGCTGCGCTCAAATTTCGCATTAGGAAGTAACGTAATAGTCGGTAATTTTTTTTTTCTGGTCACGAAACTCCGCCGTCACGCTATGGGAGAGGTTCATATGCTCCCCAAAGGCTCCGCGACGCGGCCCCACTGTGCCACAAAGGGCATCGTTTGCGTACCGATACGCGTGCGCAGTGCGAGGCGAGCTGAGTGATCGGGTGCGTTCTGTGCATGTGCTGTGCTATTTTTCGAGTGGTGGGTTGTTTAGTTGAAGTGGCGGGGTGGGACAACGATGCCGAACACGTGTTGCAAGTAACAGCTGAAGAAGTAGAATGGTGGTATCTCTAACAAGCCATTTAAAAATAATTGCTGTATTTGTGATGTGGCTACTTCTGTTCGTTTGAGAGTTGTTTTGCCATGTGTTATGAAATGCTCATGCTTTACACATTCTTGTTTATAGAAACAATCGATTATGTGTTCTGTATTTATTGCCATTCGTTTTCTGGTATTTGTTTCCTGCCCCCCAATGTATATCTCTCACGTTTGATGTTATTTCGTTATGCTTAATATATCAGTGTCATGCTTTTAACAAACTCCTTGCATTGTGAATGGTGGACCATTCGTGACCGGAGGCCTCTGTGCTGTCTGTATTTCGCTTCGCTTATTTTACATGATAAATAAGTGATCGTGCTTGTATGTTGTTTTTGCACCAACACGTTCTGTTTCTTTTCTTAATCGAATTATAAAGCTTTTAACACATTGTAAATAGTTGCGCATTTAGAACCAAAATACCTAGTCTTGTCGTTTCTGCGTCGGAACCATGAGTAGCGTGAATAAGTACTGGGCTTACTGACGCTTCTAAATGGCTACTTGCTAAGGCAACTGCCTAATTACAATACAGCTAGTTTCAATTGTGCAGGTCCTAACACTTCACGTTCGCCTTAATCCGTTGCTAAAAGCCGCACTGAAGACATCTAGTAGCGAAGTTTGTCTTGCATTAATCCTACCTAAATCTCATTCAGAAATGGCATTGCTTCGCAGAGAAATCTTGAGCGCACGGAGCAGCTCAATTTCCTTTTCTTTGTCATTAAGTATTCTAATGTAGCAGCCCTTTGCAATAACAATTTCATTCTTTTGGTCTCCTTATAAGATACTGCCACTTTTGATCTCCTTATAAGAGTCCTTCTCTGCCACAGTTTAATAGAAAGTGAACAGCTGTGCTCGGCGAACAATCTGGCGCTATGCGCAATGGAGAGTTGGCGCTTACTTACGTGTAAGCAGGGATGCAGCAGCCCATATGTTTGCATCTGGTGATAAGTGGGACCACTGGCGCTTTGTTGCAAATGCGCAGTGTTTAACTTGACGCAAATATTAAAAAGAGGAGCCCACCGAAGTGTTGAGGCGAAGGTCTCGGCCGTGTACAGCGGACGCATTTCGACGGTGGCGAAATGCAAAACACCCGTTTATTTATATTTAGGTGCATTTTAAAGACATTTAGTAGCGAAGTTGGTCTTGCATTATTCCTACCTAAATCTCATTCAGACATTTATTTACGTTTATTTAAATTTAGTTGCATTTTAAAGGATCCCAGGTGGTCTAAATTACTCCTGAGTCCCCAACTACGGCGTGCCTCATAATTGTGTCGTGGTTCGGGCTCTTAAAATCCCAGGTTAAAAATATTTTTTTTTTTTTTTGGTCAGAGACCGCCTCAAGCTTCATGTTATGAGCGGCTTTTTTTCGTACCGGGCGCTCATATCATGGCAGAAGACGCGCTCCGACAGCAATTTAAGCATATTCAATGTTAAAAATAGTTACGTGAAGCTAAAGCGACGGTAGAGGAAGTCGAGAAAGCTAGAATACCGAGGCTGCCCCACACACAACCACAGCGGTAGCAGCGTTCGCATGCCCTCTCATGCACGGTTGCGACTCTAGCGGCGGGCGCTGGCTCTATATGAAACTGAGGCGGCTGTTTCATGACCAGAAAAAAAATGGAAGGACTCTGGTCGTAGTAAGAAGAACGTTAACGAAAAAATGCTAGAAGGTTTGGACAGCCGTGCCCCTTAGACCGTTTACCGGGAACGTGGTCACCAAGCCATATGCAACAAAACGAGAGCATGTTCTTAGAAGTATCTTTTAGTGGACGCAGGAGTACAGGTCAGCGCTTGTGATTAGCAGTCCAGTATACAGTTGTGTTTAAGGTGACTCACGCATGCTCTGTACTGTACTGTGGACGGAACTTGAAGTGAACGGTGATAGCTCGGACCTACCTCATATTGAGAAGGTGGTACTCCCCATTGCGGTGCCATTGTGTATATTAGATTCATTGTGATTCGTCTTTGATTTACTTACTGTATAATTATGAATTATTTATCTATTTTTGCCGTATAGTATAGACAAATGGAGTAGCCGAGTGGTACCTCTATTGATTACGAGAAAGCGCTTGATTCAGTCTAAACCTCAGCAGTCATGCAGGCATTACGGAGACAGGGTGTAGACGAGCCCTATGTAAAGATACTGAAACATACCTTTAGCGGCTCCACAGCCACCATAGTCCTCCATAATCAAAGCAACAAAATCCCAATAAAGATGGGCGTCTGGCAAGGATATACGATCTGTCCAATGCTGTTCACAGCGTGTTTACAGGATGTATTCACAGACCTGGATAGGAAAGAATTGTGGATAAGAATTAACGGAGATGACCTTAGTAACTTGCGATTCGCTGATGATATGGCCATGCTTAGTAACTTAGGAGACCAATTGCAATGCATGCTCAATGACCCGGAGGGGCAAAGCAGAAGCGTGGGTCTAAAAATATTCTGCAAAAAATTGTAGTAATGGTTAACAGTCTCGGAAGAGAACAGCAGTTTACGATAGGTAACGAGGCACTGGAAGTGGTAATGGAATACATTTACTTAGGGCAGGTAGTGACCGCGGATCCGGATCATGAGACTGAAATATTCAAAATAAGAATGGGCTGGGGTGCGTTTGGCAGGCATTCTCAAATTATGAACAGCAGGGTACCATTATCCCTCAAAAGAAAACTGTATAACAGCTGTGTCTTACCAGTACTCAACTACCGGGCAGAAATCTGGAGGCTTATATGAAAACTGTTCTACTTAAATTGAGGACGACGCAACGAGCAATGCAAAGAAGAATGATGGGTGTAACGTTAAGGGATAAGAAAAGGGCAGATTGGGTGAGGGAACAAACGCGAGTTAATGACATCTTAGTTGAAATCAAGAAAAAGAAATGGGCATTGGCAAGGACATGAGGAAGGAAGATAACCGATGGTCATTAAAGGTTCCAAGAGAAGGGAAGCGTAGCAGGGGGCGGCAGAAAGTTAGGTGGGCGGATGAGATTAAGAAGTTTGCAGGGACAACATGGCGACAACTAGTACATGACAGGGGTAAAAGTTAAATTATGGGGTTTTACGTGCCAAAACCACTTTCTGATTATGAGGCACGCCGTAGTGGGGGACTCCGGAAATTTCGACAACCTGGGGTTCTTTAACGTGCACCTAAATATAAGTACACGGGTGTTTTAGCATTTCGCCCCCATCGAAATGCGGCCGCCGTGGCCGGGATTCGATCCCGCGACCTCGTGCTCAACAGCCTAACACCATAGCCACTGAGCAACCACGGCGGGTGTGACAGGGGTAGTTGGAAACGTATGGGAAAGGCCTTTGTCCTGCAGTGGGTTTAGCCAGGCTACTGGTTATTATTATTATTAATATTATTATTATTTCATATTATTATTATTATTATTATTATTATTATTATTATTATTATTATTATTATTATTATTATTATTATTATTATTATTATTATTATTATTATCTCTATTCTGTAGCCCCGGTATAACACAATTGAAGTCGTGGTTCACTCACGTTATGACTGGCAACGTAAATGAAAAGCAGGATAACTATGCCAGTCATGAGGACAACGAAGATGTATTTTTCGATGATCACAATAAACGATGCAGAAATCGGTTCGCGATCCACATCGGCACTTCTCACTCGCCAAACTTCTGGGCAAGCAGTTCCCACGTGAACGGCGCGCCGCACATCAGGGAGCGCTCTTGAATGGCTTTTGTGAAAACAATCGCATAAGTGATGAACACTGACGGCGCAGCAGCTTGTTGCATTTAGGGCGTCTCATTCGTGTCGTCCACGTATGGCATGCTTTTTTTCCCAGTCCCAGTCCAAATATACGTCAATCGTATTCTTCGGGGAAGAGACATTCCTAGATCCTTTCACCAGTGGTGCAGTTCTTGGCTTGGGTACCGAGGCGATTAGTTCTCCTGTTTCGGGCATAGGGGGACGATGACCCGACCGGCATTACCGACAGGTCGGCGTTCTGAGGATGGAGATGTTTCACGAGGGTCCCGAGCTGCTTATGCCAACGGGCTCACAAAAAAAAAAGTAAGTCACACGAGAAAGGCTTGATGATGTCTTAACGTGCGAAGAAGAATAGCGAGGGGAAAAAAATGTGGATTTGAATATTCCCAAGCAATAACTGAAAAGAAAACTTAAATCAAAGAAAACGCCCTAACTTATCCCTGCAGTGTCAAATGGAATCGACCAGGAAATCCTGTATGATGCCACAACCCCTACGTCCATGTGCTAGAATAAATTCTCCCACGAAAAGAAGATATTTTGTCGGTTCCTAGTATAACAGCATCTATTCATTCATCTTTATTAGGATGACCAGTGCCCAATGGTTACCTAGGGGTCTTGCGTAAAGGCTCAGAAAGGCTGACGTATAGTACTGGTACACCAGTACTATACACACAACGTCGAGTCCACCTCAACATTGTCTTAACCAAAACAACACTTACAGAGAGGTCGGGAAAAAATACATCACGAGGAGATAACACAAGTAAATGCATTAGTTGTAAAAATATGTACAAATGGTTTGCATATGAAAACATTATAGAAATAAAAACAACACCGTACATAACATGTGGACTGAAAATAAAACAAAAAATGTGGATACAAGCACAACATAAATGTGACAGACAAAGCAGTAAAAATGGTGTAAAGTTAGCTTTGGTTGTTAATAAATACGCTTCCGTTTTCTTTTTAAAAACATGAATCCAAGCACTTTCATCAATTAACCGGGTTACGGAACGGTGTTGGTTTAGGAAGTGTGGTATATGGTACGCGAATTTTTGTGCGCCGTAGTTAAGAAAAAGCCTGTCTTCTTTGTAAATGTTGTGTGTACAAGCTGTGGCTGTATAGGAAACAAAAGTTAGTGAGGAATATTGGAAACAAAAGCAGTATATACAAAATAAAGAAGCACTGTTATCGCAAAATGAAATTTATTAGCGCAATAGAAAGAAACGTCAACCCCAAAACTATGTAATTATGAATGTAGAGAAATAAAACATGGACGTGCTGTTTAGCGATTCATACGATTATTGGACAACGCATTATGGTGTGCATGTATAGATATACAGGTTATTGGGTTATCAACAAATGTGCTCAATATTTTGACACCACAGCACTGGTATCCTTGCCGATGCACTTTCAAAGGAGAAGGAACACATTTATTTTTGACATTCATGTACGACCAGAAAAACTTGTCTGCGTACGTCGTGTACATATGCCTACTCTTTCAAATCTCTGCCAAATAACGATGCTGCCCGATTCTTCATGCCTGCCTCAAGGGAACTGCCAATGCAACACTTTGCGTGTGTGTCCATTTAACTCTGAGGCCGGGGAGAAATCGTGAAGGTAGGATATTGGCCAACAACTCTTTACATTCCAAAGCAGCTACGCCAACCTATATGGTCTCTGACTCAGCGACAGCTACCTTCGGGTTGCTGCGTCCGAGTATTCTAATATCCGAGTATTCTAATAACGCGAACATGGCTCGTGGCCGATGTTTCGTAGCTTTCTGCTTTATATCTGCGCAGAGAAGATAAACCTAAAGGCAAAATATGCTACCTTGATCGTTCCCACACGCTCGCCCTCAAATTCGCCAACCGGGGCACAGCGAAAAGCTCAGTCTGGCACCCGATACAGCGCACCCTCCTCACATGCATGTGCTCCAACACTCGCACCTCCCGCATACAACCAAAGAGTGCGCCAACGCGCTGTCGCCCGCCGACGTTATCCTGGACAGCGAACATGTGTTGTTTCACCATCCGACGCCACCTCCTACATCCAGTACGTACCCCGACTCACACACGCATCACCGACTGCAATCACCGCGTGCAATACTGCGTGACAGCTATGGGTGAGGCTGCCATACGGTCGCGCGTCGAACACATGTGGACGCAAGACCGAGGCGACGCCTCCGTCTCGCCGATGCGGAGGTCTCGCACAAATGCGAAGAACGGGAAACCCTCGAACACGTAAATCGCGGAGTCTCACCGTAACGCATGGTTACCCAGGGGAACCGCACGCAGCTATGATGATTGCGGTGACGACGACGACCTCAATGTAATTCGCGACTATACCCACCCTGGGGTATTGCACAACAGTCTGGCCGACTTTAGAACTGTATTAGGGGCACAAATTTAGAAATATTTAATTATGATATTTGGGTAAAAGCGAACACAATATAGGGACGATTGCTTAAGCAGTCATTCTAATAGATCACATACCGAGCGCGCCCTCTGAAAGGCTATTGCAATCTTCAGCGTTGCAGTCGACACGGGTCGGGGAAGGGAGGCGAGTAGGAGCGTTAGTGGGGACCGCTAAGTGACTATGGAAGCGCCGAGAAACGGTCGCGAGGGCGTTGTTTAGCACGAGCAGTGCCAGGTTTTTTGGAGGGGTGGAGGGGGCACACCCTCGGTGAGAGACCGGGAACTAGAGAGAGGGGGGGGAGCTGAGCAGGGCGGAGCCCCTGTACAAATTTTGGTGAGAGGTGGAGGAACGTAAGCGGTATGCCTCCCCTCTCACCACACCCTGGCCACAACATTGAGCACAAGTAGAAAGAGAAAGAGACAGAGGAAAGGGGAAAGGCAGGGAGGTTAACCAGATGGAAAGATCCGGTTTGCTACCCTACACTGGGATCGGTGCAACAACGGCGGTGCTAAAGAAGGGGGCCTCTCTTCGCCCTCTCACAAACAAAATGGAACCTTGCCTAGAACTGCAACGGGCCTTGTTAACAAGGGGCCTTGTCTTAAGAGAGGGAAGGGGGAGGTAAAGCGATAGCAAAGTAGAGATAAAGAAAGAAAGGAGCATAGACATAGAATCACCGTCGGTCATTCTCACAAGCACACTGTCACCGCACAGAACAGTATCATTTGCAACACAACAAACATCTGGTCAGGCTACAGCCTATTGTCCAATTCTGTTGCCTTTAAAAACTGCAACAGTGCTCTCCTCGCCCTCCGTTGGGATTGCTTGTGATGCCGGCAACCTAAAATAAGCTCCCCTCTTAGAGGTCTTCGGTCAAAACGCGCTATCGCGATTGGGAGCGATCGTCTCTGTAAATTGTAGCGAGTCACAAGAAGGAGCGTGAATGCGTACCGACGAGTGTGAGTACACGAGTGAGTACATCACCCAACAACATGTTGCTGAAAAAGCTTGAGTGACTAACCACTTGTTCTGCCGACTTATAGTGCAGTGGGAGAGAGAGAGTGAGAGAACCAAGGAAAGGGGGGGACGTTAACTCCACGTACGTCTGGTTTGCTACGGAATGGTGTAAATAGGTGAACAAAAAAAAACGAGAAAAGCTAGAGAGAGATAGAGAGCTCTGGTCAAGCGCACACTTGAGCCAACCCACCAAGTGTGCCACAGAGACCTGTCAACTTATTCGTTGCCTTGTAGGATATAGGGATGCGCAATACTTCGGAAAACGGTCTTCAGTCCAGCCTGCTTAATGCTGTGCGGATAGAGGCGGCGCTCGACGTCGTAACGAGAACAAAAGCACCGGATGAGGTCAGTAATTTCTTCCATGCCGCATTAGTCACTGGAGGCGTGTCAGACATTCCGATGCGGATCGAGTTTGCGTATAATATCTGCTCGTCACATGCATAACGCAGTCGGCGCGGAGCCTACAGCTGCCTCTTAGCCTGCAGCACACGTAAACTCTGACGCATAAAACTGCCCCATTGTTCTACTTATCGCGGCTACTTCACGGTGTAGAGGTATTGTCGCATTCAATAGCGCAATGAAAAGAGATACGACCTCGGCAGAGGTCGGATCTCACGCGAAAACCGCAGAGAGTGTGCGATATGCAAACGGCAAAGAGGGAGAGGGTGGCGGCAGGTGAGCGAGGGAGGTCGGAGCGATGCGATAACACGCCCCCGATCGTCGGGCACGTCGGCGCTCATTCTCGTCCGCCTCTGCGTACGCGAAGGATGTCAAGCCAGAGTTCCAACCCTGCCGATAACGGCGACGAAGCGGATAGCCGCACGGAGCGGTGCACGAGAAGGCACAGGACGACGTTCCTGCCGTGCGAGATGGCTGTGGTGTACGAGATACCGTTCTCGTGCGGGAAGTGCTACATCGGACAGACCGAAAAGTGCGTCAACGAACGACTGATGCAGCACCAGCGCGGCCTCCTCCGCGCTCGGACCAATTCTGCTAGCAACCCCGGAGGCGGTGGCAGAGGCACGCTCGTCCAGCACTGCATGGTCTGCCCCTGCGAACCGGATTTCCACAGTTGCCAACTGATCGCCGCGGGTGCAGACAGTGAAGCGAGGGAAATTGTGGAAGCCATGGAGATACGAGAGGCGGGCGCACGGTGCGTGAGTTACCCTTCGGTTGTCCCATCGGAGTACCCGGATGTGAGCAAGGCTCATTTGCGCGACGAGTCCGACTCAGAGTCCGGCAGTGAATCCGAGTCCCGCTCGGAGCCAGTCCGCGAACCCATCCCCGAGTCTGTCCGCGAGCCGGTCGCCGAATCCCGCTTCGAAATGTCTCCGAGACTCGACGTTTTAGGTGAAAACCTTGTAGGTGACTTCGCTGGTTCGTCTGCGATGCATTCGAGACGTGCTCAGCGTCTTTTAGAAATTATTCGAATTTTGGAAATCCTGAAGTAACCACGTAACGGAATAAGCAGAAGACAACGGTACGAATTCGGCAAACTGAGCATCACCTTGGATAAAGTGATCTATTGCAAACGGCGCAAGGACAACGGGGTTTGCTGCTCGCAAGAATGCGCTACAACCTTCCCCCTTTCACACTCGTTAAGTCCAAGGTAGCCAATCAGGCACGACCTTGGTTAACCTCCCTACCTTTCCCTCTTTGTATTTCTCTCTCTCTCTCCTGCAAGTCGGCGCGTCGATGAAGTGAATGCGCATAGATTGACAATCGTGCTTAGAAGAAATGGCTGGGAGAAAAGCCATCGAAGTCGCGGTGTCTGCCCAGTGTTCTGTGCCGAAGTGGATCGACAGTGATCCTTCGAAACATACACTATTACGTATTCAATTTATCCACGCAGGGAATTCATCACATATCGGTAGATGTCGATACGCAACGCGGATAATGGAACTTGCCAAAGCTGAAGAAGAAGATATTCTCCGAAACGCCGGATGGCGGTGGCCGAGCTGGAAGAGAACAAGGAAGTTTCGTCACGGCGACATGGTGCCTGCTTCATCTATTTATTATGCAAGATTTTAAGGGCAACATAATTGGACAAACGGCTGTAACATGAACAGTTGTTCACAGTGCTGGAAGTGCTACTGTGCTGTGCGGTGACAGTATGCGGCGGCAGTGACCGACTGTGATTGTATGTCTGTGCTCCTTTCTTTCTTTATCTCTACTTTGTTATCACTTTAACTGCCCCCTCTTTCCCCAGCGTAGGATAGCATACCGGATCTTCCCCTCTGGTTAACCTCCCTGCCTTTCCCCTTTTCTCTTTCTTTCTCTACTATGCAAAAGGTCGTGCGACCGCTCGGGTCGAAAAGCGACGGTCGCAGGCCACTCGCACACGCTGCTCGAATCTCCAGCCTCGCGATTGCAGGTCGCGAACCGCTAAACCAATCAGCGAGGCCCCGGCAGCAGCGCGCGATACTCTGTGCATCGGGTTGTGGTCGCCGGCGGCAAACTCGAAGCGCGCCATTCCCGAGAGTTCTCGTTTAGAACGAGAAGGCGACCCGCGGGTCGCTGAGGTCGCCCTTGCAAGTGTGACCGTCGGTGTCGTCGAGCTGTTGCCTTGTAGGCGACCGACGGTCGCCCCACGCCCTTCGCGACTCGCAAGTGGGAACGGGCCCTTAATTAACAAATTTCGACCGGAAGTTGAATACATTAGATAGTTTTATGTACACGATACGCATCTTCATGTACCCTGAGTGCTGATTTGGCTATGAAACTGAGAACGTCGGCCACGTTGTCCTTGAGTGCCCAAACTACGTCGTAGTAAGAAAAAGGTAAACGATGAAATGCTTGGAAGTTTGGAGAACCATACCCTTGGAACGTTTACCTGGAACGTGGTCACCAAGCCATATGCAGCAAACGGGAGCCTGTTCTTAAAAGTATCTTTTAGTGGACGCAGACGTACAGGGTTGGCAATTCAGTATACAGTTGTGTTTAAAGGGACGCACATGTGTTCTGTACTGTACCGTGGATGGAACATGAAATGAGCGGCGAGTGCTTGGACGTACCACCCATTTAGTATGTGGAGGACTCCGCTACGCCAGGGCTAGGAGGTGCATCTATCATTGGTTTAGCGGCGTGCATCGACCCCAAGAAAGGTCCCCATTACAGTGCCGTTGTTTTTATTAGATTCATTGTCATTCGTTTGATTTACTTACTGTAAAACTGTGAATTATTTGTCTTTTGGCTGTATAATATGGACAAATGGAGTTGCCGAGTTGTACCTCTATACTGTAGCCCCGGTATGACACAAATGAAGTCGTGGTTCACTCACGTTATGTCTGGCAACGTAAATGACAAGCAGAAATATGCCGGTCATGATGACTGGCATGTTTCTGCCAGGCGCGATCACACACTTAGGATTAATGAGAATGGATGTAGAAAGGAGCTTTTTAAGACGTCTTTTTTTCCTAAGACAGTAACAGAGTGGAACAGGTTGCTTAGTGACACGCACAAAGTGGGATACATAGCGCAAGAAAGACACAGGGACAAGCAGGAACACGGGACAAGGGCTCGTCCCCTGTTCCTGCTTGTCCCTGTGTCTTTCTTGCGCTATGTATTCCACTTTGTACGCATCCCACTAACACGCACAATCTTCTTGCCTGCTAAAGTGCTTAGTGATGTTGTATCGCTATCTTCAAGTGATTGAAGATAGCGTTGTGTCCTACAATTTAAGTATTCTTTTATCCATTCAGCAGCCGTTTTATTTATGTTGTACCACAACAATTTTTCAAGCAGCGAACCCTGGAGCACTAGGTCCTTCCTGAAATATAAAAAAAATGCAATTTACACAACCCCCTTTGTCAAGAGTGGATGCTACGTCGTGCGTTAATTCTGTAAGCTGACTAATTCAAGAAAAAACACTTGGAAATGAGTGTTGCTGAGAGATCAATAAGGAAAACAAATTTAACTTAGTCATGATGCATGATGTTGCTAAAAAGTTTAAGCTCAAACATAGGTACACTAGTCAAGAACACCGGTAGACAATTAAACACAGACTTACTAGGTCCCGACTTCGGAATAGGAACAACATTGGCAACTTTCCAGTCATCAGGCAACATTCCGCATGTCAAGGACTTAGCAAAGAGCACATAAAGGCATAAAGGGTGCAGCGGGGGCGTAGAGGTAGAGCATCCGTCTCGCGTGCAAGAGGACCGTGTCTCGAATCCCGGTGACGCGCAATTTTCCACCGGATTAAAAAAAATCCGCATGCTGATAAAAATGGCATAAACCGGCCTGGAGTGCGGCCTGATCCCAGTGACCAGAACTGGTAACGCACTCTCTCACCAGAGCAGGATTGGCCAGCCTGGTGCAGTACTTGGCCACAACCTCCTATATGAATACAACAATCAAACTCCGGCCGTCAGTCAGCAGCTGCGAAGCAACTGACCATGGCGGTGGTCAGACCTGCGACGCAGCAGAGGGTGCTAAGAATCCCTGGTTCCGGACAGGCCGCCATTAGAATCTGAACCTGACAACGTCTAACGCTAGAACCTTATTTAGTGAGGCGAGTCTAGCAGTGCTATTGGTGGGATTAAAGGGCAGTAAACGGGATATATTAGGGCTCAGTGAAGTTAGGAGGACGAAAGAGGCATATACAGTGCTAAAACGTGGGCACGTCCTGTGCAACCGGGGCTTAGCGGAGAGACCATAACTATAGGAGTCGGATTCCTGATTAATAGCTGGTAACATACAGAAATTCTATAGCATTAACGAGAGGGTGGCAGCACTTGTTGTGAAGCCTAATAAGAGGTACAAATTGATGGTCGTAGAGGTCTACGCCCCTACTTCCAGTCATGATGACCACGAAGTCGAAAGCTTCTATGAAGACGTGGAATCGGCGATGTGTAAAGTCAAAACAAAATACACTATACTTATGGGCGACTCCATTGCCAGGGTAGGCAAGAAGCAGGCTAGAGACAAGTCAGTGGGGAAATATGGCTTAGGCTTTAGGAATAGCAGATTGAAAATCCCAGCAATACCCATCATGAATTTTATGCTGGGCATGATATAAAATGTGCTGGGCATGATGGAAAACATGGTTGTTATGGTGGAATCCATCGTGGGTATAATGGGTGGATGGTGGGTACAGTGGTAGATGGTGGGATGTATTGGTGGTATACATACTGGGTGACTTGTCTCAATAGTGGGCGGGCTGGGTGAATGGTGGGTGTAGTGGGTGGAAGGTAGGATGACTACTGGGTGACCATGTAAATAGTGGGTGAATGCTGGGTGTTCTCGGAGGATTATGGGTACATACTGGGGGAACTGGGGGAATGGTGGGTGAATGGTGGATGTGCTGGGTGAATACTGCATGTACGTACTGGGTGAAATGTAAATGGTGGGTAAATGCTGTGGATGCTGGGTCAATGGTGGGTGTACGCGGTGGTTCGTGAAACACATAGTGGAAGAAAAATGAGCGAATATATGTGACAGCCAGAACATGAGAGGTGTGTTTGTCAATGGTTGTAACATTTGGAGTGATAATGGTGGGTGCCTAATGTGGACATGATTGTTTGATTTGCCAAATGGTACCAATGCATGTAGTCCCATTTTTACGTATATAAACATGCATGCACATGTACTTTGCTATTATAACATTTATTCTAATATTTCAGCATATTATTTCATAATGCATGCCTAATACATAAAACAAGTAGTTTTAAATATCTTGATGTAATGACTAATGAATGCGTACCATTCCTACACTTCCTAGAAAGGCATGAAAGGAAGCGGTTATGATAATGAAAGGTTCTGCTTGTAGCTTTCATAAAATCAACTTTGAGTGATGTGCTGAAAGCCAGTAGTTGTGCCCAAAATTTGTATTACATAATGCTTGATTCTACTTATGTTACACTATACTAAACATTACGTGAGAACCAGAAAAGGATTCCACATTGTGATGGGAAGAAAGGGTATTTGCTAAACACAAACGATGTGCTTACAGATGGCTTGGCAGTTCTGTAACTCAGAAAAGCAGACACGTTCGCTCAGTAAATGTCATCTTAGCAGTAGTGTGACATAGGAGCTAATTATTTAGTTAGCACATTGTTTTCCTATCATCTTCTGTGCCATGGTCTAGACCAATGCATATAAACATCCTACATGCATAGCAATTTGGTGGCAAAGCCAATTACCAAACTAACAAGATAGTGTAGAATCATACTTCAGCACAAGCTGAAATGAATTTCTTTTTTGCTTCATGACATACCAACTACAGGTGATGGAGCAATGAGATTTTGAGTTCTGATATATACTTGAATGGAGTAACTATAGACGGCACAACCTATATTACTGCTGAATTCATGTCGACACAATGCAACAACTAGTGTTGAATAATATCTCAAAATGCTTTCTTAACTCGAAAAGGCAACAGTGCACAGATGAGAATTTTGTACTTGGAGCTCATGATATGAAGAAATGACATACATTACTACAGACAAATAAACAATTATATTTGCCTTTAATGTGGTGGAAGGGCACCAGCACTGGGGACATGCTGAAATTTTGATAAATCAACCCGAGATTCACGTACTGCAACAAGTTTACATAATTTTGCTTTATAGTACGATTTCTACAGCTGGATTGCAATGATATTTCAACCCACTAGAGGCATTTTACTGCCAAGCAGGAACATCTTTAAAAGGACACTTATTGAAGAAGGCGAACAAGACAGAATTAGTCACAATGTGACGTCATGTCCCATTTTAAAAACACAACCTGATCAATATTTAATTAAAAATTGAGAGACGTTTTTAAGGATATGTAAATTTATTAGTACAAAAAAAGAAAAGTATGAACAATTCCTTCTCAACCGTGATTCGAACTTGGGACCTAGGGATCACGAGCCTAGCATCTTACCACTGCATCACAACGCACTGGTCTTTCAACCTACATTTTGGCTATGTTAACAGTAAAAATCGCTGTCTGCGTTGATGTTTACATTTGTATTTGTGACTTCTGCGGAGTGCTCTCGTTTTAACCCACAAAGAGCGGTCCTCTCAGCCACCCTAGACAAACTGGACAAGCGCGCAATGTCCGAAAACAAGATCCTTGTAAACTGGCCTACGCGAACATCAGCGCGATCTGCTATGAAGGCGCTGCTGCGATACTTGAAAGACACGGGACTTTCTGACAAGTTGTGACTGTACACTGTTTGACGTAGGACTGTACGGTGACACTGCGTAAGACTAGGAACGCCTTTGCGGGCTGCGTGACAGTGACCACAGAAACACTTCGTGTGTACGTGCGTGTGTGTGTTTAGGTTTTTTTTCTTTTTTTATGCTTCTCCTTCTCACCTATTGCATCCCCTTGCCCCTACCCCAGTACAAGGTAGCCAACCGGAGATAACTTCGGTTTAGCCTCCCTGTCTTTCCTTTGCCTTTCTCTCTCTCTCTCTCTTTCTCTCTCTCTCTCTCTCTCTCTCTCTCTCTCTCAGGGGACCAATTGCAATGCATGCTCACTGACTTTGAGAAGGAAAGCAAAAGGGTGGGTCTAAAAATTAATCTGCAGAAAACTAAAGTAATGTGTAGCTTTCTTGCAAGAGAACAGCAGTTTACGATAGGTAGCGAGGCACTGGAAATGGTAAAGGAATACATCTACTTAGGGCAGGTAGTGACGGCGGATCCGGATCACGAGACGGAAATAATCAGAATAAGAATGGGCTGGGGTGCGTTTGGCAGGCATTCCCTTATCATGAACAGCAGGTTGCCATTATCCCTCAAGAGAAAAGTATTTAATAGCTGTGTCTTACCAGTACTCACCTACGGGGCAGAAACCTGGAGGCTTACGAAAAGGGTTCTACTCAAATTGAGGACGACACAATGAGCTATGGAAAGAAGAATGATAGGTGTAACGTTAAGGGATAAGAAAAGAGCAGATTGGGTGAGGGAACAAACGCGAGTTAATGACATCTTAGTTGAAATCAAGAAAAAGAAATGGGCATGGGCAGGACGGACATATAATGAGGAGGGAAGATACCCGATGGTCATTAAGGGTTACGGACTGGATTCTAGAGGAAGGTAAGCGTAGCAGGGGGAGGCAGAAAGTTAGGTGGGCGGATGAGATTAAGAAGTTTTCAGGGACAATATGGCCATAATTAGTACATGACCGGAATAGTTGGAGAAGTATGGGAGAGGCCTTTACCCTGCAGTGGGCGTAACCAGCCTGCTGCTGCTGCTGATGACGATGAATTGAATTGAATTTGAGATTTCTAAACTATGCCACCATCTTTGATTATTGCGCCATAATCACGTGCATTCACTTCTACCTGCTACATTCGATTACGACGCCATCATTGTCACCAGAATTTGGCCGCCATCTTGAGCTATGACGTCACACTCATGTGACCAATTGGGTTGCTATTAATTTACTATGGGGGTCGTCATCTTGAATACCTCGTATTGAAAAGTTCACGCCAAAGGGAGGTAGCAGACCTCAAGAAATCGAGAAACGTGATGAGAAAGAGGTAATGCTCTTAACAGCATACAGTGAACTCAAGAGCCACAATGAGCCCTTCTAGAGTATTACACTCCCTTTACGTTCCTTTAATTTAAACAAGCTCCCTCTACGTTTCCCTTCCAGAGTATTAATAGGCTGTGATCTATATTATTCCCAGCATTTATTGAAAATTATCAGTATAGTCTCTGCTCGTTATGTTTCTAATTCCTTGTTTGTTATTTAAGCCATCTTAAGCTCTGCCGAAACGCACAATGTCATCTGCAAAGCGCAGGTAGGTGAAATCCTCACAGTTACTTCTTGTATGCAATTTTTCGCAATGTTCAGCACCTTGAATAACTCTTGCGAGCATACAATGAGAAAAGTTTGAGAGATAACCTTTCAGTTTTCCTGTTTTTGTTAGTTTTTGACGCACATGTTTATCCTACAGGACGTATTTCGGTCCTTTTTTGTTGTGCCGGGCTGTGTATGCTGCGCATCGATGGCTTTTGCTTTGTGAAGTTGGCCAGTGTGTTTAAAATCTTCGTATTCACGAATAAACTTCTACTTAAGTGATATTAACGAGAAGTACTGCAGCAACTCTTTCCCACTAAGGGTCAGAGAAATCTTTATTATGAATATTTCTTCGTGATCAATAAATAATGCTTCGATAAGTCCTCTTGTGCTCTGGTCTTTGTGATGAAACAATCGTTCTTTCTGCTCTATACCGCAACACCAGAGGAGTTCCAGAAGCAATATTTATTGATCACAAACGAAATAATTGCATAACCAAGTTATCTGTTGCCCTTAGTGGGAAGTTGTTCTCAAAAGAGTATTTCCCGTTGGGTAGTATAACTTATCGGACAAATCTTTCGCTTTTTCAATAGATTTGACCAATAGTTCTCGTTTTTCACGCACGTTTATTCTACATGAGATGGCTTCATATATTTTTCTTGTCGCACGTGGCTGTTTCTGCCAAGCATGCACGGATTTTTACCTCTGCCAAGTTGACCAGTGTGTTTAATACCTTTGTCATCAAATGCAAACTTTTAGTAGAGCTTGCGCTCGTGTGTGCTCCTACCTATTTCGTCGTCCGCCTCTGTTCGTGCTGCTGTTTACAGTACCCACGTATCACTTGGTTAGGCTGGTAAACATTCTCACAAACAAACGTAAATGCCTCCCCTCAAAAGGTAGCCCATCCTTTACTACTAAATGCCTGAGCAAATCGAAAGTAAGCCTTCACAGCGTCCATGCGGCAGCTAGTACACCACAGAGCAACATAAAAAATAGTTGAAAATCCCACTTGATGGAGAGTGGCAACAGAGATGCGAGCTTGCTAGTGAATCAGCCACATATCAACGGGTGTCTCTTGCACGACGCCAAGGTGCTTTTGGCGTAGAACACTTTCGCATCTGGGAATTTACTGCATATGTAACCTGTGAGAAGGGAATGTGGACAGAAAATGAGATTGCGCGGATTAAGAATCTGCCACACACTGCACATAACTGCGCACGAAATAGAAGTACACACTATACTGGCAAGTAAAAATTTGCGACTCTTTACGAGTGCCGTCGAGAAAAGGAAGGAATGGGTTGCTACGGTAAATGTTAGCTAAAACACGCACAGCAATGTTTCACAGTGGGGAAAATATTCCCGGCTCTTTCGCAGAACCAAAGACCACGCGACAGTGCATAGCCCATACCAAACAGATATCGAATCTTTGGGCAGAAGTCCAGTAGAACGAATGACCTAAACATACGCCGAGAGCGATGCGAGCGTGCCTGTACGAGTGAGAACATGTACCGCTTCTTTGAAGCTAGCCGCTCCGGCGTGACTCCGATCATCCCGCGCGATTTGTGTGCAGAACGCCGCGTACACGCCCTTGCGCGTTTTGCGCGGTAGCGTCCGCGCAGTGAGCTAGCTTCATGCACGCGTCATTCTTCACCGCGCAAACGGTGCTCGAGTGCGACGCTTAGCTCGAGGCGACAACGCGCCGATTGGCGCTCCTTTCGCTTCTGAAAACAACGCACATTCGGATCAGTCCAACTCAGAGGCAGCAGAGAACGGTGGCATGTTTCGGTTATCGCTTAATAAAATTGTACAGTACGCCTTCAACGGCAACCCGCCGCGCTAGATAAAGATGCTTACTGCGGTAGTTTTGGCGGTGATAGACGATAAGGTGAGCCCGTCGGCCGCTGTGTTCTTTGACCACGTCACCACACGTCTGTTCATTTGCGCTGTGTATCCGTGTACAGTCACCGCGCGGAAGCTGTGACTAAATGGTTGGCCGTTCTCCGCAAATCCCAGAGAAGCGAAATATATTTCGCGGTGCGCCGCATCATTAGCCGCAACCTAAATCGAGGCGCGCTTAACCGCTACGGCACAAAAGGTGATCACACTAACCGTATGGTATACGATGAGCCACTACGGAAAAAAATTCTGATGTTCCACGTGCCAAACCAACGATCTGATTTTGAGGCACTTCGTAGTTGGGGACTCCGTATTAATTTTGACTTCCTGGAAATTTTTACGTGCATACAATGCACAATGCACGAGCGTTTTTGCATTCCGCTCCTTTGGAATGCGGCCGCTGCAGGGATCGTATCCACGACCTCGAGCCCCAAATTGCCACGCGGAGGCCGCCATAGTTACGAAATGCGTAAGCGTGAAGTGCAACACTGCGTTCCGGTACGAGTGTGGTACAAGCGTAGCACAGCTGCACACCTGTTGCACGATTATTTGTCGTGGTTCTCCTAAACTGGTAGTGCCTGCCTAAATACCTTGAAAGGCAGCGCGCCTCTCACGTATCGGAACGCGATAACAAGCGCTTAGACGGCATACGTGAGCCCCCATGAAAGATGACGTGGCCACTGTAGAAAATTACCACTGCGCAGAGAAACCGATCCTCATGTTCCAGTTGTGTTCTCTCATACAAATGAAGGAAACGTTATTAGACAGGAACAAATGAAGCAATTGAATTCTACGCACGTGGGGCGCCGCTGCCTCTTCGCCTACCATTGTTTCAAACGAAGTGACGGCGGCAGCGAGAGTTAGTATCGCGCGCATTTGCTCCGGGGCATGCGGTTTGCTTCAAGAAAATGAACGGTGTGCTTAACATGTCACGCTCGTCAATGTCAAAATAGAAAAGAAGGCTACGTGCCCAAGAAAACGAGATTACTTACCTATCTTCAGAAGTGCGGCTGCGACTGTTTCGGGGTGCCTTCTCTCCAACAGGCATCATGGCCTCTGCCGCGCAACTCATCAAAACCGTCAGGCTCGCACATCAGTAGAAGACTAGTTGTTGGGTGAGCCAACCCTTTCACCGGATAAACGTCCCACTTTTTGTCGTTAAAGCATGTCACTAAAATGTGCGTCATGATGTCCGAAAAGAAAATACTTTCATCAAGAAGCATGAGGCGTGAACCACCGCATAAAAAACCGTATAACTGAGTCCGAAAGCCGTTCACAGCTTCACATGGCTTCACTATCGTATTCAGTTATAAAAACCTTTCAAACACAAAATAACGGCACTTAAGAACCACTAATTGATTAGCAATAATTTCTCATCAACTAACCTTCACAAATTTTTAAGAACTACCTAATTTATATCGTAAACAACAAATACTACGACCAAAAAATGCGACTACGAAACTGGCGGTAACCATGTGTACTGCTGCAAAAGTGTGCGCAAAACGAAGCTCGGTTGCGCCCGTTTGCGCGCACACATACACACCCGAACGCTACCTTAACGTTTGTCGCGCCACCTAGAAATAAAAATTACTACTAGTTTTGCTATTTGTACAAAAATAAAGCTCCTAAAATAGTTTGCAGCATCTTTGCAGATGACGAGGTGATGAGTAAGCTACAAAAAGAGTCCGTTACCTGTATTTCTTTCATTTCCCTTTGGTGTTCTTGACTGAACATACGAGACCTGCAGGCTTGGAACATGAAAAGACGACAGTTCGGCGAGGCTCAAATAAATCGCGTGCTTCTTGCAAGGCGAGAAACGGGAGCAGCCGCAGATACAGCTATTAGCTGTGATACTGTTGCGGCTGTTGCTGAATCTGAAGCTCTTTGAAGTCAATGGTTATAGCGGCTGCGCGCTGTGATCTCGAAGCGCGTTCATTCTTTGATCTCTAGTACCACGGACATCAGACAAAAGCTATATTTGCTTTATGGACAGAGGGTACGTCGCAGGAAATTCGAAGACCTCACCCGTGTATGTTTGTAGCGTGTGCGCGCTTGCATCCTATGGTTCCCACAGTGCATCCGATGCTCGATGGTAGCGTCGTCACCTGTCGGCACCTGTCTTATCACCGGCCGCGCTGCCGCCGTGTCTACTTTTGGGGAACTCCACATGTGCGTAGTCACCGTGTTTGCAAGTGAATTTTCCATTCTTCTGCTCCCCGAAACGTGCTCATTTCGGATCGTACCAATGGTTATGTCATCTAGTGTATGTTAAAACGACGATGGCATTTGTACACCGGCGAAGAAATAAATCGTTATGAACTTGGGCGGTCATGAATCTAGTCTAACGTTGCAGTTTTTACGTAGCGAAAATGGCTACGAAAGTGGGGCGGTCCCGGAGATAGGCGCTTCAAAGCGCCAGCTGTAGCGACAGCACCAGGAAGGGGCACGCGGCGCAGACGCCAAGCATTTCAGAGCTTACTGGCTTTCGAATGAGAGGAGTATGCGCGCGCTCGTGGCCTATTGGTTAGAGTACCGGGCTCGACGGCCGACGTTCGATTCCACCCCATCGGTCACATAATTTTCTTTTAATGAAAGCGAGGCGAAAGAAGAACCTACCTGCCGCAAAGTGACAGGAATGAGGTTGGAACGCATCGCAAAACATGTTTGGGATGTCTTCATATGCGATTTCTAATTATTGTATACTGGACTCAACTGCTACACAACAAAAGAACAACTAGAAAAATCAACACAAATTACCCAATAAATCGTTTATTGAGAACACTCAACGGTAATACTGTTGTGCAAGGGTTGAGTGAACTCAATTGCTCTTGAAAATTTGTTGAAGTCCGTTGTTTCAACAATTCCCCAACAATATATCAATGGTTAATCAACACTCATTTTTGTACGGGTAGAGTGCACTGGGAGAGAGAGCGAGAGAACCAAGGAAAGGGCGGGGACGTTAAACCCGCGTACGTCTGGTTTGCTACGGAATGGTGTAAATAGGTGAACAATGAGAAAGGAGAGAAGACAGAGAGAGAGAGAGCTTTGGTCAAGCGCACACTTGAGCGAACAAACCAAGTGTGTCGCGGAGACTTGTCAACTTATTCGTTGCCTTGTAGGATATAGGGATGCGCAAGACTTCTGAAAACAGTCTTCAGTCCAGCCTGCTTAAAGTATAAACCCCATGCAAGCGATCTCGCGCGCGACAGCGACATGCGACGAGATGAAGACGGCTGTCGCGTTCATTTGTCGCCTACAAGTTGCACCCCATGCGAGCGATGACTTCGAGCGACGTCTCCCCAGTGTTGCCGGTATGAGGGCAGCAATGTAGGCGCCGAAACTAGCGCGACGCGTGCTTTATTAACTTAAGTTGATGTATTTTACTGTAAAAAGCAGCATAAAATATTTCTGAAAGTCTTGCAGTAGGTTCTTATCCTTGCACGTATAAAAATTCAATCGTTTGCTCGTTCCGTGCGACAATCGGAAGTACTGGAGTTACGTACATATAGTTCCGGCTTTGCGCTATTGGCTAGTCGCTCATAGCACTTCCGGGCGACGAGCAATGAATTGTAGATTTGCAAAACCGAGCGATCGCGTGACAAGACCGACCGATCTGTTCAAGTGACGGCCCCATCCGTCGCGCGAACCCGTCGTTCCTCGCTGTCGCGCACAAAATCGCGCTAATGGGGTTTAGCCTTAATGCTGTGCGGATAGAGGCAGCGCTCGACGTCGTAACGAGAACAAAAGCACCGGACGCATTCCGTAATTTCTTCGATGCCGCATTAGTCACAGGAGGCGTGTCAGACATTCCGATACGGATCGAGTTTGCGTAATATCTCCTCGTTACATGCATTTCCCACTACGGCGTGCCTCATAATCAGAAAGTGGTTTTTGTCACGTAAAACCCCATGATTTAATTTTTTTTAATTTAACTACTGCGGTGACGGTAGAGTATCCGTCTCCCGTGCAAGAGGACTGTGGTTCAAATCCCGGTGCCGCGCAATTCTCCACCGGAAAATAAAAAAAAACCGTGTGTTGAGAAAATTGCACAAACAGGCCTGGAGTGCGGCCTGATCCCGGCGGCGACCAGAACCGGTAACGCACTCTCTCACCAGAGCAGGATTGGCCACCCTGGTGCACTACTTGGCCACAACCTCCCATATGAATACAAAAATCAAACCCCGGCCCTCAGTCCCCAGCAGCCGCGAAGCAACTGACCACGGCGGCGGTCAGATCTGTGACGCTGCAGAGGGTGCTAAGAATACCTGGCTCCGGGCAGGCCGCCATTGGAATCTGAACCTGGCAACGTTTAAAGTTAGAACGTTATCTAGTGAGGCGAGTCTAGCAGTGTTATTGGAGGAATTAGAGGGTAGTAAATGGGATATAACAGGGCTCAGTGAGGTTAGGAGGACAAAAGAAGCATATACAGTGCTAAAAAGCGGGCACATACTGTGCTACCGGGGCTTAGCGGAGAGACGAAAACTAGGAGTCGGATTCCTGATTAATAAGGAAATAGCTGGTAACATACAGGAATTCTATAGCATTAACGAGAGGGTGGCAGGTCTTGCTGGGAAACTTAATAAGAGGTACAAATTGAAGGTGGTACAAGTCTATGCCCCTACATGCAGTCATGATGACCAGGAAGTCGAAAGCGTTTATGAAGACGTAGAATCGGCGATGGGTAAAGCCAAAACAAAATACACTATACTGATGGGCGGCTTCAATGCCAGGGTAGGCAAGAAGCAGGCTGGAGACAAGTCAGTGGGGGAATATGGCATAGGCTCTAGGAATAGCAGAGGAGAGTTATTAGTAGAGTTTGCAGAACAGAATAATATGCGGATAATGAATACCTTTTTCCGCAAGCGGGTTAGGCGAAAGTGGACGTGGAGGAGCCCGAATGGTGAGACTAGAAATGAAATCGACTTCATACTCTGCGTGAACCCTGGCATCATACAAGATGTAGACGTGCTCGGCAAGGTACGCTGCAGTGACCATAGGATGGTAACAACTCGAATTAGCCTAGACTTGAGGAGGGAACGGAAGAAACTGGTACACAAGAAGCCAATCAATGAGTCAGCGGTAAGAGGGAAACTAGAGGAATTCCGGATCAAGCTACAGAACAGGTGTTCGGCTTTAACTCAGGAAGAGGACCTTGGTGTTGAAGCAATGAACGACAATCTCATGGGCATCATTAAGGAGTGCGCAATAAAAGTCGGTGGTAACGCCGTTAGACAGGAAACCAGTAAGCTATCGCAGGAGACAAAAGATCTGATCAAGAAACGCCAATGTATGAAAGCCTCTAACCCTACAGCTAGAATAGAACTGGCAGAACTATCTAAGTTAATCAACAAGCGTAAGACAGCGGGCATCAGGAACTATAATATGGATAGAATTGAACAGGCTCTCAGGAACGGAGGAAGCATAAAAACAGTGAAGAAGAAACAAGGAATAGACAAGAATCAGATGGGTGCGTTGAGAGACAAAGCCGGCAATATCGTTACTAATATGGATCAGATAGCTCCAGTGGCTGAGGAGTTCTACAGAGATTTATATAGTACAAGTGGCACCCACGACGATCGTTGAAGAGAGAATAGCCTATAGGAATTCGAAATCCCGCAGGTAACGCCAGAAGAAGTAAAGAAAGCCTTAGGAGCTATGCAAAGGGGGAAGGCAGCTGGGGAGGATCAGGTAACAGCAGATTTGTTTAAGGATGGTGGTCAGATTGTTCTAGAGAAACTGGCCACCATGTATACGCAATGCCTCATAACCTCGAGCGTACCGGAATCTTGGAAGAACGCTAACATAATCCTAATCCATAAGAAAGGGGACGCCAAAGACTTGAAAAATTAGAGACCGATCAGCTTACTGTCCGTTGCCTACAAAGTATTTACTAAGGTAATCGCAAATAGAATCAGGAACACCTTAAACTTCTGTCAACCAAAGGACCAGGCAGGATTCCGTAAAGGCTACTCAACAATAGACCGTCAATATGGTCTATTGTTGAGTAGCCTTTACGGAATCCTGCCTGGGCCTTCGGTTGACAGAAGTTTAAGGTGTTCTTGATTCTATTTGCGATTACCTTAGTAAATAATTAGATTAGATTACCACCACGTGACAATATTCACACTAGCAATCAGGTGATAGAAAAATGTGCAGAATATAACCAACCCTTATATATAGCTTTCATTGATTACGAGAAAGCGTTTGATTCAGCCGAAACCTCAGCAGTCATGGAGGCATTACGGAATCAGGGTGTAGATTAGCCATATGTAAAAATACTGGAAGATATCTATAGCGGCTCGACAGCCACCGTAGTCCTCCACAAAGAAAGCAACAAAATCCCAATAAAGAAAGGCGTCAGACAGGGACAAGATCCAATCAAATGGTGAAGTCCGCTTCCAGAATGCGGCAGGTGTAAGCGTGGACAATTTCCTTTCCTTACTAGAGTTCTACCTGAACTCAACCGCCATTTTGTTTGAAGGCAAGTTTTATGTGCAGAAGAAAGCGATATGCATCGGTTCTTCTGTAGCTCCTGTCCATTGCGATATCTTCCTATCTGTTGTAGGAACTGACATCAGTAATAATCTTTGTGATCCTCATGTAGTGTCCATTTACAGATATGTTGATGATTTCTTGGTCATATTGAAGGACGTCCCTGAGCACGAATTTGTTTCTACCGTAGAGAGAACCATGACTATCTTCTCGAACCACAGTCAGGGTCTCAGGTTTACCAAGGAAGTTCCGAGCTGCGGTCAACTCCAGTTCTTGGATATCAGGCTAATGTTTCCAAAGGAAGGCCTTTGTTGGATGTACAATCCGCGTTCTTTGAAAGGCCTGCTTCCGTTTGAGAGCGCCCATTCCAAGATTGTAAAGCGTGCAATTGCTACAAATTCTCTGCAATCGGCTTTAACTAAGTCTTGCATCCATTTGGTGTCAAGTAGCTTTAGCGCTCAAGTGCAACGACTACAACAGGCAGGCTTCCCGCCATGTCTGATTTCAGCTGTCTGCGAAACGATGCTCCAAAAACTAAAGCACCCGCCTCTTATCAGGGAGCCAGTTTCACGCAGTTCTGTTGAGGTAATTCCGTACATTCATAAGGTATCGCACAACATTAAGAAAGTGGCAAGTAGGCATAACGTTCAGGTTGTTTTCTCGGCGCCTTGCAAGCTGTCTAATCTTTGTGCCATGAACGGAGAGAAACGCCCGGCTTGTTCAATCCAGCATCAGAAGAAGTTCACTGAATGCAGGACACGTGTAGTCTAACAAATACCCCTAAGCTGTGGTCGCAGCTATATCGGACAAACAGGTCGATGTTTCAATGAGCGGGCAATTGAACATTGTCGTAATCTGTGCAACAAGGAAGGGAGTTTCCTTGCAGAGCATTGCGGAGACTGCTCTAATTGCCGCCCTCAGTTTGACAAAACCAAAATTTTGAAGTATGGAAAAGACAGGTATGAGCGGGAAATTGTGGAGGGCTTTTTCATCAAAAAAGAGGGGAACGCATGCGTCAGCAGGCCGTCCATTATGCTTAGTGACAAGAAGACTTTTTTAGAAGGTTTCATTTAGGCCTCTTGTTAGAGTGATTTCATTTGTTTTACCGTCTGTCATCCTTTAATTTAACTAGTTTTTATATTGCTGACGATTTTTTAGTGGCTCTTAGGCTTTTGTTGCTTTTTTTTGACGCAGACAATGTTCTTAGACCTTTATCGTTCATCACTTCTGTCCATTTCATTGTTTGTCGCGTGGTTCTTTTTTCGCGCGGTTACATGTTCTATCAATTTTTACGTGAGTGACTATTAGAGATTTTAGTTTTAACGCAGACGCTATTCTTAGACGCATTTTTCATGTTATTTCCGTGTTATTCGTTGGTCATTATTCCCATCGTCGTGCGAGTTTTATCACTGACTGTGCCTTAGGCGTTTGAAGTGTGTTATGTTGTGGTTACATTGGTTGGTAGTGAAGTGCAGACGGTACTTTTTATGTCTGGTTTTTTGTCCCCGTTGGCTTGGAAAAAGGCTGTACTAGATCAGTTGGCTCCTGTGCTGATCCACGTGTGGTTCTTGTTTGCTCTTTCGATAGCTGTGCAGATAACATTCCTGAATGGTCGATAGATTGCTGTGTTTTTTTTTACTTCTAAAAGTTTTGTGCGCGACTCGGCGTGAATGACCTACATAAGGCAGGCTTGTAGCGAAAATAAACTTTGTTGTGAGTGCCACCCGTCTTGTCGTTTGTGTTCTTCTTCCTAAGTCCTGGTCTTCTGCGCCTTCCCTTTACCTACTTCAAGTTCTACTTATCGCGGCCATTTCACGGCGTAGAGGCATTGTCGCAGTCAATAGCGCAGTGAGAAGAGATACGACCTTGGCAGAGGTCGGAAAACCAGGCGCGAGACAGCGCACGCGAAAACCGGAGAGAGTGTGCGATATGCAAAACGCCAAAGAGGGAGAGGGGGGCGGGAGGCGAGCGAGGGAAGTCAGAGCTATGCGATAACACGCCCCCGATCGTCGGGCACGTCGGTGCTCATTCTCGCCTGCCTCTGCGTACGCGAAGGATGTCAAGCCAGAGTTCCAACCCTGCCGATAACGGCGACGAAGCGGATGGCCGCACGGAGCGGTGCATGAGGAGGCACCGGACGATGTTCGTGCCGTGCAAGACGGCCGTGGCGTACCGGATACCGTTCTCGTGCGGGATGTGCTACATCGGACAGACCCAAAATTGCGTCAACGAACGACTGAGGCAGCACCAGCGCGACCTCATCCGCGCTCAGAGAAATGCTGCTGGCAACGCTGACGGCGGTGGAGGCAGTCTCGTCCAACACTGCATGCGCTGCGGCTGCACCCCGGATTTCCACAGTTGCCAGCTGATCGCCGCGGGTGCAGAGACTCACTCCGTGTCCGCGTCCGAGTCGGACTCGGACTCCGAGTCCGACTCAGAGTCCGGCAGTGAATCCGAGTCCCGCTACGAGCCAGTCCGCGAGCCCATCCCGGAGTCTGTCCGCAAGCCGGTCACCGAATCCCGCTTCGAACTACCTCCGAGACCCGACGTTTTAGGTGAAAACCTTGTAGGTGACTTCGCTGGTTCGTCTGCGATGCATTCGAGACGTGCTCAGCGTCTTATAGAAATTATTCGAATTTTGGAAATCCTGAAGTAACCACGTGACGGAATAAGCAGAAGGCAACGGTACGTCGATGAACTGAGCATCACCTTGGATAAAGTGATCTATTGCAAACGGCGCACGGACAACGGGGTATGCTGCTCGCAAGAATTTGCTACATCCTACCCCCCCCTTTCCCACTCCTTAAGTCCAAGGTAGCCAATCAGGCACGTCCTTGGTTAACCTCCCTACCTTTCCCTCTTTGTATTTCTCTCTCTCTCTCTCCTGCAAGGCGGCGCGTCGATGAAGTGAATGCGCAGATATTGACAATCGTTCGTAAAAGAAATGGTAGTGAGAAAAGCCATCGAAGTCGCGGTGTCTGGCCAGTGTTCTGTGGAGAACTTGTTCGACAGTGATACGCGAAACATACAGTGTTACATATTAAGTTTATCCACGCAGGGAATCCAGCACATATCGGTAGACGTCCATATGCAACGCAGATAATGGAATTAATGGAACTTGCCAAAGTTGAAGAAGATAATCTGAGAAACGCTGGAAGAGGAGAACAAGGAAGTTTCGTAACGACCACATGGCGCCTGCTTCATCGCTTTACTATGCAAGATCTTAAGGGCAACAGAATTGGACAAGCGGCTGTAGCAAGAACAGTTGTTCACAGTGCTGCAAGTGCTACTGTGCTGTGCGGTGACAGTATGCGGCGACAGTGACCGACTGTGATTGTATGTCTGTGCCCCTTCCTTTCTTTGTCTCTACTTTGTTGTCACCTTACATCCCCCTAGACCTTTTTCCCCAGCGTAGGGTAACAAACAGGATCTTCTTCTTGGGTTAAGCTCCCTGCCTTTCCCCTTCTCTCTGTCTCTCTCTCTCTACTATGCAAGAGGTCGTGCGACCGCTCTGGTCGAAAAGCGACGGTCCCAGGCCACTCGCACACGCTGCTCGAATCTCCAGCCTTGCGATGGCGGGTCGCAAACCGCTAAACCAATCAGCGAGGCCACGGCAGCAGAGCGCGATACTCTGTGCATCGGGTTGTCGTCGCCGGCGGCAAACACGAAACGCGCCGTTCCCGAGAGTTCTCGTTTAGAACGAGAAGGCGACCCGCGAGTCACTGAGGTCGCCCTTGCAAGTGTGAACGTCGGCGTCGTCGAGCTGTTGCCTTGTCGTAGGCGACCGACGGTCGTCCCATGCCTTTTGCGACTCGAAATGTGAATGGGCCCTTAATTCAGTTCAGGTTCAAATAGGTTCAGTTTTGTGAATAATGCACAAGGTGTTCTGCGTAAAACTGAGAGATTGTAATGCTCTATTACCTATTCATTATTCGGGTAGCCAAATGAACGATACTCCCATTAGCGCTGTGAGAGCACAGAAGTTTGCAGTCAAGAGGCCGTAGTGGCTCAGCCTCTGTGCCAAATGTGAAATTGTTCCAAAAGAAAACATGCATACTGGTGAATTGGGTATGCATTCACATCTACTATTCAAATCCACACGTCACAAGGAATCTTTCATTCCTTGGCACATTTCTCACCATTGTACAGACTTTGTTTCAGCGCTGTGCGTGTGCAGTAATATAACTTGGTAAATCAAAGCTGTGGTTATTCAGTACACTGAAAGCAACTTTGCGCGTGGGTTAAATAATATAATGCTCCTACATATGGGTCAGCTTAGTATTATCAGCCGCTTTGTTTACTAGTTCACTGTTACGCCTGAACTATACGGTGCCACTGGACAATGCTGTATCCCTGCAGGCACACTAGAACAGCTTGGCTATGCACAAACAACCCTTGACATCGCACTTAAATTAAGGTGGTATAGATTTTCTGTCACAATGTGCTTGTAAGCATAACTGCCGAGCATTCAAAAAGTGTTTAAAATGTAAGGGTGGATGCTCAGGTTTGCAGGTGTGACGTTTTACATTTATAGTGCAAGGACACACCGATGAACAGGAAGGATACCACACAAATCCTCGTGTTGTGACCTCGCAGTCACAATGCAAGTAGTTCTCTGTGGTTTTTAGTTATAAACATGTGAAGCAATCAGTAAATTCAAAACTGTATTAAGTAAACTGAGACACCATGAAAACAACATAACACTAAAGTGTACACATTTTTTTGTCACACCAGCTCTTTGTGGTGCAGGTCAAATATGTATACACGGTATTTGTAGGAAGTAGGAAGCCTATCCAATATAAACAAGAAACTTGCAGGCAAGGTAATCACAACAAACCAGCTGAGACGGTGGTACTATTCTACTTGTTTTCGTTTGTGACTGATATGCTCGCGAAGGTTTGGGTCATTCACATTTCAAGGGAGGAGTAACTGTTACATACGTGAATCATCTTCCTCTTCCTATATCAATGACTTAAATATATGTGGCAGGTTTAGCTGTGCGATTATTGGTGTAGCTGAAGTGATGTATCACACATAGTTTCCGCGCACTACCCAATTGGCGAAAAGCATGCAGGAATTGGTCTTTGAGCTATTGGTTCAGTGGTGGCTTTCCACTAAACTGACTGTTGAAGAGGCAGATTTCACTTCATCAAAAGGCCCATGTGAAAAATAGCCTAGAACTCATGACACCAAACACTGTCACCATGTATGACTGAAGAACAACACGTTACAGAACAATGACCAGTGGAATTAATCTCACTAGTATACAAAGAATTGCAGCTGCATTCAGTATTTCACTGCTGGTATACTAAACACAAACCTTTATATGAGTTGTTTGGATGGTATATTCAACAAGATCCTTCTAATGAGCTGTGGCAAAAGCTAACTAAAAAGCTGCTACCCCAGGTACTGCACTGGCCTAAAATATGGATTCTCACATACAGTGAATACAGTTCTTAAATAAGTTTACATACAGGTATGAAATGTTGTAACTGCGCCATGTGATAAAATTTCAATAAGATCAGCTGACTACAACATAGAACATCTTTAATGGGTATAGTTGGTGCAACGTGCCTTGATATTAGAAATTGTGCTGTTTTATTCACACACTCATGCACATAAATGCAAGGTACACATACATTTGTGTTCACGTGTTACTGTGTGCATCAAATGAACAGCACCACTTATACTACAAGCCATAAAGATGAATAATTTTTTCGTACCAGTCTAATTCCTATTAGCTATGCAGTGGTTTTTTTTCTCACATGCACCAACACAACCCCGTGCATAAGTTAAGCCATGGGTGTCATGCCCAGAATATCATAAAATAAAGAAGTGACCATGTGTACGGGCCTAAAATTGATGGTTTGGCACTATCTTGTCGGGCTGCGTAGTAAATTTCTGTCAAAAAAGAACAATTCAGCACACTGACAAAGCAGTGTGGCTAACATAATATAGGGAACAGACACTCTGCCTGCAGAGTAACTTGAAAATTCTGCCAGCAGTTCGTGCTCATTGGCTGGCTTCGGTCACATAACTAATGCTTACATAACTGTGATTCGCGTTCAGGATAAACTCACATCAGCCAATAGGCACGTTTTATATTGTGATAGCAGCTGACTTCTCAGGGACAACGCACTGTGGCCATGAACATGCTAAAGAATGACAAGAGGCGCGGTGCCCCTTTCTATAGTCTGGCAGCGCTGCTGAAAACGGTTCAGTTAATGTGTGGAACCGTGGCCTATTCAAAATAAAGATCAGTCAGATAGCCACTTATAGCATCCAACATCCCACACCCATGAATGATAGGAAGCAGTAAACTTACTGGCAGATGAAAGTGCACTAGAAAAACATTTAATGGACATACTTTACAGGCCCAAGTCAGTTTAATGCACATTATTTGCTAATGACTGTTGGCAGAATGAACACGAGGAAAGAAAATAAAGCACTTATCAGGCATATAATGCTGGTACTTGTGCTATTGTTTGCTTTAAACTGAAGGCTCGTGACAAAACAGGCGACACAAACCAGATAATCAAATAGGGTGGATAAACAAAGTAACCACAATCTTTCGCTTACCCAATTCTGCCTGCATTAGTAACGGGACCATGGCTGGCCAGTGAGGAAGAACTCTGAGCAAAATTTCTTTCACGCAGTTCTGCTGGCTGCTAGCAGAATATTATATAACACCATACCTATGACACTTACTTACTTGTTAAAACTCGTCCTACGTGTTCATTTTTACATTCATAGTGCTTTTTGTCAGCAAATGTAAAATTTTTAGTTAATAAGAAGATAGTATCAAGTTCTTACCTATAACACATTCACCTACCATGCCAGTTGTGTCTTTACAGACTCTGTGCTTAGTCACTAGTCAAAAACAAGCAGCGTAGATTTTTGGCTATGTAAGCCGCTTGCATCACAAAATATAAAGCAATTTACTTCATGAAATCTAGAAATCCTTGATCTTTACACTAGTGTCCATATTATGAAAATCAAGGCTGCCAGAAATTTGCGTTCATGACATTAGTGCTCTCAGGCACGTCCACATTTCCCGACAGCGCTGAACGTCTTGACGTATGCAATTATTATGATGTTCCCTAATTTACCCCACCGACAGAAGCATCTTCAACCATGCAGTAACAACTTTTGAAACAAACGGTAGATGTACGAAGCAGAAAAGGCCGGTGTGATAGGGCTTATCTGTAAGGGTACTAAATATGAAAACGCGATCGGCAACACTTCTGCGCACTTCACTTCTGAGCAAACGCACATCCCGTAGAACGAGCACTTCTACACCCAGCAACGCTGCGACACATCGCACATACATATCACGGTTTGTAGCTTGCGAGCACACTTCATGACAGCCACAACACTGCTCGAACGTCGCGGTCACCTCGGCGCGTCGCAGCCGGCAAAACGGCTCACGCGCAGTATAGCACACGCAGAATGGCAGCGATAACGAGGCGATAAAAACTTATCGCTACTGCTCGTATCATTACTTCTGAAAGTTGCGAAGGGCTGGCGTTCACCACTCCGCGGCAACGATCCGCATACACAGAGCAGAAACCAAACGTGTATGCTGCGTGCGCCAATCGGACGCTAGTTATTTCGCCACGCCTTGAACGTGTGTGCTGCTCAGAATGCACGTGTATGTGATGGAGTTCTCGTCTGCGACGCACACGCGAAGCATGGCACAAGAAATCACGAAGTCGACGGTTTCAAATATTTCTTCCGACGCTCTCGTAAAAACAGCACACACTTCCTGCGCTCCGTCTGTTTCTGTTGGCGATCGCACGCACTGATGAGGTGTGGAAGGGTACACTGGCTTGCTGCTTTCGATGACTATCTCCGTGGGTGCCAGATAACTCTAGTAAAAATCACAAAAATGAGAAAAAATAGACTGTTTCTGACGCGGCTTTAGCTTAGGCCTTACGTCCCCGCTTCGCTTCGAGCACGCGCCATGTTTGCTGTGACAACAGCCGAACCATCCGCCTCGGACCAGCTAATGAGAGACGAGCAGGCGTGCGGATGGGAAAGTTTCGACCGCTCCTCGCTCACCAGTAGAGAGCCATCAGCACGCGGGCGGACGAGGGCGGAACGGACGGGCGGACTCACCAATGGCTAGGAACGGTCAAGAGGGCGTTGTTGAGCACCAGCAGTGCCAGGTTTTTTGGAGGGGTGGAGGGGGCACATCCTTGGCGAGAGACCGGGAAAAGGAGAGAGAGGGGGGAGCTGGGCAGGGCGGAGCCCCGGTATAAATCTTGGTGAGAGGAGGGGGAACGTAAGCGGTATGGCTCCCCTCTCATCACTCCCTGGCCACACCATTGAGCACAAGTAGAGAGAGAGAGAGGAAAGGGGAAAGGCAGGGAGGTTAACCAGATGGGAATATCCGGTTTGCTACCGTACACTGGGATTGGTGCAACAACGACGGTGCTAAAATAAGGGGCCTCTCTTCACCCCGTCACAAACAAAAAAGAACCTTGCCTAGAACTGCAAGTGGCCTTGCTAACAAGGGGTGTTTCTTAAGAGAGAGAAGGGGGAGGTAAAGCGATAGGAAAGTAGAGATAATAAAATAAAGGAGCACAGACACACAGTCACAGTCGGTCACTGTCGCCGCATAATGCCACCGCACAGCGCAGTAGCACTTGCAGCACTCAAAACATCTGTGCAGGCTACAGCCGCTTGACCAATTATGCTGTCTTTAAAAACTGCAACAGTGCCCTCCTCCCCCTCCGTTGTGATGGCTTGTGATGTCGGCAATCTAAAATAAGTTCCCCTCTTAGAGGTCTTTGGTCAAAACGCGCTATCGCGATTGCGAGCGATCGTCTCTGTAAATTGTAGCGAGTCACAAGTAGGAGCGTGAATGAGTACCGACGAGTGTGAGCACAAATGCGCGAGTGCATCACCCAACAAGATGTTGCTGAAAATGCACGAACCACTTGTTCTGTCGACCTAGAGTGCACTGGGAGAGAGAGCGAGATAACCAAGGAAAGGGCGGGGGCGTTAACCCCGCGTACGTCCGGTTTGCTACGGAATGGTGTAAATAGGCGAACAAAGAGAAAGGAGAGAAGATAGAGACAGAGAGCTCTGGTCAAGCGCACACTTGAGCGAACAAACCAAGTGTGTCGAGCAGACCTGTCAACTTATTCGTTGCCTTCTAGGCTAGGGATGCGCAAGACTTCTGAAAATGGTCTTCAGTCCAGCCTGCTTAAGGCTGTGCGGATAGAGGCGGCGCTCGACGTCGTAACGAGAAGAAAAGAACCGGACGCATTCCGTAATTTCTTTTATGCCGCATTAGTCACAGGAGGCGTGTCAGACATTCCGATACGCATCGAGCATGAGTAGTATCTGCCCGTCATATGCATTTCAGCCGGGATAACGCAGTCGGCGCGGAGCCTACAGCTGCCTCTTAAGACTGCAGCACGCGTAAACTCTGACGCATAAAACTGCCCCACTGTTCTACTTATCGCGGCCATTTCACGGCGTAGAGGCATTGTCGCAGTCAATAGCGCAGCGAGAAGAGATACGACCTTGGCAGAGGTCGGAAAACCAGGCGCGAGACAGCGCACGCGAAAACCGGAGAGAGTGTGCGATATGCAAAACGCCAAAGAGGGAGAGGGGGGCGGGAGGCGAGCGAGGGAAGTCAGAGCTATGCGATAACACGCCCCCGATCGTCGGGCACGTCGGTGCTCATTCTCGCCTGCCTCTGCGTACGCGAAGGATGTCAAGCCAGAGTTCCAACCCTGCCGATAACGGCGACGAAGCGGATGGCCGCACGGAGCGGTGCATGAGGAGGCACCGGACGATGTTCGTGCCGTGCAAGACGGCCGTGGCGTACCGGATACCGTTCTCGTGCGGGATGTGCTACATCGGACAGACCCAAAATTGCGTCAACGAACGACTGAGGCAGCACCAGCGCGACCTCATCCGCGCTCAGAGAAATGCTGCTGGCAACGCTGACGGCGGTGGAGGCAGTCTCGTCCAACACTGCATGCGCTGCGGCTGCACCCCGGATTTCCACAGTTGCCAGCTGATCGCCGCGGGTGCAGAGACTCACTCCGTGTCCGCGTCCGAGTCGGACTCGGACTCCGAGTCCGACTCAGAGTCCGGCAGTGAATCCGAGTCCCGCTACGAGCCAGTCCGCGAGCCCATCCCGGAGTCTGTCCGCAAGCCGGTCACCGAATCCCGCTTCGAACTACCTCCGAGACCCGACGTTTTAGGTGAAAACCTTGTAGGTGACTTCGCTGGTTCGTCTGCGATGCATTCGAGACGTGCTCAGCGTCTTATAGAAATTATTCGAATTTTGGAAATCCTGAAGTAACCACGTGACGGAATAAGCAGAAGGCAACGGTACGTCGATGAACTGAGCATCACCTTGGATAAAGTGATCTATTGCAAACGGCGCACGGACAACGGGGTATGCTGCTCGCAAGAATTTGCTACATCCTACCCCCCCTTTCCCACTCCTTAAGTCCAAGGTAGCCAATCAGGCACGTCCTTGGTTAACCTCCCCACCTTTCCCTCTTTGTATTTCTCTCTCTCTCTCTCCTGCAAGGCGGCGCGTCGGTGAAGTGAATGCGCAGAGATTGACAATCGTGCTTAGAAGAAATGGTAGGGTGAAAACCCCTCGAAGTCGCGGTGTCTGGCCAGTGTTCTGTGGAGAAGTGCTTCAACAGTGATACGGCGAAAGATACAGTGTTACACATTAAATTTATCCACGCAGGGAATCCAGCACGTATCGGTAGACGTCCATGCGCAACGCAGATAATGGAAATTATGGAACTTGCCAAAGTTGAAGAAGATAATCTGAGAAACGCCGTATGGCGGCGGCCGAGCTGGAAGAGGAGAACAAGGAAGTTTCGTAACGGCCACATGGCGCCTGCTTCATCTCTTTACTATGCAAGATATTAAGGGCAACAGAACTGGACAAGCGGCAGCAAGAACAGTTGTTCACAGTGCTGCAAGTGCTACTGTGCTGTGCGGTGACAGTAGGTGGCGACAGTGACCGACTGGGATTGTATGTCTGTGCTCCTTTCTTTCTTTATCTCTACTTCGTTACCACTTTACCTCCCCGGTTTCCCCTGCGTAGGGTAGCAAACCGGATCTTCCCCTCTGATTATCCTTCCTGCCTTTCCTCTTTCTCTCTCTCTCTCTACTATGCAAGAGGTTGTGTGACCACTCTGGTCGAAAAGCGACGGTTCTAGGCCACTCGCACACGCTGCTCGAATCTCCAGCGTTGCGATTGCGAGTAGCAAACCGCTAAACCAATCAGCGAGGCCCCGGCAACAGCGCGCGATACTCTGTGCATCGGGTTGTCGTCGCCGGCGGCAAACACGAAACGCGTCGTTCCCGAGAGTTCTCGTTTAGAACGAGAAGGCGACCCGCGGGTCGCTGAAGTCGCCCTTGCAAGTGTGAACGTCGGTGTCGTCGAGGTGTTGCCTTGTCGTAGGCGACTGACGGTCGTCGCATGCCCTTCGCGACTCGCAAGTGTGAACGGGCCCTTAATTACCAATTTCGACCGGAAGTTGAATACACAGATAGTTTTGTGTACAGGATACGCAGCTTCACTTACCCTGAGTGCTGATTTGGCTATGAAACTGAGAACGTCGGCCACGGTGTTCTTGAGTGCCCAAACTACGTCGTAATAAGAACGTAAACGAAGAAATGCGAGGAAGTTTGGACAGCCGTGTCCCTTGGAACGTTTATCTGGAGCGTGGTCACCAAGCCATATGCAACAAAACGCGAGCATGTTCTTAGAAGTATCTTTCAGTGGACGCAGGAGTACAGGTCAGCGCTTGTGAATAGCAGTCCAGTATACAGTTACGTTTAATGTGACTCACGCATGCTCTGTACTGTACTCTGGACGAAACATGAAGTGAACGGTGATTGCTCGGACGACAGACACACCACGGCCGCCATCTTTAAGTACCAGCACGTCGAGAAGGAGCGCAATAAAGAAACATGACAGCACGATGGGCCCCGTCTCGTGTCGAACTACAAAGCGGTAACAGTGATTAACTGGTGTAAAATAGTCACAGTCAATAAGCAAAACAGTGTGCGCGCATGATCATACAATGCACTGACGTCATCGTGGCCGCCATGTTTGGGTACTAAAGCAGCGAGAGCTGCGTCCGTGACGTCACCTGAAAACCATTTATACGCATAAGATCCTGACCGAAAAATTTTACAAGAAACGAGGCCTTCCTGCCTGTTGCTGCCACCGGGCACCCGGTGACGGCCCGTGTCGAGGGTCAACAAGGCTAATTCTTGGGCTAGTTGGTACGGTTTACTCATAATGGTAAAGGCCTTTAGCGCAATTAAAAAAAACTGGCTGTGGCGTAGCTAAGGTTAAGCCCAGGATGGGAAGCATACTAGCCTTTATTTTAACGCGACAGCGTTAAGGAGCTCGTGTCGCAGAAAAGCCGGTGTCGTCGGTGTCGGCTCAGGCGTGCGGCGCTTGCTCAGACGCACATTTCGTTGTCGCGCCGAACGCTGCGTTGCTCGACGCTCACCGCGTCCGATGTGGGGCGCGTAGTCGCTGCGCAGTAGCAAAGCCACCTAGAAACAGTCTCTGTAGCACGCCGCAACCTTCGCTTCTCATTCGAACGAGCAGCTCTGTCTCCAGGAGGCATCCCACCTCGTGAGTGTCTAGCAGAGGCAAGCGCAGCTGCTTATATACCGCCGCTACGCCGCGAGCGACGGCGCGAATTGGAGCCCCGTTTCTCCTCTGTCGTGACGTCACGGTGTCACGTGGTTAGCTTTGAAGGCGACGCCGCGAGCGACGGCGCGATTTGGAGCCCCGTTTCTCCTCTGTCGTGACGTCACGGTGTCACGTGGTATTGAAGGCGACACCGCCGCGCCTGAGGAGCTGGGTTGAGCTCTAGTAATATGCTTCGCATAAAAGACAGTGACATGACAGATACACAGGACAGCGCTATCCTGTGTCTCTGCCCCGTCCCTGTCTTTTTTTTCTAATTGTGCTAAAAGCTTTGTTTGCCACTGTGAGTCGAGGCAGCGTGACTGTCGAGCTTCTTGTAGTACAAGCGCTGCTGCCTCCGGTTGAAATACGAGGAGCGCCAACGTCCGATGAGCGCAGGAATTGCCCAAGCGGCGACGCCGGCGCAGGCTGGCACGTGTGTGCAGGAGGTGCTTCCGGGGGCGCGCCGACGTCTCTGCACGCCTCGACCTGAGGAAACGTGTCGCAGCCTGTCTGACTTGTCCGCTTCGCTACACGTTCGGCGCAGTAGAGAAAACATAGCCGCGGCCGACGTAACTCGGTTCTTCGCTGGCCAACGGCCAGTTGCTGCTTTGCGTGCGAATGAAGGCATTGCCGGCACGTAACTGAAGCACATCACGACGGCTCATTCGTAACACTTGTATATAGTCCTGATGAACCAGCTTTTTCAGGCTGTCGAGTACAGGCTTGTTGCAAATAAAAGTTAGGCGCACAAGTTAGTCGGGACCATGGAACAGGCGGGGGGGGGGGGGGAGGGGGCAAGAGGTCCGATGCACCCCAGTCGTCTACGCCTATATGACTCCCCACCAGCGCGTGCGAACGGCGGCAAATGAATCTGCTATACGTTGCAGAAGGGTTGAACACTGAGTTTGTTGGTTCATTGAACCTTTTGGAGAAGCGCTAAGTGAGGGCACGAAGAAAGGCACCAATACTATACTACAATACCATTAGCTGCAATATTGTACTATACCACTCATAGGTAGCAAGTGTGCAAGAAAACAGAGAGAGAGAGAAACAAAAGGGGAGGAAAGACAGGGAGGTTAGCCAGTGTAAGTACCGGCTGGCGCTTCATCAACGTGTCTAACAGGAGCCCACTCAACACCACAATAAGAGTAATCACCGTCAGCCAACTCAACCACTTGAGGCCAGCTATAAAAGGCGGCTTCCTCGGATGTCTTTCGGACCAAGAGCAACAATCTCAATTCCAGATGAATAAACAACGTTTGAGTGATTTCATCTCCGCGGTATTTCTCCGTTGCTAACATCTTGCTGTGCTGGACCGTGTACGTTTTCTTTTTTTTGGGGGGGTGAGATTGCATTCACTGACCTGATAGCAGTCTTATAGAGCTTGACAAAATTCTGCGTTCCCCCATAAAAGTATACATTGCTCCAGTCTGCCAGAGTTCAAGCTACCGTGCCAAATCAAGTACCGACAATTGTGTGCTAGAAAGAACATTGCACAGAATAAAATTATTTCCTCAAATAAACCATCGAATAATATGATAATATGTGGGGTACGTATTACTGGATTATATACTCGTGTAAAATAGACGAGAGAACAGAGACGGGAGTTGCACTAAGCGCACACATCCACACCTTGTCAGAAATGCGTTGACTGCTACGTAACACTGTCTTACAGATCGAAAACACCGGGCGAAGTTCGAACGACTGACTCATACAGCTCGCCTATAAATTCGAGTACAGACAAAGGAATCGCTCGTCGATCCACGTCTAAGTTACGGCAGCCAGTCGGTATTTAACAAGTGTGAAGCAATACCAACCAATACCGATACGCATGAAAGCAAGACTGGAGTCCATAGGGATAAAAAAGCAAACGATTGTTGCACGAGCAATTCCTCTCTGAGACTGCAGACTCGTGAAAGAAAGAGCTGTAGACCGCTCTCAATACAGCTACACGGTGAAAGTGTAAAACGCGCTGTTTTGTTGCATTGTTCAAATGACTTTCCGCGCGTGCTTGCTTCATCGCCGGAATGCTCTCATATTGCACCGAGTATCGATCGTTTGCTCATTTATCCATTTATTGCGCGCAGACGGAACCGCTGACAAAATACTTGGTACTTAGCACTAAGTACTTAATACCAAGCTCAGTGCCAAATGATACACCTTCACACATTTCCCATCTAAAACATGGAATCTGTGACGTATTTCGCGTTCTCTAATTGATTCCCACGCATGCAGTCAGCAGAAGCACAGCCTCGGAGATCTGTTTCTGTTATCCAGGGAAACATACACTCTCCAACGCGCCTCGCACGCTGGCAGTCTGCCGGGCTCTTGCGATATGGAAGCCGTTTAACCTCGTGCCGCCGGTTTCTTCGCCTGAATAAAAAAAAAAAAACGCTCGCCGCCGGGAAGCGGACGAGCGCCGTTAGACAGTCGTATGCAGATTGCAAGGGCTCTGGAGAGTGAGCTATGAGCAGAGAGAGCGTGAGAGTGCTAGCAGCCGACGCGTTTCCTGCAAAGAGTTGCGACAGATGGAGCGATAGTGGTGGTGGCGGTAGGTGGCGGCGGCTTCGACTGCGAGGAATGCGTCTCCTTTCGGTCGGGTCTGCCGACGTCGTTGCAAGTCTACTATCTAACGCCCTCCTCGTAGAGAGGGCGTGTTATCTGCTCAGAAAATAGAAGCTTAGTTGCTCGCTGGCGCTCAGTGTTCGACGAACGTTACGCGATGGCCGACGAATGCCCGCCCAGGTCTAAAAGACGTTGCGAGTACCCGCTGTATCCGGTTGACATAGTTTATCATAGTGACCGCAAACGTGGCGAATGTCGCGTCTACGTCTTCGCTAAGCAGGTCGCGTGCCCGGACCCGTGCAGCCGGCAGATGCTCGTTGTCCTCGAGGTCAGGGGATGGATGCCATACATGTATATCAAGGTGAAGGACGGCGACATCGGCAATATGGTGTCTACCATTAGTGCTTGCATTGGACAAAGCAAGCCAGACTACATGGGTCAGGAGATTAGCTGCGACTACAGAATTGACACGTCAAGTGACTTGACGTTCATCGACGGCTATGGCTACCACCCGGACGACGCCGAGGAACGATTCATCAAGGTATCTATTGGTGATCCAAGTGTGTATAAAAAAATTGCCGAGATGGTGCCATACGAAGTGTACATGGCGCAAGTGGACCATGTGTGCCAATTTAAGGTTGACGTGGGGCTGGCCCATCCCAACAAACTCCTCATCTTGGGGCCTGACTTCGAGTACAACGAGCGGAGTTCCCGCTTTGTAACCTCGGTGCGCAACCTCAAGACAGTGGACAACGTCGATAAGGAGACTCCCGTGTTGAAAGCCATGAGCATCGACATTATGGGCATCTCTCAGTCCGGTAGCTTTCCCAAGGCCGAAAACGAGGACGACCAAATTATCCAGATCGCTTCAGTGGTCACTGCGGATGTGCTGCGCGCCACCCACGACAGCGACGACTTTCGGAAGTATGCCTTCGTTGTCGGATCCTGTGACTCCGTGGATAATACCGAAGTGAGGCATTACGACAGCGAGTCCGACATGCTCGAGGGGTTTATGAGTCATGTGGTGTCGATGGACCCGGACGTCATCACGGGTTACGAAGGGCGCAGTTTTCATTGGCCCTACATTCTGGAAAGGTTCAAACGTTTCCAGTTGTGGCCCTCGTTTTCACGACGCCGTTACGGCGGGATCTGGTCCCACTACGTGCTCGGCAATAAGGAGGTCGTTTCGTCGCACGATCGGATTCTGGTCGACATGCGTGATGTAATCACGGCCGAACAGAAACTCAGGTCGTACAGCTTGGACTTCGTCGTCAGAGAGTTTATACCAGGTGAGGTGCAGTTGGAAGATGTCACGTATGAGCAGGTGAAAGAGTTTCACGAGGGCACTTCTGCCACGAGATCCAGGATCGCCGGATGCTGCGTGAAGCGCGCTCTCATGCCGCTGAAGCTCATGATCAAGTTCAACACAATGACTTCCGTAATCGAAATAGCCAACATAACGGGCGTCCCGATGCGTTACGTATACAGCAGGGGTCAACAAGTACGTATCATGACCCTCATCGCCAGGGAGGCGCACGCCCACCGAATGTTATTTCCAACAATGAAGAAGTCGGGCCAACAAGGGTACTGCAGTGACAGCAGTGATGACTTTAATGATTCTGATGATGAAGAGGAAGCCAGTGCTAAGAAACCGGCCTTTCCTAGAAAGAGAAAGGCAGAAAGTAGCGATCTAAACAACACGGGATATCAAGGAGCCAAGGTGCTCGAACCAAAGGTTGGATTCTATCATGATCCGGTGTGCACATTAGACTTTGCTTCCCTGTACCCGAGTATCATCATCGCTATGAACCTGTGCTACTCGACTCTTCGCCTGAACTCGAAGCGGCAGACTGAGAATACGGAAAGTAAAGAAAGACAACACGAAGATTGTTATGAATATGATCAGGGAAAACCTTCCCCGGAGGGAGATGTGTTCGTGTCCGAGAGTGTCAGGAAGGGAATCTTGCCGACGATTTTGGTCGACCTTCTGAGAGCAAGAAAGCAAGTGAAGGAGGAGATGGCCGAATTCGAGCACGACCCGTTCACGCTGTCACTCCTTAACGAGCGCCAATTGGCCATCAAGAAGTGTGCGAATTCAGTGTACGGCTTCACGGGTGCCGTGCGCAATGCAATCCTGCCCTGCACTGAAATTGCCCGATCTGTGACAGCCTACGGCAGAACTCTGATGGACAAGACGGTTTACTACGTCGAAAAAAAGTACACCCAGCACGAAGTGATTTACGGGGACACAGACTCGGTGATGATCATCTGCCGAGGCAAGACGGTGGCAGAAGCCATGGAGATGGGCAAAGCACTGGCCGAGCTAATTTCGTCGCACTTTCCTCGCCCCATACAGCTAGAGTTTGAGAAAGTGTGCAGGCCGTACCTGCTTCTCGGCAAGAAGAAGTACGCGGGCGCCGTATACTCTTCCAACCCCTACTCACACGACAAGGTCGAAGTCAAAGGCTTAGAGATGGTACACAGGGACTGTTTGCCCTACCTGTCACGCGTCATGGAAGCTTGCATCCACGAAATGATCGTGAATGTGGACATACCGGCTGCTCAGGAAACAGCCAGAAAGGCACAGGACGACCTGCTGTCGGGTCTCGTGGACATTGCGGAACTGACCTTGCGCAAGAAGTACGACAAGGCAGACTACAAAAGCCACTCGCCTCATTTGCATGTTATCGAAAAGAAGAAAGCTAGGGGGGAGAAACCTCCCAGCGTCGGTGATTTGATTCCCTACGTCGTATGCAAAGAGCTCGTGACAGACGAGGAGGAACTTCGAAAGGAGTATGAAGATCGGCCACAACAGTTCGGCAAGCGCAGAAAGCGGAACTTGCGCAAAATGGCATACAGGGCTGAAGATCCGGCGTACGTGAGGAAGCATGGCTTGCCCATTGACTACGCCTACTACGCGGAAATCCATTTGGAGAAACCTTTAAAGAGACTCTTTGCGTGCGTACAAGGTGGGAAGCCTCAGACTGCCACCGCCAGCCCCGCAAAAGACTGAGTGAGGAACCAAGAAGGAAAAGAAAATATTTTCTGAGAAAAAAAGATACCTTTCTGTTTTCAATAAACGGCTTAGATTACATTGGTCTTGTTTTTTCTCATGCGTCGTCCGCTGTTTGGGACGCAGCATGCTTCTCTAACCCCACCGAGAATACTGGCGCAAAACTCAACCGACATATTAAACAGTGGCTTCGTCCATATTTTCTTTTTATCGCTGCCGATAGAAAGAACATTCTCGGACAGTCTAGGAACGTCGGTAACACACCTTATGATTGTTTCCCGGATTGGTCCGGTGTCTTCGTTACAGAAGCAGATATGTTATGGATAAGCGAACAAAGGAAATCGTTGGCCTTGGTCGACAGAGATAAGGCCGACACTACTGCTGTCGTCCGCGGTGCACACTGATTCAGATAGTTGTACAGCGAACCATAGGATATCGGTACCTGTCCATAGGTCTTGCACGTTACATTACACATCTCTCCCCTTACGTGGAGCTTCCATAGCGAAGAAGTTGCCGTTTTTTTTTCGCATTGATCTGTGCAGCTGTAGAGCTTCCGGCTTTATGTCTTGATCACTTTTTTCTCCATGGTGTTTATTTACTCATTTATTTACTTATTTATTTATTTGTTTGTTTATTTAATTACCCTCAACGCATTAGGTCATTAGCCAGCGCCGTGGGTGCAATGTTAATAAATGCCACAGAACAGCAGCAACAACAGAAACAACCCAATACAATTGATGACCATAACACGAATGATGGCCATATTGACAAAGCAGGTTCATAGCAGTACTTTTAAAGGCATTTACATCTCTAATGGTGGCAACACTGCATGGAAGGCGATTACAGCATGAACATGTACTGGGAATAAATGGGTCATAGTGACATGTAGTGCTTGAAAATGGAAGGCCTACTTTAGGACGCTGATCAATGCGTGTTGAACTGTAGGATGGCTTTGTTAGTAACCTGTCCTTAAGGAATGACTTGATATCATAAATCCTTTGAGATAGAAAAAAAAGGTTTAAAGTTTGAATCCTTAGCTTTAAGAACCACTTTAAATTTCACTTTCTTCAGGGTGTAGCGTAACTAATGCTATGTAGTGCGATTTTGTATGTCATCATTATCTCCTTAGTACTAGCAGTGTGATCTTGCAGTGGGTGGTTGTTTCTTCTTGTAACAATTAACTAACATTTAGCATTGATATATTTAAGTATCTCTTAGCCTGTATACTCTGTCTTCGAATAGTTAGTGTTCTCTGCTCATAGCATGCCGATCGCGGTCTCGTTTATGCGGTAGCTACAAAGCTGATTCTATTTCGCTTTCTTCTTTAAAGAGTGCCTATATACTCGCGCTATGCTACCGCTTGCCTTGCCTGTTGTCGGGCCTTGCAACACTTTCAAAGCACGTTCGTGGGTTAATTTTAGTTCCGGCCTGTTTCCATTTGTTATAATTGATTGGAACGATTGATTGATTGATTGATTGATTGATTGATTGATTGATTGATTGATTGATTGATTGATTGATTGATTGATTGATTGATTGATTGATTGATTGATTGATTGATTGATTGATTGATTGATTGATTGATTGATTGATTGATCGATCGATCGATCGATCGATCGATCGGTGTTTTCTCTACTTTTCTACCAGCAAGCAATTTTACAGGCTGATAACAAAACGCTCCGATCGGACTAGAGTTGGTGCGTATGTACGACTACCTAGGGAAGGCGATGGAATAATGATGGGACAGGGAGAAAGCGTCCCAGTGCATGCACAGCGGTACAGTCATAGACTGCTCGCGTCGTGCTCCCCCAAGAAAGACGATATGGAATAATGCAATTATGGACATATGGTCGGTACACGCATGCATGGCAGTGCACCACCGCGTGCCCCTGAACACCTTTGCGTACTTTGTTCTCGTGTTCCGTGAGGCACTCACTCAAGCATTGCTCAGTCTGACTGACAGCCGCACTACAGCAATCAGAAATACTGTACGGTATGTACGGGGCTCTCGCACAATTGACATAAATGCACCTGTTACAGTGTTTAATGCTGCACGTTTTCCTGTCCCTATGAAAACCAATACGTTACGATCGTTATGTTCAAAATGTACCGAAGTTGCTGCATCGGCAGCTTTTGAGGCGTGGACACAACTTTGACGCCGGTATCTTTGCCCGTCTGCACGGGGCCTTGTGCCACTCCGTGTCATCTCTCTTGTGTTGCCATCAGTACAGCGCTGCCCATCGCCAGGGACCTAATTTTCATAGACTCGATTCACCGGCAGCTTCGCTTAATATTACAGTGCGTGAAGGCAGGAACGTGAAATGGGACACGAGGGGGAAGGCTTGTTTGTAATTCGTGAAAATGTGTTCCGAGCTTTGCCGCTTGCTGGCTTGTTTGCTTCCTTTATACCGTGGCGTTTAGACGCTACATGGGATTGCACAAGAAGCCGAAGATTATACGGAGGAGAAACATAAAACCGGAAACAACAAGTATAAGGAAGGGTAAAGTGGAAATTATACAAAAAATAGATAAAGTAAGCTAACTAAATATACAAAGACCTTTATTTTCTTTCAGGGGAACACGTGTGCTTTATGAAAGGGTAGCAAATCGGTAAGCAATAAATTGAAGTTCAATCTAGCTGTGCGATCTTGTGAAACACGATTTATTAAATCAGTAAATGAGCCAGTTATTCCCATTGCGTGACAAAGGAATTCGCAGGTATACGTTTCTGTGGCTGAAGCCAAACGTAGATGCGCAAAAGGAGAGACTGTGATGAAGCACCAACAGAAGACCAGTGGGAGGCCCAGCTCACAAACCCGAGTCTTGAGGACCAGCTACAGCTAATGAACAGAGCTAGGCTATCAGCGCAGGGCCAAGGCTACCTGAAATAGGCTGGCCACCCACCTCCAGGCATCAACAGCTCGGTCTCTGAAATGAAGTCTGTTCGTTCACTCATGGTTGATGCAGGTTTGTTCTTCCATTTTAATTCTGTGCTGCCGGACGGAGGGAGGCCATGTGACCATTGATGGCTGCCATGCCGTAGGCTCAAATGTTTACATGCCCCTTTGCTCGTGAATAAAAACACTTGACCACTCCATCGCACCTCCCCCCCCCCCCCCCACCCCCGCTCCCCACCTCAAATTCGGTGTTATCAACGAAGGGGAACACCACGCCCGCCTTCTCAAAGACTAAGAAAGAAGCATAGCAAGAGCAGAAGAAAAAGTGGAAATAAAATCATGTTCATGATTTTATTTCCACGCTTCTATGCTTCTTTCTTAGTCTTTGAGAAGGCGGGCGTGGTGTTCCCCTTCGTTGATAACACCGAATTTGAGGTGGGGAGCGGGGGTGGGGGGGGAGGTGCGATGGAGTGGTCAAGTGTTTTTATTCACGAGCAAAGGGGCATGTAAACATTTGAGCCTACGGCATGGCAGCCATCAATGGTCACATGGCCTCCCTCCGTCCGACAGCACAGAATTAAAATGGAAGAACGAGGGGCGTGTCTACTGTGCGCATCCTAGCCTGACCACAATTGTCTCCTCCGGCAAGCCGGCATTAGAGTATACTCGAGTATGGTACTAGAGCACCATGCTAGGAAAGTACTGAATGTCGATTTTAATCCAACAGAATATCCTAGTACACTCTCAATTAGCATTCCATCACAAAATACGAGACCACAGTGTTTATCCTGCGTATAGAGAAGCTCATGCTTGCGATGGGTGGGAAGTAACTACTGTCATCGCGTCCCTGGTAATTGAGCGGTCTGGGTGCTTAGACTACGGTACCGAACTTAGTTTGCTTCTCGAGAATCGCTTCATCTTCGCAGGAACCGTAACGGCAAACGGCGACTTGGAGCCAACAAAATTGCAAGGTCAGCTTTCCATTATCCTTCCTCGAGAATGACTGTCGTATGGTTTAGCATTGTCAGTTTTGCCAGAGAAAGAAGGCTATCCGGCAGCGCAATGGCAAACTACAGACCGTTGCCTCTCCTGTCAGAGAAGTAATCGGGCCCATCAAATGAAGAAGCCTATCTGCTCCCCCTCCCCCCGTCGCCTTATACTCTCCTAAACGTTTCGTTTCTGGCTAAGCTTTTTGGTCTCCGATAAAGCTATGGCCGCAGTGCATACGGGCATCAGTTACCACAAGGAAACAACCGAGACGACTTCTAGTTCCTTTCTCAGACAACACTCATACTTACAGATTGCTTGGGACCGGACAATTCTAGGGTGCAGTAGACACGGCCTGGGACTGAGAGGGGAAGGGGTTGACGTCAGTTTCCAAGGCAACACTAGGAACTATACTCGAATATCGACAGAGTACATGAAGCGTTGTTCACGCATCTCGAATCTCAATGGCGCCGGCTACTTATTTCCTCGCTTTATTCTCTGGTTCTCTGCCGATCAATAGACAGCTTTTCCAAATCCAGGGACGCGGCGCTGATGCAAAGTGGGGAGAGCTGGAAACATGCACTGGCCGCGTGGTCGCACTGTCACAACATGTCTCCTGGTATTAACAGTAAACATTTATTGAAAGCTTACCAATATACATGCACCATCTTACACTTACCGCAACTAAAGAAAAAGTTGTCAAGCAAACTATACTGCGGGGTTTTCAACAAAAGTTGCTAAGGTTTTCAACCCACCAGGGTTGCGAGTTAAGCCCACTCTGGTGTGCACATATTCTTCGTTCGTTCGTGAAAAGTGCACTGTTTTTTCTCTTTTTTTCTCTATATGTATGCATCTTTATACGAACTAGCCCAAATATCAGATCTCGTGAGTAGTTGAACAAACAATTTGGCAGTAACTAACGTTGCGACACATAAATTTTGCCCTCGCCATGGAAGCAAATGCCGCTGTGGCGAATACAGGTTTATTCGTCATGACACTGGCACCGTGATAGTGCTTGCTCGATCACTGTTCATCACTTCAAGCATCCATTTTGCCGTGAATCTAAATCTTGCTTGAGCTGCTGCCACCAGTAGTTCATTTTAGGTGTAACTTCGTTAGCGTATCGTCAATTGATGAAATGCACCCCCAAATAGACGAATCCAGAAGCGTAAACGTGAGCGTTCCGGGTAAATTTTCGAGTGTATAAGAACAGCGTCGATTGTATTAGACGATTCATATACACACCCGAACATCAAATTCAACAAATGTCGCACAAACGCTGAAAATTACAGTTTTCTGAACCATGCCGAGTAAATGTTGTAAAATCCGGAATGCGCCACAAATCACGCTAGTAAAGCGCACACACACACACACACACACACACACAAACACACACACACACACACACACACACACACACACACACACACACACACACACACACATATATATATATATATATATATATATATATATATATATATATATGGCAAAGAAGTCCGCCACGGCTGTGGACGACACGAAGGACGTGGACAAGAAGACGCAACAGCGTAGGCTTAGCCGGTACAAAACCAGGAACCGCGTCTAGCCCAAGCCCCACTTCAGAGGCATTGGCGATCCGGCTGCGGAGCTCTGCACGGCGCACTTCTTCTTCCTTACAGTATATATATATATATATATATATATATATATATATATATATATATATATATATATAATCAGAAATGCTCGCGAATACATCACAGGCCATCACAGTAAGCATGAAATCGGACCTGTGTTGTATAACAATCTTGGATTATCTGTCATCTCATTCAAGGATACAACAAAACGTAGTAACCAAGCAAGACGCAGCAAAACGTCACGCCCAACCTGTGATAAAGAATGAGCGGCGTCGCAGTAAAAGCAATCCGCCGCCAAGTGTTGGTCACTACTGTGTGTGTGCGTGCGTGCGTGCGTGCGTGCGCGCGTGCGTGTGTGCCTGTGCGCGTGCGTGCGTGTTTGTGCTTACGTGTGCGTGTGTGCGTGTGTGCGTGCGCGTGTGTGCGTGCGTGTGTGTGCGTATGTGTGCGTGTGTGTGTGCGCGTGTGTGTGCTTGTGTGTGTGTGTATGTGCGCGTGTGTGTGTGTATGTGTGTGCGTATGTGTGTGTGTGCGTGTGTGTGTGCGTATGTGAGCGCGCGTGCGCGCGCGTGTGTGTGTGTATATGCGCGTGTGTGTGCGCGTGTGTGTGTGCCTTTGTGTGTGCGTGCGTGCGCGTGTGCGTATGTGTGCGTGTGTGCGTGTGTGCGTGTGTGTGTGCGCGCGTATCTGTGTGTGCGTATGTGTGTGTGCGTGCGTGTGTGTGCGTGTATGTGTGCGTGTGTGCCTGTGCGCGTGCGTGCGTGTGTGTGCGTATGTGTGCGTGTGTATGTGTGCATGTGTGTGCGCGTGTGTGTGCGTATGTGTGCGCGTGTGTGCGTACGGGTCCGTTGTGTGCGTATGTGCGCGTGTGTGTGCGTGTGTGTGTGCGTATGTGTGCTTGTGTGTGTGTGTATGTGTGTGTGTGCGCGTGCGTGCGTACGTGCGTGCATGCGTGTGTGCGTGCGTTTATGTGTGTGCGTATGTGTGCGCGTGTGTGTGTGCGTGTGTGTGTGTATGTGTGTGTGTGCGTGTGTGTTGGAGGATTTTTTCTTTTCCAAAGTGCTGGGTGCGGCTTTTCGCATGGGGGCCACCATTACACGAGTGTATACGGTATATAGGGTTCTGATTTCTCGAACGTGAAGTCCTGAGTCTGCAATGATTCCCAATTGCAGTGGCTACGTTCCCGTAGAGGCGGAGTGCAAAAATTTGCTGAGCACTGAGCAATATGTGTACTCTAAAGAACACAACGTGGTCAAAACATTAATCCTTAGTCTCCCATTCGATCCTCTCTCGAAAACGATTAGGGACTTTCGGAATATGACACTGCAACATGATTAACTATGAAAACAAGAACTTCAAAAAAGAACTCTGCAAAAAAAAGAGACCTAGTTTACAGTCAGAAATTTCCGACAGATATTTTTCTCATTCTTTATCTTATGTTACATTATAGCTTGGAAAGTGCGTGGAGCACTATCGGCAGCATTTTACGCAATATAAAATCGGGCTACCCCCACGCCCCACCCATCACCAATCAGAAGCAAAATTTTACGCCGAGCTTCTGTTCGAATACATTTTTTTTATTATTCCTTTGGAAAGCACGTCCCGCGTTGTTCAAACGCAGACGCCTTATCAAATACGTCCTCTTGACAACATTAGATGAAAACTGAAGTCTATTTTCTCCTTGCTCCTGGAGCTACGCATATTTTGAGCCAGTATCCCATGTCCTTGCATCTATGCGCTGAAAAAAAAAGTAATACAAAACAAAGTACGCAATTTAAAAAATTGCTTTTTCCCAATTCCCGGCGATTATATCACGCTATGAAAGAATAGACGATGGCACAGCAATGATTCCTGAATAATGCGTTTCTTGTTAACTGTGTGCAAACCATGTGAAATTGCTGTCATACAGTAATATACATAGTTTACTACCAACCGGCAATAATTACCCGCGTTGACACAGCCCAGAGTACAATAAGACCAAGATGTAGGTCAGAACAGGCAATAACTATATTCCATTTCACCGTGGAGTTCTGTAAAGTGAAAACTCGGCTCGGGTTAGAGAGAGAGAGAAGGACGCGTAGAAAGACAGGGATGTTAACCAGAGGCAGTTCCGGTTGGCTACCCTGCACGGGGGCAAAGGTTAAGGGGAATAAAAAGAGAAAGAGAGCGGAAGGGAGAGACAGAGAGAAATAGAGACAAACACGACCAAACCGCGTACACTACAAATACACTACACTTAGTGTTTTCGTGTTAGCCGATCAGTAACGAGAGCCGGCACAGGGAAGGCCAGAGATCCCGCCCATCGTGAGGTACTAATCATTCCGTGCATCTTCTATGTAGTAAGCGCGCGCAGGTGGCGGAAGATG